>NC_138775.1:301154229-301481729 GCF_965119305.1 Pelophylax lessonae
GAGATCCTCTTGGGGGAGGAGGGGGGGCAGGTGTCAGTAATGAAGTGGTGAGGTCCTCTTGGGGGAGGAGGGGGGGGCAGGTGTCAGTAATGAAGTGGTGAGGTCCTCTTGGGGGAGGAGGGGGGGGCAGGTGTCAGTAATGAAGTGGCGAGGTCCTCTTGGGGGAGGGGGGCAGGTGTCAGTAATGAAGTGGTGAGGTCCTCTTGGGGGGGAGGGGGGGGGCAGGTGTCAGTAATGGAGTGGTGAGGTCCTCTTGGGGGAGGAGGGGGGGGGGGGCAGGTGTCAGTAATGAAGTTTTGAGGTCCTCTTGGGGGGGAGGGGGGGCAGGTGTCAGTAATGGAGTGGTGAGGTCCTCTTGGGGGAGGAGGGGGGGGGCAGGTGTCAGTAATGGAGTGGTAAGGTCCTCTTGGGGGAGGAGGGGGGCAGGTGTCAGTAATGAAGTTTTGAGGTCCTCTTGGGGGGAGGAGGGGGGGGGGCAGGTGTCAGTAATGAAGTGGTGATGTCCTCTTGGGGGAGGGGGGGGCAGGTGTCAGTAATGGAGAGGTGAGGTCCTCTTGGGGGAGGGGGGGGGCAGGTGTCAGTAATGGAGAGGTGAGGTCCTCTTGGGGGAGGAGGGGGGGGCAGGTGTCAGTAATGAAGTGGTGAGGTCCTCTTGGGGGGGAGGGGGGGCAGGTGTCAGTAATGAAGTTTTGAGGTCCTCTTGGGGGAGGAGGGGGGGGGGCAGGTGTCAGTAATGGAGTGGTAAGGTCCTCTTGGGGGAGGAGGGGGGCAGGTGTCAGTAATGAAGTTTTGAGGTCCTCTTGGGGGAGGAGGGGGGGGGGCAGGTGTCAGTAATGGAGAGGTGAGGTCCTCTTGGGGGAGGGGGGGGCAGGTGTCAGTAATGGAGAGGTGAGGTCCTCTTGGGGGAGGGGGGGGGCAGGTGTCAGTAATGGAGAGGTGAGGTCCTCTTGGGGGAGGAGGGGGGGGCAGGTGTCAGTAATGAAGTGGTGAGGTCCTCTTGGGGGAGGAGGGGGGCAGGTGTCAGTAATGGAGAGGTGAGGTCCTCTTGGGGGAGGGGGGGGGCAGGTGTCAGTAATGAAGTGGTGATGTCCTCTTGGGGGAGGGGGGGGGCAGGTGTCAGTAATGAAGTGGTGATGTCCTCTTGGGGGAGGGGGGGGGCAGGTGTCAGTAATGAAGTGGTGAGGTCCTCTTGGGGGAGGGGGGGGCAGGTGTCAGTAATGAAGTGGTGTGGTCCTCTTGGGGGAGGGGGGGGGGCAGGTGTCAGTAATGAAGTGGTGAGGTCCTCTTGGGGAGGGGGGGGCAGGTGTCAGTAATGGAGTGGTGAGGTCCTCTTGTCTGGGGGGGGGGGTCCGTGTTGAAGGTACCGGCAGAGGTTCTGGTTTTTGGTGATATCACGTCTTTGGTTTCCAGGATATTATAGAGATGAGTGAATGCAGCTGTCTCCCCCCCCCCCCCTTCCTCTTATACCCCCCCCCCCCATGTCATGGATATCTCTCCTCCTGGCTGTCATTATTGTCAGGCTCACCTCTGGTCGGAGTTTTCGTCGCTCTTCTGCTCTCTGAAGTTCTCTTTAAACAAACTTAGAATTTTCCCTGTAAGTGACATCACATCCTGACCCCCCCCCCCCCTCAACTGCACACAACATCCTCCCCCCCCCCCCCCACCCCACCCCTCTGAACACAACATCCTGACTGCCTGCAGCTCTTCTTGTTAGGACTTGTATGAGAAGCCTTACAGCGGGCCGTGTCTCCGAGAGGGCCAGAGATCCTGGAACCCCCCATAGACTAATGAAAATCGTCCCCGCCATAGACTGAAGATAGTCGCCCCCCCCCTAGCATAGACTGAGGATAGTCACCCCCCCCCCCTCCATAGCATAGACTGAGGATAGTCATAGTCGCCCCCCCCCCCCCATAGCATAGACTGAAGATAGTCGCCCCCCCCCCCCATAGCATAGATGAAGATAGTCGCCCCCCCCCATAGCATAGACTGAAGATAGTCGCCCCCCCCCCCATAGCATAGACTGAAGATAGTCGCCCCCCCCCCCCCCATAGCATAGACTGAAGATAGTCACCCCCCATAGACTGAAAATAGTCACTCCCCCCCCATAGAATGAAGATAGTCGCCCCCCCATAGAATGAAGATAGTCGCCCCCCCCATAGAATGAAGATAGTCGCCCCCCTGTAGAATGAAGATAGGTCACCCCACCATAGAATGAAGATAGTTGCCCCCCATAGACTGAAGATAGTCACCCCCCCCATAGACTGAAAATAGTCCCCCCCATAGAATGAAGATAGTCCCCCCATAGACTGAAGATAGTTGCCCCCCCATAGCATAGACTGAAGATAGTTGCCTCCCCATAGCATAGACTGAAGATAGTTGCCCCCCATAGCATAGACTGAAGATAGTCCCCCCCCATAGCATAGACTGAAGATAGTCGCCCCTCCCATAGGCTGAAAATAGTCACCCCCCCATAGACTGAAGATAGTCACCCCCCCCCCCCTTAGCATAGACTGAAGATAGTCACCCCCCCCCCCATAGCATAGACTGAAGATAGTCACCCCCCATAGACTGAAGATAGTACCCACCCCCAAATACTGAAGATAGTCGCCCCCCTCCCCCATAGCACAGACTGAAGATAGTCACCCCCCCCCATAGAATGAAGATAGTCGCCCCCCCATAGCACAGACTGAAGATAGTCACCCCCCCCCCCCATAGAATGAAGATAGTAACCCCCCCCCATAGAATGGAGATAGTCACCCCCCCCTAGACTGAAGATAGTCACCCCCTCCCCATAGACTGAAGATAGTAACCCCCCCATAGAATGAAGATAGTCACCCCCCCATAGAATGAAGATAGTCACCCCCCCCATAGAATGAGGGGCAGGGTTCTGGTCTGGCAAAGGTTCTGCCTGATTGTTTCTTGTCTTCCGGCTCCAATGTATAATATGGGGTGGGGTTCCCCTGTCCACCTGTGTGATCCCTCAGGATTGGATCCCAATGTTGGGTGGGCGGGAAAGTCCTCTGAAGGGTGGAGGACCGCCTCCTATGGACTGTGTATGTGCAGCGCTACCCCCATAGGAGCCGCTGGTTAGAATGGGTCCCCTGTTCTTTGCCTTGCCCCCCCTCTGACACCCCAGGCTGAGTGTACAAATCACAGAATATTGCTGGAAGTAATACTTAGTACCCGGTAGTAGCGCTAGATCACAGAAAACCGCCACCCAACCAATGAGGAAAGGCCAACTTCATGTATTGTCACCTGATAGGGTTGGTAATGAAGCAAGCATATAATTGGGTGACAATGGATTACCAGTATGGACTTGGCATAGGATGACACTTGGCGTCCAGATCAGCATAAACAGCAGCAAGACCACCTAATGTGCAGCAGGGAGGAGTAATAAAGCTTGATATCCTGAACACAGGCACTACGCTGCCTGAGTGCATGGATGGCGACTATGCTAGCCCTAGACTGACTGGATGTGCGATGTCCATAGGAATGAAGGAAATAGGAGAAGGGAAGAAAAGGGACTTGCAGGATGGTTTTATAGGAAGGACAGTCCTTTATGTTGTTCTTCTGCCGGCTATTGTTGGGGCCCTTAGAGAAGCGTTGGTGCACTTAACGGAAGTTTTAGTATGCCAGCATGCAGTAAAGGTGTGGTAAAGAGGCAGTATAGGTGCAGTACAGGTGCAGTAAAGGTGCGGTATACGTGCAGTACAGCTGCAGTAAAGGTGTGTTGCAGGTGCAGTAAAGGTGCGGTATACATGCAGTACAGGTGCATTATATGTGCAGTACAGCTGCAGTAACAGTGTGGTATAGGTGCAGTACAGCTGCAGTAAAGGTGCAGTATACGTGCAGTACAGGTGCAGTAAAGGTGCGGTATACGTGCAGTACAGCTGCAGTAAAGGTGCGGTATAGGTGCAGTACAGGTGCGGTATACGTGCAGTACAGCTGCAGTAAAGGTGCGGTATACATGCAGTACAGGTGCGGTATACGTGCAGTAAAGGTGCGGTATACGTGCAGTACAGCTGCAGTAAAGGTGCGGTATAGGTGCAGTACAGGTGCGGTATACGTGCAGTACAGCTGCAGTAAAGGTGCGGTATACATGCAGTACAGGTGCGGTATACGTGCAGTAAAGGTGCGGTATACGTGCAGTACAGCTGCAGTAAAGGTGCGGTATAGGTGCAGTACAGGTGCGGTATACGTGCAGTACAGCTGCAGTAAAGGTGCGGTATAGGTGCAGTACAGGTGCGGTATACGTGCAGTACAGCTGCAGTAAAGGTGCGGTATACGTGCAGTAAAGGTGCGGTATAGGTGCAGTACAGGTGCGGTATACGTGCAGTACAGCTGCAGTAAAGGTGCGGTATACATGCAGTACAGGTGCAGTAAAGGTGCGGTATAGGTGCAGTACAGGTGCGGTATACGTGCAGTACAGCTGCAGTAAAGGTGCGGTATAGGTGCAGTATACTCACTGTCCTGCCTCCAGTGACTCAGTCCCTGCTAGCAGTGTGAACAGAGGGCAGTGCTCTCTTACCAGTCCATGCGGTGCTGCTGCAAACTCTCACTATAGAAAGGGGCCCCTCTCAGTCCACAAAATGCCTCTGGAGATTCAGCGGTGGGAAGTAGAAGGTGAGAGGATGCTCTGGTCTCCCTGCAGCTTTAGTGCAGATGCGGTTACTGCGGTCTGTGCTGCACTGCCTCGGGTGTCTCTGCTGGTTTGGACCTCTCAGCAGTCTGGCAGTATGCAGCAGATGTGCCCTCAGAATCTCCAGAGGCATTTTGTGGACTGAGAGGGGCCCCTTTCTATAGTGAGAGTTTGCAGCAGCACCGCATGGACTGGTAAGAGAGCACTGCCCTCTGTTCACACTGCTAGCAGGGACTGAGTCACTGGAGGCAGGAACAGTGAGTATACTGCACCTATACCGCACCTTTACTGCAGCTGTACTGCACGTATACCGCACCTGTACCTGCACCTATACCGCACCTTTACTGCACCTGTACTGCATGTATACCGCACCTTTACTGCAGCTGTACTGCACGTATACCGCACCTGTACTGCACCTATACCGCACCTTTACTGCACGTATACCGCACCTTTTACTGCAGCTGTACTGCCGTATACCGCACCTGTACTGCACCTATACCGCACCTTTACTGCAGCTGTACTGCACGTATACCGCACCTGTACTGCACCTATACCGCACCTTTACTGCAGCTGTACTGCACGTATACCGCACCTTTACTGCACGTATACCGCACCTGTACTGCATGTATACCGCACCTTTACTGCAGCTGTACTGCACGTATACCGCACCACTAGTCCACCTCCTAATACCTCACCACTAGTCCACCTCCGAATACCTCACCACTAGTCCACCTCCTAATACCTCACCACTAATCCACCTCCCAGTACCTCACCACTAGTCCACCTCCTAATACCTCACCACTAGTCCACCTCCTAATACCTCACCACTAGTCCACCTCCTAATACCTCACCACTAGTCCACCTCCGAATACCTCACCACTAGTCCACCTCCTAATACCTCACCACTAGTCCACCTCCTAATACCTCACCACTAGTCCACCTCCTAATACCTCACCACTAGTCCACCTCCTAATACCTCACCACTAGTCCACCTCCGAATACCTCACCACTAGTCCACCTCCCAGTACCTCACCACTAGTCCACCTCCCAGTACCTCATCACTAGTCCACCTCCCAGTACCTCACCACTAGTCCACCTCCCAGTACCTCACCACTAGTCCACCTCCCAGTACCTCATCACTAGTCCACCTCCCAGCACCTCACCGCGAGTCCAGCTCACAGTACCTCAATGCGAGTACACCTCCCAGTACCTTTCCGTGATTCCATTCTTCCAGTACCTCACTGTCAGTCCCAGATCAGAGAATCCTGATGTCGCCCTTTGTATAGATTATTCCTCCAGAAGGGCAGGTAGAGCTCGAACTCTGGCGGGTAACACAAGTTATAATACGGAAATGTTGAAGGATGTTAGGAATTATCTGTTGCCAGGATCATCTCCACCATAGAGCCTTGACATCCCTTCCAGTGACCAGCAGAGGATGGGAATTCCAGGACAGCAGTCTGGGGTGAAGTCCCCGGTAGAAGAGATGATCTGGGCCCACTATGTGAGGTGTGAGGGTGTGGCCATCACTAGATTTCTGCTCCTCCGGAGAATCGGATACCTGGGAGGCTGGGAAGGAATTGGAGATTTTATCCGGCTCCATAGTGAGATTTACCAAACAGGAAAGAGAACTCGGCGATCCCGGTGATCACAAAGCTTGGGATCCACTCCAATGGTAGAGAGATCTCCCACCATTGCCTGAAGTTATGTTTGCATTCTAGTGTTGCTGAGTCCGGACTCCACCATCTGAAGTACTGAGCCCGGAGCAGACGAGGTGCGGAAGATGAGAGATGATTTCTGATATTTTATCCTGGTGGTGGAAGTGTTGAGAACCGACAAATATGGAGCAGGAAGTGCCGGGCGCCGGCCTAACCAAAGTACTGCCATGGCAATGATCAGATGATGAGGAGACTGCCGGAACTGTCAGTGAACTGTGGAGCTCACATCTTGATAGGCCTGTTGCTGGCGATCTCCTCTTGGGGTGAGTGCGCTTTATGTGGGACCCCCCCCCCCCCCACATTGGTGTCAGCAGACATAATAGAGGCCTGAGGAGAAAGGTGCTTCTACCACAAGCAATAGCCAGGACAGGCAGCACACTGGGGGCCGATCTTCTCCATATACCCCCCATATTTACACTACAGAGCCTTAAAAAAGTATTCACACCCCCCTGAAATTTCCCATATTTTCTCATCTTACACCCAGAAATGTATTTTATTGGGATTTTCTGTGATAGACGACACAAAGTGGCCATAATTGTAATGTGGAAGGAAAATGATAAATGATACAAATAAATCTGTGAAAAGCGTGGCTGCATTTGTATTCACCCCCCGGAGTCAATACTTTGTAGCTCCGCCTTTCCCTGCAATTACAGCTGGGAGTCTTTTTGGGGATGTTTCTACCAGCTTTGCCCATCTAGAGAGGACATTTCTGCCCATTCTTCTCTGCAGAATATCTCATCTCTGTCAGATTGGATGGAGAGCGTCTGTGAACAGCAATTTTCAAGTCTTGTCACAGATTCTCAATGTGATTTAGGTCTGGACTGTGACTGGGCCATTCTAACACATGAAACCATTCCATTGTAGCTCTGGCTGGATGTTTTGGGTCGTTGTTCTGCTGGAAGGTGAACCTCCGCCCAGTCTCAAGTCTTTTCTTCTAAGATTGTCCTGTATTTGGCTCCTCCCATCAACTCTGAGCAGCTTCCCTGTCCCTGCTGAAGAAAACCATCCCCACACCATGATGCTGCCACCACCATGTTTCACAGTGTGGATGGTGTGTTCAGGGTGATGGGCAGTGTTAGTTTTCCCCCACACATAGCGTTTTACTTTGGTCTCCTCTGAGCAGAGCTCCTCCCCCACATGGCTTCTCCCAAACTGCAATGGGGACTTCTTATGGCTTTCTTCCACCAATGGCTTTCTTCTTCTCACTCTTCCATGAAGGGCAGATTTGTGGAGCGCAGGACTAATAGTTGTCCTGTGGACAGATTCTCCCACCTGAGCTGTGGATCTCTGCAGCTCCTCCAGAGTTCCCATAACAACTAGGTGATGGTCTGGTACCAACAGTGACACACCTCCATCCCAATATATATATATATATATACAAGGGCGGTTGGGGGAAGTCCGCTTTCGGCGTTCTTCTTTCCCCAATGAGGTCTCAGTCTCTACCTGACCTGTCTTTCACCACCTATTACATGACGTTAGGGTCCCACAGACCATGCCTGCTTGGGGCATCAATGGGAGGGATCCTATTCTGAACACTTCTCTTTTTTCTTTTCCACATCCACACATTTGTTGTTTGTCACCAGCTTTCATCAATATGGTACGTACTTACTTATGCACTCATCCATTTCCACCTTTCCTTGTTCATTCTGGTGGCAGTTTTCTCTCCCCTCTCCTCCTTTTCATTGTCTCCTCTGGCTTTGGCACACCATCACTTCACCGGCCCTTCCTTCATCCAGCATCATATTACTCTGACACATTGGAGGATACAATCATATTTATACTGCTATTGCTCCAACTCTTTTATTCTCGTACCTCACTCACCTATCACATACCTCCCTGGTGCCTCTTTGTTGGCTTCTGTCTGTTCGGACCCTTCAGCTCCTGGGTCAGACCCCTCCCAGCACCACCGCATCGGGGGCCATCTTTCCATTCCAGCTGAACTCTCTGTAAGTTTTGGGTCCTCTATGGAGTTCCCGATTATTTATAGGACATTTTTTCAAACTTTTAATTTGTACTCCAATATTGAAGTTTTTTCTTCAGATATATTCCTCATGCATCCAGTCTAGAAAAAGCAAGCGTTTGCTCAGGAAACGCGTCGAGACCAAGATGCATTATACGATTATACTATATCATGTTCTTACCTCATTTTGAGGCCAAGATGCATAGTACCACCAATGTATATATTCATGCAATTTATCAATATTAGTTCTGTACTGTAATACCATCGATCAGTTTGACATTTCCATGCTATATGATATTTGCTGTTTTTTATTATTTACTTCAATAAACTGCAACCCAACTCTTTTTACATTCATATTGTCTCCCTATTTCCAGCAGCCTAATGTGCTCACCTCATATAAAGTCCCGGAGTTCTCCAGAGTTCCCATGGACCTCTTGGCTGCTTCTCTGATGAATGCTCTCCTTGCCTCCTTAGGTGGATGGCCATGTCTTTGTAGGGGCCCGGCCGGTCAGTTTAGGTGGACAGCCATTTCTTGGTAGGGACCTGGCCGGTCAGTTTAGGTGGACGGCCATGTCTTTGTAGGGGCCTGGCCGGTCAGTTTAGGTGGACGGCCATGTCTTTGTAGGGGCCTGGCCGGTCAGTTTAGGTGGACGGCCATATCTTGGTAGGGGCCCGGCCGGTCAGTTTAGGTGGACGGCCATATCTTGGTAGGGACCTGGCCGGTCAGTTTAGGTGGACGGCCATGTCTTGGTAGGGGCCCGGCCGGTCAGTTTAGGTGGACGGCCATGTCTTGGTAGGGACCTGGCCGGTCAGTTTAGGTGGACGGCCATGTCTTGATAGGGGCCTGGCCGGTCAGTTTAGGTGGACGGCCATGTCTTGATAGGGGCCTGGCCGGTCAGTTTAGGTGGATGGCCATGTCTTGGTAGGGGCCCGGCCGGTCAGTTTAGGTGGACGGCCATGACTTGATAGGGGCCTGGCCGGTCAGTTTAGGTGGATGGCCATGTCTTGATAGGGGCCTGGCCGGTCAGTTTAGGTGGACGGCCATGTCTTTGTAGGGGCCCAGCCAGTCAGTTTAGGTGGACGGCCATTTCTTGGTAGGGGCCCGGCCGGTCAGTTTAGGTGGACGGCCATGTCTTGATAGGGGCCTGGCCGGTCAGTTTAGGTGGACGGCCATGTCTTGATAGGGGCCTGGCTGGTCAGTTTAGGTGGATGGCCATGTCTTGGTAGGGGCCCGGCCGGTCAGTTTAGGTGGACGGCCATGACTTGATAGGGGCCTGGCCGGTCAGTTTAGGTGGATGGCCATGTCTTGATAGGGGCCTGGCCGGTCAGTTTAGGTGGACGGCCATGTCTTTGTAGGGGCCCGGCCGGTCAGTTTAGGTGGAAAGCCATTTCTTGGTAGGGACCTGGCCGGTCAGTTTAGGTGGACGGCCATGTCTTTGTAGGGGCCCGGCCGGTCAGTTTAGGTGGACAGCCATTTCTTGGTAGGGACCTGGCCGGTCAGTTTAGGTGGACGGCCATGTCTTTGTAGGGGCCTGGCCGGTCAGTTTAGGTGGACGGCCATGTCTTTGTAGGGGCCTGGCCGGTCAGTTTAGGTGGACGGCCATGTCTTGATAGGGGCCTGGCCGGTCAGTTTAGGTGGACGGCCATGTCTTGGTAGGGTCCCGGCCGGTCAGTTTAGGAAGATGGCCATGTCTTGATAGGGGCCTGGCCGGTCAGTTTAGGTGGACGGCCATGTCTTGGTAGGGGCCCAGCCGGTCAGTTTAGGTGGACGGCCATGTCTTGGTAGGGTCCCGGCCGGTCAGTTTAGGAAGATGGCCATGTCTTGATAGGGGCCTGGCCGGTCAGTTTAGGTGGACGGCCATGTCTTGGTAGGGTCCCGGCCGGTCAGTTTAGGTGGACGGCCATGTCTTGGTAGGGGCCCGGCCGGTCAGTTTAGGTGGACGGCCATGTCTTGATAGGGGCCTGGCCGGTCAGTTTAGGTGGACGGCCATGTCTTGGTAGGGTCCCGGCCGGTCAGTTTAGGAAGATGGCCATGTCTTGATAGGGGCCTGGCCGGTCAGTTTAGGTGGACGGCCATGTCTTGGTAGGGTCCCGGCCGGTCAGTTTAGGTGGACGGCCATGTCTTTGTAGGGTCCCGGCCAGTCAGTTTAGGTGGACGGCCATGTCTTGGTAGGGTCCCGGCCAGTCAGTTTAGGTGGACGGCCATGTCTTTGTAGGGACCTGGCCGGTCAGTTTAGGTGGACGGCCATGTCTTGATAGGGGCCTGGCTGGTCAGTTTAGGTGGACGGCCATTTCTTGGTAGGGGCCCGGCCAGTCAGTTTAGGTGTACGGCCATTTCTTGGTAGGGGCCCGGCCGGTCAGTTTAGGTGGACGGCCATGTCTTGGTAGGGGCCTGGCCGGTCAGTTTAGGTGGACGGCCATTTCTTGGTAGGGGCCCGGCCAGTCAGTTTAGGTGTACGGCCATTTCTTGGTAGGGGCCCGGCCGGTCAGTTTAGGTGGACGGCCATGTCTTGGTAGGGGCCTGGCCAGTCAGTTTAGGTGGACGGCCATTTCTTGGTAGGGGCCCGGCCGGTCAGTTTAGGTGGACGGCCATGTCTTGGTAGGGGCCCAGCCGGTCAGTTTAGGTGGACGGCCATGTCTTGGTAGGGGCCCGGCTGGTCAGTTTAGGTGGACGGCCATGTCTTGGTAGGGGCCTGGCCAGTCAGTTTAGGTGGACGGCCATTTCTTGGTAGGGGCCCGGCCAGTCAGTTTAGGTGGACGGCCATTTCTTGGTAGGGGCCCATCCTGTCAGTTTAGGTGGATGGCCATGTCTTGGTAGGGGCCCAGCCGGTCAGTTTAGGTGGACGGCCATGTCTTGGTAGGGGCCCGGCTGGTCAGTTTAGGTGGACGGCCATGTCTTGGTAGGGGCCCGGCTGGTCAGTTTAGGTGGACGGCCATGTCTTGGTAGGGGCCTGGCCAGTCAGTTTAGGTGGACGGCCATATCTTGGTAGGGGCCCAGCCGGTCAGTTTAGGTGGACGGCCATGTCTTGGTAGGGGCCCGGCTGGTCAGTTTAGGTGGACGGCCATGTCTTGGTAGGGGCCTGGCCAGTCAGTTTAGGTGGACGGCCATTTCTTGGAAGGGGGCCCATCCTGTCAGTTTAGGTGGATGGCCATGTCTTGGTAGGGGCCCAGCCGGTCAGTTTAGGTGGACGGCCATGTCTTGGTAGGGGCCCAGCCGGTCAGTTTAGGTGGACGGCCATGTCTTGGTAGGGGCCCGGCTGGTCAGTTTAGGTGGACGGCCATGTCTTGGTAGGGGCCCGGCTGGTCAGTTTAGGTGGACGGCCATGTCTTGGTAGGGGCCCGGCTGGTCAGTTTAGGTGGACGGCCATGTCTTGGTAGGGGCCTGGCCAGTCAGTTTAGGTGGACGGCCATTTCTTGGTAGGGGCCCAGCCGGTCAGTTTAGGTGGACGGCCATTTCTTGGTAGGGGCCCGGCTGGTCAGTTTAGGTGGACGGCCATGTCTTGGTAGGGGCCTGGCCAGTCAGTTTAGGTGGACGGCCATTTCTTGGTAGGGGCCCGGCTGGTCAGTTTAGGTGGATGGCCATGTCTTGGTAGGGGCCCAGCCGGTCAGTTTAGGTGGATGGCCATGTCTTGGTAGGGTTGCAGTTGTGCCATACTCTTTCCATCTTCCCATGATGGATTGATCAGAGCTCCGTTAGATGGTCAAAGCTTGGGAGATTTTTTTTATAACCTAACCCTGCTTTACACTTCTCCACAACTTTATCCCTGACCTGTCTGCTGTGTTCCTTGGCCTTCATGATGCTGTTTGTTCACTAAGGTTCTCTAACAAATCTCTGAGGGCTTCACAGAACAGCTGTATTTATACTGAGATTATATTACACACAGGTGGACTCTATTTACTAATTAGGTGACTTCTGAAGGCAATTGGTTCCACTAGATTTTAGTTAGGGGTATCAGAGTAAAGGGGGGGTGAATACAAATGCAGCCACACTTTTCACAGATTTATTTGTATCATTTATCATTTTCCTTCCACTTCACAATTATGGACACTTTGTGTCGTCTATCACAGAAAATCCCAATAA
The DNA here is from genome assembly GCF_965119305.1 of Pelophylax lessonae. Classification (NCBI taxonomy): domain Eukaryota; kingdom Metazoa; phylum Chordata; class Amphibia; order Anura; family Ranidae; genus Pelophylax; species Pelophylax lessonae. The sequence continues at coordinate 301,166,625 of NC_138775.1, forward strand.
AATACATTTCTGTTTTTGGGTGTAACATGAGAGAATGTGGAGAATTTCAGGGGGTGTGAATACTTTTTCCAGGCTGTGATTTGCACCATCCTCATCCCTTGAAGTGGATTTAGAATTCGGCACTCCTATCATTAGAACAGGCAGGTCGGTTGTGATTGGTCCTGGACTGATGGTATGAACTCTCCAGCTGCTTGCTGAGGTCCATGTTGTGGTATTAGTGCTGTGTGGCTGCAAGGGGGCATGTGGGCGGAGCCTACTCACCCTGCATTCTGGGTACCCCTTCCCGTGCACGCTCATCATTGGCCGGGGCCAGGCGGAGCACATTATGGCGGTACCCCGGCCGTGTGCAGATGTAGAGTTCCTCTGTCAGGGTCCCGTGGCCTTCACTCCATGTTTGATGGATTTAGGAGGAACGTGCTGAGCCGGCACCTTCACCACTCCCTCTGTCACCCCAATCCCAGGAATAGAAGGGGGTCCCGCCGAGCACCTAACGTGGACATCCTTCACCTCGGCTGGGTATTTGGCGTCTCCATACCTCAGGTTCAGTCCGGATCACTTCTGGGGAAACCAATGGCTAGGGAGAGAACCAGAACATCGATCCCCTCGCTACCAGTGGACCTCTCACCTTTATCTGGTACCATGCTTGACCGGCTGCTATACATTCTCACCAGTTCTTGGTTACCCATGGCAACTGCTCTCCATTCCAACTCTCCTGCCGAGTTACCCTTTGGCAGTGGCCTTGCTTCATACCCCATGTGTGCTCCTTCAATACTCCATGTTCCACCTTGCACCCCATGAATAACTTCAGACCAGACTCAAGAACTTTACTTAAAACATTACAGCATTTCAGTCCAATCCCAACTAACCACTTGTGGCTGCCCAGGCATACCTGGAAAGGTGAAGTCCTGTATAGGTAGTGTCTATGACTGGTGGTGTCCTCAGGAAGGCGGATGAAGACGACCTTCTTCAGGCTGACTCAGACCCTCCGGCTCCCATGTGGTCCAAAAAGCCCCCCACCATAGCCCCGCCTTCCCCCTCTAAATACATCTAGAAGAAAAGAAGGATCCAAAAAACCCGGGAAATCGTGGCAAACACTGAACCCTTCCCCGGCCTGGGTAACCGAAGCTCGCCCGCTAATTTAGGACACTCCCCTTGTAGGCACCTGCCCATCGGCAGACATATCAGTGTAGGTGTGGCCTTCCTGTTCCTTCACCCCACCCCCTGATGACATCAAACATGTAATCCAATAACCAGGGGCTGGAGCTGGCGGGATGTCTCCTCCTCCAATGAGGCTTAAAGAATGGGCAGAGTCACCTGAGGGGAGGAGCCCCACCACCTCTGATCAGCAACTGTATGCTGGGGTCACCTTTCTTTTACTGATTGTAAAGTGATTGGAAACCCCGTTACTGCCCATGCCGGCCAACCATGGATGGACATTCCGCGGGATTCACTCAATTCATGTATGGGCAGGCTGGTTGTACAGAAGGAGATCCATGTATTGGCAGGCTGGTTGTACAGAAGGCGTTCCATGTATGGGCAGGCTGGTTGTACAGAAGGTGATCTATGTATGGGCAGGCTGGTTGTACAGAATGTGCTCCATGTGTGGGCAGGCTGGTTGTACAGAAGATAATCCATGTATAGGCAGGCTGGTTGTACAGAATGTGCTCCATGTGTGGGCAGGCTGGTTGTACAGAAGGTGATCCATGTATGGGCAGGCTGGTTGTACAGAAGGTGATCCATGTATGGGCAGGCTGGTTGTACAGAAGGTGATCCATGTATAGGCAGGCTGGTTGTACAGAATGTGCTCCATGTGTGGGCAGGCTGGATGTACAGAAGGTGATCCATGTATGGGCAGGCTGGTTGTACAGAAGGTGATCCATGTATGAGCAGGCTGGTTGTACAGAAGGTGATCTATGTATGAGCAGGCTGGTTGTACAGAAGGCGATCCATGAATGGGCAGGCTGGTTGTACAGAAGGCGATCCATGTATGGGCAGGCTGGTTGTACAGAAGATGATCTATGTATGGGCAGGCTGGTTGTACAGAAGGAGATCCATGTATGGGCAGGCTGGTTGTACAGAATGTGCTCCATGTGTGGGCAAGTTGGTTGTACAGAAGGCGATCCATGTGTGGGCAGGCTGGTTGTACAGAAGGTGATCCAGATATGGGCAGGCTGGTTGTACAGAAGGTGATCCATGTATGGGCAGGCTGGATGTACAGAAGGTGCTCCATGTGTGGGCAGGCTGGTTGTACAGAAGGAGATCCATGTATGGGCAGGCTGGTTGTACAGAAGGTGATACATGTATGGGCAGGCTGGTTGTACAGAAGATGATCCATGTACGGGCAGGCTGGTTGTACAGAATGTGCTCCATGTGTGGGCAAGTTGGTTGTACAGAAGGCGATCCATGTGTGGGCAGGCTGGTTGTACAGAAGGTGATCCAGATATGGGCAGGCTGGTTGTACAGAAGGTGATCCATGTATGGGCAGGCTGGATGTACAGAAGGTGCTCCATGTGTGGGCAGGCTGGTTGTACAGAAGGTGATCCATGTATGGGCAGGCTGGTTGTACAGAAGGTGATACATGTATGGGCAGGCTGGTTGTACAGAAGGTGATCCATGTATGGGCAGGCTGGTTGTACAGAAGGTGATACATGTATGGGCAGGCTGGTTGTACAGAAGGTGATCCATGTATGGGCAGGCTGGTTGTACAGAAGGTGATCCATGTATGGGCAGGCTGGTTGTACAGAAGGTGATCCATATATGGGAAGCTGGTTGTACAGAAGGTGATCCATGTATGGGCAGGCTGGTTGTACAGAAGGTAATCCATATATGGGCAGGCTGGTTGTACAGAAGGTGATCTATGTACGGGCAGGCTGGTTGTACAGAATGTGCTCCATGTGTGGGCAGGCTGGTTGTACAGAAGGAGATACATGTATGGGCAGGCTGGTTGTACAGAAGGTGATCCATGTATTGGCAGGCTGGTTGTACAGAAGGTGATCCATGTATGGGCAGGCTGGTTGTACAGAAGGTGATCCATGTATGGGCAGGCTGGTTGTACAGAAGGCGATCCATGAATGGGCAGGCTGGTTGTACAGAAGATGATCTATGTATGGGCAGGCTGGTTGTACAGAAGGAGATCCATGTACGGGCAGGCTGGTTGTACAGAATGTGCTCCATGTGTGGGCAGGCTGGTTGTACAGAAGGAGATCCATGTATGGGCAGACTGGTTGTACAGAAGGTGATCCATGAATGGGCAGGCTGGTTGTACAGAAGGCGATCCATGTATGGGCAGGCTGGTTGTACAGAAGGAGATCCATGTATGGGCAGGCTGGTTGTACAGAAGGTGATCCATGTGTGGGCAGGCTGGTTGTACAGAAGGAGATCCATGTATTGGCAGGCTGGTTGTACAGAAGGTGATCCATGTATGGGCAGGCTGGTTGTACAGAAGGTGATCCATGTATGGGCAGGCTGGTTGTACAGAAGGGGATCCATGAATGGGCAGGCTGGTTGTACAGAAGATGATCTATGTATGGGCAGGCTGGTTGTACAGAAGGAGATCCATGTGTGGGCAGGCTGGTTGTACAGAAGGAGATCCATGTATGCGCAGGCTGGTTGTACAGAAGGTGATCCATGTATGGGCAGACTGGTTGTACAGAAGGTGATCCATGAATGGGCAGGCTGGTTGTACAGAAGGCGATCCATGTATGGGCAGGCTGGTTGTACAGAATGAGATCCATGTATGGGCAGGCTGGTTGTACAGAAGGTGATCCATGTATGGGCAGGCTGGATGTACAGAAGGTGATCCATGTGTGGGCAGGCTGGTTGTACAGAAGGAGATCCATGTATGGGCAGGCTGGTTGTACAGAAGGTGATCCATGAATGGGCAGGCTGGTTGTACAGAAGGTGATCTATGTACGGGCAGGCTGGTTGTACAGAATGTGCACCATGTGTGGGCAGGCTGGTTGTACAGAAGGTGATCCATGTATGGGCAGGCTGGTTGTACAGAAGGTGATCCATGTATGGGCAGGCTGGTTGTACAGAAGGAGAACCATGTATGGGCAGGCTGGTTGTACAGAAGGCGATCCATGTATGGGCAGGCTGGTTGTACAGAAGGTGTTCCATGTATGGCAGGCTGGTTGTACAGAAGGTGATCCATGTATGGCAGGCTGGTTGTACAGAAGGTGATCCATGTGTGGGCAGGCTGGTTGTACAGAAGGAGATCTATGTATGGCAGGCTGGTTGTACAGAAGGTGATCCATGTATGGCAGGCTGGTTGTACAGAAGGTGATCCATGTATGGCAGGCTGGTTGTACAGAAGGTGATCCATGTATGGCAGGCTGGTTGTACAGAAGTTGATCCATGTGTGGGCAGGCAGGGTTGTACAGAAGGCGATCCATGTATGGGCAGGCTGGTTGTACAGAAGGTGATCCATGTATGGCAGGCTGGTTGTACAGAAGGTGATCCATGTATGGCAGGCTGGTTGTACAGAAGTTGATCCATGTGTGGGCAGGCTGGTTGTACAGAAGGAGATCCATGTATGGCAGGCTGGTTGTACAGAAGGTGATCCATGTATGGGCAGGCTGGTTGTACAGAAGGTGATCCAGATATGGGCAGGCTGGTTGTACATAAGGTGATCTATGTACGGGCAGGCTGGTTGTACAGAAGTAGATCCATGTATGGGCAGGCTGGTTGTACAGAAGGTGATCCATGAATGGGCAGGCTGGTTGTACAGAAGGTGATCCATGTATGGGCAGTCTGGTTGTACAGAATGTGCTCCATGTGTGGGCAGGCTGGTTGTACAGAAGGAGATCCATGTATGGGCAGGCTGGTTGTACAGAAGGTGATCCATGTATTGGCAGGCTGGTTGTACAGAAGGTGATCCATGTATGGGCAGGCTGGTTGTACAGAAGGTGATCCATGTATGGGCAGGCTGGTTGTACAGAAGATGATCTATGTATGGGCAGGCTGGTTGTACAGAAGGAGATCCATGTACGGGCAGGCTGGTTGTACAGAATGTGCTCCATGTGTGGGCAGGCTGGTTGTACAGAAGGAGATCCATGTATGGGCAGGCTGGTTGTACAGAAGGTGATCCATGTATGGGCAGGCTGGTTGTACAGAAGGCGATCCATGTATGGGCAGGCTGGTTGTACAGAAGGAGATCCATGTATGGGCAGGCTGGTTGTACAGAAGGTGATCCATGTATGGGCAGGCTGGTTGTACAGAAGGCGATCCATGAATGGGCAGGCTGGTTGTACAGAAGATGATCTATGTATGGGCAGGCTGGTTGTACAGAAGGAGATCCATGTACGGGCAGGCTGGTTGTACAGAATGTGCTCCATGTGTGGGCAGGCTGGTTGTACAAAAGGAGATCCATGTATGGGCAGGCTGGTTGTACAGAAGGTGATCCATGTATGGGCAGACTGGTTGTACAGAAGGTGATCCATGAATGGGCAGGCTGGTTGTACAGAAGGCGATCCATGTATGGGCAGGCTGGTTGTACAGAAGGAGATCCATGTATGGGCAGGCTGGTTGTACAGAAGGTGATCCATGTATGGGCAGGCTGGATGTACAGAAGGTGATCCATGTGTGGGCAGGCTGGTTGTACAGAAGGAGATCCATGTATGGGCAGGCTGGTTGTACAGAAGGTGATCCATGAATGGGCAGGCTGGTTGTACAGGTGATCCATGTATGGGCAGGCTGGTTGTACAGAAGGTGATCCATATATGGGCAGGCTGGTTGTACAGAAGGTGATCTATGTACGGGCAGGCTGGTTGTACAGAATGTGCTCCATGTGTGGGCAGGCTGGTTGTACAGAAGTAGATCCATGTATGGGCAGGCTGGTTGTACAGAAGGCGATCCATGTATGGGCAGGCTGGTTGTACAGAAGGTGATCCATGTATGGGAAGGCTGGTTGTACAGAAGGTGATCCAGATATGGGCAGGCTGGTTGTACAGAAGGTGATCTATGTACAGGCAGGCTGGTTGTACAGAAGGTGATCCATGTATGGGCAGGCTGGTTGTACAGAAGGAGAACCATGTATGGGCAGGCTGGTTGTACAGAAGGCGATCCATGTATGGGCAGGCTGGTTGTACAGAAGGTGTTCCATGTATGGCAGGCTGGTTGTACAGAAGGTGATCCATGTATGGCAGGCTGGTTGTACAGAAGGTGATCCATGTGTGGGCAGGCTGGTTGTACAGAAGGAGATCTATGTATGGCAGGCTGGTTGTACAGAAGGTGATCCATGTATGGCAGGCTGGTTGTACAGAAGGTGATCCATGTATGGCAGGCTGGTTGTACAGAAGGTGATCCATGTATGGCAGGCTGGTTGTACAGAAGTTGATCCATGTGTGGGCAGGCGGGTTGTACAGAAGGCGATCCATGTATGGGCAGGCTGGTTGTACAGAAGGTGATCCATGTATGGCAGGCTGGTTGTACAGAAGGTGATCCATGTATGGCAGGCTGGTTGTACAGAAGTTGATCCATGTGTGGGCAGGCTGGTTGTACAGAAGGTGATCCATGTATGGCAGGCTGGTTGTACAGAAGTTGATCCATGTGTGGGCAGGCTGGTTGTACAGAAGGAGATCCATGTATGGCAGGCTGGTTGTACAGAAGGTGATCCATGTATGGGCAGGCTGGTTGTACAGAAGGTGATCCAGATACGGGCAGGCTGGTTGTACATAAGGTGATCTATGTACGGGCAGGCTGGTTGTACAGAAGTAGATCCATGTATGGGCAGGCTGGTTGTACAGAAGGTGATCCATGAATGGGCAGGCTGGTTGTACAGAAGGTGATCCATGTATGGGCAGTCTGGTTGTACAGAATGTGCTCCATGTGTGGGCAGGCTGGTTGTACAGAAGGAGATCCATGTATGGGCAGGCTGGTTGTACAGAAGGTGATCCATGTATTGGCAGGCTGGTTGTACAGAAGGTGATCCATGTATGGGCAGGCTGGTTGTACAGAAGGTGATCCATGTATGGGCAGGCTGGTTGTACAGAAGATGATCTATGTATGGGCAGGCTGGTTGTACAGAAGGAGATCCATGTACGGGCAGGCTGGTTGTACAGAATGTGCTCCATGTGTGGGCAGGCTGGTTGTACAGAAGGAGATCCATGTATGGGCAGGCTGGTTGTACAGAAGAAGATCCATGTATGGGCAGGCTGGTTGTACAGAAGGCGATCCATGTATGGGCAGGCTGGTTGTACAGAAGGAGATCCATGTATGGGCAGGCTGGTTGTACAGAAGGTGATCCATGTATGGGCAGGCTGGTTGTACAGAAGGTGATCCATGTATGGGCAGGCTGGTTGTACAGAAGGCGATCCATGTATGGGCAGGCTGGTTGTACAGAAGGAGATCCATGTATGGGCAGGCTGGTTGTACAGAAGGTGATCCATGTATGGGCAGGCTGGTTGTACAGAAGGCGATCCATGAATGGGCAGGCTGGTTGTACAGAAGATGATCTATGTATGGGCAGGCTGGTTGTACAGAAGGAGATCCATGTACGGGCAGGCTGGTTGTACAGAATGTGCTCCATGTGTGGGCAGGCTGGTTGTACAAAAGGAGATCCATGTATGGGCAGGCTGGTTGTACAGAAGGTGATCCATGTATGGGCAGACTGGTTGTACAGAAGGTGATCCATGAATGGGCAGGCTGGTTGTACAGAAGGCGATCCATGTATGGGCAGGCTGGTTGTACAGAAGGAGATCCATGTATGGGCAGGCTGGTTGTACAGAAGATGATCCATGTATGGGCAGGCTGGTTGTACAGAAGGTGATCCATGTATGGGCAGGCTGGTTGTACAGAAGATGATCCATGTATGGGCAGGCTGGTTGTACAGAAGGTGATCCATGTATGGGCAGACTGGTTGTACAGAAGGTGATCTATGTATGGGCAGGCTGGTTTTACAGAAGGAGATCCATGTATGGACAGGCTGGTTTTACAGAAGGTGATCCTTGTATGGGCAGGCTGGTTGTACAGAAGGTGATCCATGTATGGGCAGGCTGGTTGTACAGAAGGTGATCCATGTATGGGCAGGCTGGTTGTACAGAAGGCGATCCATGTATGGGCAGGCTGGTTGTACAGAAGGCGATCCATGTATGGGCAGGCTGGTTGTACAGAAGATGATCCATGTATGGGCAGGCTGGTTGTACAGAAGATATTCCATGTATGGGCAGGCTGGTTGTACAGAAGCAGATCCATGTATGGGCAGGCTGGTTTTACAGAAGGTGATCCTTGTATGGGCGGGCTGGTTGTACAGAAGGTGATCCATGTATGGGCAGGCTGGTTGTACAGAAGGTGATCTATGTATGGGCAGGCTGGTTGTACAGAAGATATTCCATGTATGGGCAGGCTGGTTGTACAGAAGGAGATCCATGTACGGGCAGGCTGGTTGTACAGAAGGTGATCCATGTATGGACAGGCTGGTTGTACAGAAGGAGATCCATGTACGGGCAGGCTGGTTGTACAGAAGATATTCCATGTATGGGCAGGCTGGTTGTACAGAAGGAGATCCATGTATGGGCAGGCTGGTTTTACAGAAGGTGATCCATGTATGGGCAGGCTGGTTGTACAGAAGGTGATCTATGTATGGGCAGGCTGGTTGTACAGAAGATATTCCATGTATGGGCAGGCTGGTTGTACAGAAGGAGATCCATGTACTGGCAGGCTGGTTGTACAGAAGGTGATCCATGTATGGACAGGCTGGTTGTACAGAAGGCAATCCATGAATGGGCAGGCTGGTTGTACAGAAGGCAATCCATGAATGGGCAGGCTGGTTGTACAGAAGGTGATCCATGTATGGGCAGGCTGGTTGTACAGAAGGTGATCTATGTATGGGCAGGCTGGTTGTACAGAAGGCGATCCATGTATGGGCAGGCTGGTTGTACAGAAGGAGATCCATGTATGGGCAGGCTGGTTGTACAGAAGGTGATCCATGTATGGGCAGGCTGGATGTACAGAAGGAGATCCATGTATGGGCAGGCTGGTTGTACAGAAGGTGATCTATGTACGGGCAGGCTGGTTGTACAGAATGTGCTCCATGTGTGGGCAGGCTGGTTGTACAGAAGGAGATCCATGTATGGGCAGGCTGGTTGTACAGAAGGTGATCCATGTATGGGCAGGCTGGTTATATAGAAGGCGTTCCATGTATGGGCAGGCTAGTTGTACAGGAGATCCATGAATGGGCAGGCTGGTTGTACAGAAGGTGATCCATGTATGGGCAGGCTGGTTATAAAGAAGGCGTTCCATGTATGGGCAGGCTAGTTGTACAGGAGATCCATGAATGGGCAGGCTGGTTGTACAGAAGGTGATCCATGTATGGGCAGGCTGGTTGTACAGAAGGTGATTCATGTATGGGCAGGCTGGTTGTACAGAAGATGATCCATGTATGGGCAGGCTGGTTGTACAGAAGGCGATCCATGTATGGGCAGGCTGGTTGTACAGAAGATGATCCATGTATGGGCAGGCTGGTTGTACAGAAGGCAATCCATGTATGGGCAGGCTGGTTGTACAGAAGGCGATCCATGTGTGGGCAGGCTGGTTGTACAGAAGGAGATCCATGTATCGGCAGGCTGGTTGTACAGAAGGCGATCCATGTATGGGCAGGCTGGTTGTACAGAAGATGATCCATGTATGGGCAAGCTGGTTCTACAGAAGGTGATCCATGTATGGGCAGGCTGGATGTACAGAAGGCAATCCATGAATGGGCAGGCTGGTTGTACAGAAGGTAATCCATGTATGGGCAGGCTGGTTGTACAGAATGTGCTCCATGTGTGGGCAGGCTGGTTGTACAGAAGGAGATCCATGTATAGGCAGGCTGGTTGTACAGAAGGTGATCCATGTATGGGCAGGCTGGTTGTACAGAAGGTGATCCATGAATAGGCAGGCTGGTTGTACAGAAGGCGATCCATGTATGGGCAGGCTGGTTGTACAGAAGGCGATCCATGTATGGGCAGGCTGGCTGTACAGAAGATGATCCATGTATGGGCAGGCTGGTTGTACAGAAGGCAATCCATGTATGGGCAGGCTGGTTGTACAGAAGGCGATCCATGTGTGGGCAGGCTGGTTGTACAGAAGGCGATCCATGTGTGGGCAGGCTGGTTGTACAGAAGGCAATCCATGTATGGGCAGGCTGGTTGTACAGAAGGCGATCCATGTATGGGCAGGCTGGTTGTACAGGAGATCCATGTGTGGGCAGGCTGGTTGTACAGAAGGCAATCCATGTATGGGCAGGCTGGTTGTACAGAAGGTGATCCATGTATGGGCAGGCTGGTTGTACAGGAGATCCATGTATGGGCAGGCTGGTTGTACAGAAGATGATCCATGTATGGGCAAGCTGGTTGTACAGAAGGTGATCCAAGTATGGGCAGGCTGGTTGTACAGAAGGCAATCCATGAATGGGCAGGCTGGTTGTACAGAAGATGATCCATGTATGGACAGGCTGGTTGTACAGAAGGCAATCCATGAATGGGCAGGCTGGTTGTACAGAAGGCAATCCATGAATGGGCAGGCTGGTTGCACAGAAGGTGATCCTTGTATGGGCAGGCTGGTTGTACAGAAGGTGATCCATGTATGGGCAGGCTAGTTGTACAGAAGGTGATCCATGAATGGGCAGGCTGGTTGTACAGAAGGTGATCCATGTATGGGCAGGCTGGTTGTACAGAAGGTGATCCATGTATGGGCAGGCTAGTTGTACAGAAGGAGATCCATGTATGGGCAGGCTGGTTGTACAGAATGTGCTCCATGTGTGGGCAGGCTGGTTGTACAGAAGGTGATCCATGTATGGGCAGGCTAGTTGTACAGAAGGAGATCCATGTATGGGCAGGCTGGTTGTACAGAAGGTGATCCATGTATGGGCAGGCTGGTTGTACAGAAGGCGATCCATGTATGGGCAGGCTGGTTGTACAGAAGGTGATCCATGTATGGGCAGGCTGGTTGTACAGAAGGTGATCCATATATGGGTAGGCTGGTTATACAGAAGGTGATCTATGTACGGGCAGGCTGGTTGTACAGAAGGTGATCCATGTATGGGCAGGCTGGTTGTACAGAAGGAGATCCATATATGGGCAGGCTGGTTGTACAGAAGGAGATCCATGTATGGGCAGGCTGGTTGTACAGAAGGTGATCCATGTATGGGCAGGCTGGTTGTACAGAAGATGATCCATGTATGGGCAGGCTGGTTGTACAGAAGATGATCCATGTATGGGCAGGCTGGTTGTACAGAAGGTGATCCATGTATGGGCAGGCTGGTTGTACAGAAGATGATCCATGTATGGGCAGGCTGGTTGTACAGAAGGTGATCTATGTATGGGCAGGCTGGTTTTACAGAAGGAGATCCATGTATGGACAGGCTGGTTTTACAGAAGGTGATCCTTGTATGGGCAGGCTGGTTGTACAGAAGGTGATCCATGTATGGGCAGGCTGGTTGTACAGAAGGTGATCCATGTATGGGCAGGCTGGTTGTACAGAAGGCGATCCATGTATGGGCAGGCTGGTTGTACAGAAGGCGATCCATGTATGGGCAGGCTGGTTGTACAGAAGATGATCCATGTATGGGCAGGCTGGTTGTACAGAAGATATTCCATGTATGGGCAGGCTGGTTGTACAGAAGGAGATCCATGTATGGGCAGGCTGGTTTTACAGAAGGTGATCCTTGTATGGGCGGGCTGGTTGTACAGAAGGTGATCCATGTATGGGCAGGCTGGTTGTACAGAAGGTGATCTATGTATGGGCAGGCTGGTTGTACAGAAGATATTCCATGTATGGGCAGGCTGGTTGTACAGAAGGAGATCCATGTACGGGCAGGCTGGTTGTACAGAAGGTGATCCATGTATGGACAGGCTGGTTGTACAGAAGGAGATCCATGTACGGGCAGGCTGGTTGTACAGAAGATATTCCATGTATGGGCAGGCTGGTTGTACAGAAGGAGATCCATGTATGGGCAGGCTGGTTTTACAGAAGGTGATCCATGTATGGGCAGGCTGGTTGTACAGAAGGTGATCTATGTATGGGCAGGCTGGTTGTACAGAAGATATTCCATGTATGGGCAGGCTGGTTGTACAGAAGGAGATCCATGTACGGGCAGGCTGGTTGTACAGAAGGTGATCCATGTATGGACAGGCTGGTTGTACAGAAGGCAATCCATGAATGGGCAGGCTGGTTGTACAGAAGGCAATCCATGAATGGGCAGGCTGGTTGTACAGAAGGTGATCCATGTATGGGCAGGCTGGTTGTACAGAAGGTGATCTATGTATGGGCAGGCTGGTTGTACAGAAGGCGATCCATGTATGGGCAGGCTGGTTGTACAGAAGGAGATCCATGTATGGGCAGGCTGGTTGTACAGAAGGTGATCCATGTATGGGCAGGCTGGATGTACAGAAGGTGATCCATGTGTGGGCAGGCTGGTTGTACAGAAGGAGATCCATGTATGGGCAGGCTGGTTGTACAGAAGGTGATCCATGAATGGGCAGGCTGGTTGTACAGGTGATCCATGTATGGGCAGGCTGGTTGTACAGAAGGTGATCCATATATGGGCAGGCTGGTTGTACAGAAGGTGATCTATGTACGGGCAGGCTGGTTGTACAGAATGTGCTCCATGTGTGGGCAGGCTGGTTGTACAGAAGTAGATCCATGTATGGGCAGGCTGGTTGTACAGAAGGCGATCCATGTATGGGCAGGCTGGTTGTACAGAAGGTGATCCATGTATGGGAAGGCTGGTTGTACAGAAGGTGATCCAGATATGGGCAGGCTGGTTGTACAGAAGGTGATCTATGTACAGGCAGGCTGGTTGTACAGAAGGTGATCCATGTATGGGCAGGCTGGTTGTACAGAAGGAGAACCATGTATGGGCAGGCTGGTTGTACAGAAGGCGATCCATGTATGGGCAGGCTGGTTGTACAGAAGGTGTTCCATGTATGGCAGGCTGGTTGTACAGAAGGTGATCCATGTATGGCAGGCTGGTTGTACAGAAGGTGATCCATGTGTGGGCAGGCTGGTTGTACAGAAGGAGATCTATGTATGGCAGGCTGGTTGTACAGAAGGTGATCCATGTATGGCAGGCTGGTTGTACAGAAGGTGATCCATGTATGGCAGGCTGGTTGTACAGAAGGTGATCCATGTATGGCAGGCTGGTTGTACAGAAGTTGATCCGTGTGTGGGCAGGCGGGTTGTACAGAAGGCGATCCATGTATGGGCAGGCTGGTTGTACAGAAGGTGATCCATGTATGGCAGGCTGGTTGTACAGAAGGTGATCCATGTATGGCAGGCTGGTTGTACAGAAGTTGATCCATGTGTGGGCAGGCTGGTTGTACAGAAGGTGATCCATGTATGGCAGGCTGGTTGTACAGAAGTTGATCCATGTGTGGGCAGGCTGGTTGTACAGAAGGAGATCCATGTATGGCAGGCTGGTTGTACAGAAGGTGATCCATGTATGGGCAGGCTGGTTGTACAGAAGGTGATCCAGATACGGGCAGGCTGGTTGTACATAAGGTGATCTATGTACGGGCAGGCTGGTTGTACAGAAGTAGATCCATGTATGGGCAGGCTGGTTGTACAGAAGGTGATCCATGAATGGGCAGGCTGGTTGTACAGAAGGTGATCCATGTATGGGCAGTCTGGTTGTACAGAATGTGCTCCATGTGTGGGCAGGCTGGTTGTACAGAAGGAGATCCATGTATGGGCAGGCTGGTTGTACAGAAGGTGATCCATGTATTGGCAGGCTGGTTGTACAGAAGGTGATCCATGTATGGGCAGGCTGGTTGTACAGAAGGTGATCCATGTATGGGCAGGCTGGTTGTACAGAAGATGATCTATGTATGGGCAGGCTGGTTGTACAGAAGGAGATCCATGTACGGGCAGGCTGGTTGTACAGAATGTGCTCCATGTGTGGGCAGGCTGGTTGTACAGAAGGAGATCCATGTATGGGCAGGCTGGTTGTACAGAAGAAGATCCATGTATGGGCAGGCTGGTTGTACAGAAGGAGATCCATGTATGGGCAGGCTGGTTGTACAGAAGGTGATCCATGTATGGGCAGGCTGGTTGTACAGAAGGTGATCCATGTATGGGCAGGCTGGTTGTACAGAAGGCGATCCATGTATGGGCAGGCTGGTTGTACAGAAGGAGATCCATGTATGGGCAGGCTGGTTGTACAGAAGGTGATCCATGTATGGGCAGGCTGGTTGTACAGAAGGCGATCCATGAATGGGCAGGCTGGTTGTACAGAAGATGATCTATGTATGGGCAGGCTGGTTGTACAGAAGGAGATCCATGTACGGGCAGGCTGGTTGTACAGAATGTGCTCCATGTGTGGGCAGGCTGGTTGTACAAAAGGAGATCCATGTATGGGCAGGCTGGTTGTACAGAAGGTGATCCATGTATGGGCAGACTGGTTGTACAGAAGGTGATCCATGAATGGGCAGGCTGGTTGTACAGAAGGCGATCCATGTATGGGCAGGCTGGTTGTACAGAAGGAGATCCATGTATGGGCAGGCTGGTTGTACAGAAGGTGATCCATGTATGGGCAGGCTGGATGTACAGAAGGTGATCCATGTGTGGGCAGGCTGGTTGTACAGAAGGAGATCCATGTATGGGCAGGCTGGTTGTACAGAAGGTGATCCATGAATGGGCAGGCTGGTTGTACAGGTGATCCATGTATGGGCAGGCTGGTTGTACAGAAGGTGATCCATATATGGGCAGGCTGGTTGTACAGAAGGTGATCTATGTACGGGCAGGCTGGTTGTACAGAATGTGCTCCATGTGTGGGCAGGCTGGTTGTACAGAAGTAGATCCATGTATGGGCAGGCTGGTTGTACAGAAGGCGATCCATGTATGGGCAGGCTGGTTGTACAGAAGGTGATCCATGTATGGGAAGGCTGGTTGTACAGAAGGTGATCCAGATATGGGCAGGCTGGTTGTACAGAAGGTGATCTATGTACAGGCAGGCTGGTTGTACAGAAGGTGATCCATGTATGGGCAGGCTGGTTGTACAGAAGGAGAACCATGTATGGGCAGGCTGGTTGTACAGAAGGCGATCCATGTATGGGCAGGCTGGTTGTACAGAAGGTGTTCCATGTATGGCAGGCTGGTTGTACAGAAGGTGATCCATGTATGGCAGGCTGGTTGTACAGAAGGTGATCCATGTGTGGGCAGGCTGGTTGTACAGAAGGAGATCTATGTATGGCAGGCTGGTTGTACAGAAGGTGATCCATGTATGGCAGGCTGGTTGTACAGAAGGTGATCCATGTATGGCAGGCTGGTTGTACAGAAGTTGATCCATGTGTGGGCAGGCGGGTTGTACAGAAGGCGATCCATGTATGGGCAGGCTGGTTGTACAGAAGGTGATCCATGTACTGCAGGCTGGTTGTACAGAAGGTGATCCATGTATGGCAGGCTGGTTGTACAGAAGTTGATCCATGTATGGGCAGGCTGGTTGTACAGAAGATGATCCATGTATGGGCAGGCTGGTTGTACAGAAGGCGATCCATGTATGGGCAGGCTGGTTGTACAGAAGATGATCCATGTATGGGCAGGCTGGTTGTACAGAAGGCAATCCTTGTATGGGCAGGCTGGTTGTACAGAAGGCGATCCATGTGTGGGCAGGCTGGTTGTACAGAAGGAGATCCATGTATGGGCAGGCTGGTTGTACAGAAGGCGATCCATGTATGGGCAGGCTGGTTGTACAGAAGATGATCCATGTATGGGCAAGCTGGTTCTACAGAAGGTGATCCATGTATGGGCAGGCTGGATGTACAGAAGGCAATCCATGAATGGGCAGGCTGGTTGTACAGAAGGTAATCCATGTATGGGCAGGCTGGTTGTACAGAATGTGCTCCATGTGTGGGCAGGCTGGTTGTACAGAAGGAGATCCATGTATAGGCAGGCTGGTTGTACAGAAGGTGATCCATGTATGGGCAGGCTGGTTGTACAGAAGGTGATCCATGAATAGGCAGGCTGGTTGTACAGAAGGCGATCCATGTATGGGCAGGCTGGTTGTACAGAAGGCGATCCATGTATGGGCAGGCTGGCTGTACAGAAGATGATCCATGTATGGGCAGGCTGGTTGTACAGAAGGCAATCCATGTATGGGCAGGCTGGTTGTACAGAAGGCGATCCATGTGTGGGCAGGCTGGTTGTACAGAAGGCGATCCATGTGTGGGCAGGCTGGTTGTACAGAAGGCAATCCATGTATGGGCAGGCTGGTTGTACAGAAGGCGATCCATGTATGGGCAGGCTGGTTGTACAGGAGATCCATGTGTGGGCAGGCTGGTTGTACAGAAGGCAATCCATGTATGGGCAGGCTGGTTGTACAGAAGGTGATCCATGTATGGGCAGGCTGGTTGTACAGGAGATCCATGTATGGGCAGGCTGGTTGTACAGAAGATGATCCATGTATGGGCAAGCTGGTTGTACAGAAGGTGATCCAAGTATGGGCAGGCTGGTTGTACAGAAGGCAATCCATGAATGGGCAGGCTGGTTGTACAGAAGATGATCCATGTATGGACAGGCTGGTTGTACAGAAGGCAATCCATGAATGGGCAGGCTGGTTGTACAGAAGGCAATCCATGAATGGGCAGGCTGGTTGCACAGAAGGTGATCCTTGTATGGGCAGGCTGGTTGTACAGAAGGTGATCCATGTATGGGCAGGCTAGTTGTACAGAAGGTGATCCATGAATGGGCAGGCTGGTTGTACAGAAGGTGATCCATGTATGGGCAGGCTGGTTGTACAGAAGGTGATCCATGTATGGGCAGGCTAGTTGTACAGAAGGAGATCCATGTATGGGCAGGCTGGTTGTACAGAATGTGCTCCATGTGTGGGCAGGCTGGTTGTACAGAAGGTGATCCATGTATGGGCAGGCTAGTTGTACAGAAGGAGATCCATGTATGGGCAGGCTGGTTGTACAGAAGGTGATCCATGTATGGGCAGGCTGGTTGTACAGAAGGCGATCCATGTATGGGCAGGCTGGTTGTACAGAAGGTGATCCATGTATGGGCAGGCTGGTTGTACAGAAGGTGATCCATATATGGGTAGGCTGGTTATACAGAAGGTGATCTATGTACGGGCAGGCTGGTTGTACAGAAGGTGATCCATGTATGGGCAGGCTGGTTGTACAGAAGGAGATCCATATATGGGCAGGCTGGTTGTACAGAAGGAGATCCATGTATGGGCAGGCTGGTTGTACAGAAGGTGATCCATGTATGGGCAGGCTGGTTGTACAGAAGATGATCCATGTATGGGCAGGCTGGTTGTACAGAAGATGATCCATGTATGGGCAGGCTGGTTGTACAGAAGGTGATCCATGTATGGGCAGGCTGGTTGTACAGAAGATGATCCATGTATGGGCAGGCTGGTTGTACAGAAGGTGATCCATGTATGGGCAGACTGGTTGTACAGAAGGTGATCTATGTATGGGCAGGCTGGTTTTACAGAAGGAGATCCATGTATGGACAGGCTGGTTTTACAGAAGGTGATCCTTGTATGGGCAGGCTGGTTGTACAGAAGGTGATCCATGTATGGGCAGGCTGGTTGTACAGAAGGTGATCCATGTATGGGCAGGCTGGTTGTACAGAAGGCGATCCATGTATGGGCAGGCTGGTTGTACAGAAGGCGATCCATGTATGGGCAGGCTGGTTGTACAGAAGATGATCCATGTATGGGCAGGCTGGTTGTACAGAAGATATTCCATGTATGGGCAGGCTGGTTGTACAGAAGGAGATCCATGTATGGGCAGGCTGGTTTTACAGAAGGTGATCCTTGTATGGGCGGGCTGGTTGTACAGAAGGTGATCCATGTATGGGCAGGCTGGTTGTACAGAAGGTGATCTATGTATGGGCAGGCTGGTTGTACAGAAGATATTCCATGTATGGGCAGGCTGGTTGTACAGAAGGAGATCCATGTACGGGCAGGCTGGTTGTACAGAAGGTGATCCATGTATGGACAGGCTGGTTGTACAGAAGGAGATCCATGTACGGGCAGGCTGGTTGTACAGAAGATATTCCATGTATGGGCAGGCTGGTTGTACAGAAGGTTATCCATATATGGGCAGGCTGGTTGTACAGAAGGTGATCTATGTATGGGCAGGCTGGTTGTACAGAATGTGCTCCATGTGTGGGCAGGCTGGTTGTACAGAAGGAGATCCATGTATGGGCAGGCTGGTTGTACAGAAGGTAATCCATGTATGGGCAGGCTGCCTGTACAGAAGGCGATCCATGTGTGGGCAGGCTGGTTGTACAGAAGGAGATCCATGTATGGGCAGGCTGGTTGTACAGAAGGTTATCCATGTATGGGCAGGCTGGTTGTACAGAAGGCGATCCATGTATGGGCAGGCTGGTTGTACAGAAGGAGATCCATGTATGGGCAGGCTGGGTTTACAGAAGGCAATCCATGTATGGGCAGGCTGGTTGTACAGAAGGCGTTCCATGTATGGGCAGGCTGGTTGTACAGAAGGTGATCCATGTATGGGCAGGCTGGTTGTACAGAAGGAGATCCATGTATGGGCAGGCTGGTTGTACAGAAGGTGATCCATGTATGGGCAGGCTGGATGTACAGAAGGAGATCCATGTATGGGCAGGCTGGTTGTACAGAAGGTGATCTATGTACGGGCAGGCTGGTTGTACAGAATGTGCTCCATGTGTGGGCAGGCTGGTTGTACAGAAGGAGATCCATGTATGGGCAGGCTGGTTGTACAGAAGGTGATCCATGTATGGGCAGGCTGGTTATATAGAAGGCGTTCCATGTATGGGCAGGCTAGTTGTACAGGAGATCCATGAATGGGCAGGCTGGTTGTACAGAAGGTGATCCATGTATGGGCAGGCTGGTTATAAAGAAGGCGTTCCATGTATGGGCAGGCTAGTTGTACAGGAGATCCATGAATGGGCAGGCTGGTTGTACAGAAGGTGATCCATGTATGGGCAGGCTGGTTGTACAGAAGGTGATTCATGTATGGGCAGGCTGGTTGTACAGAAGATGATCCATGTATGGGCAGGCTGGTTGTACAGAAGGCGATCCATGTATGGGCAGGCTGGTTGTACAGAAGATGATCCATGTATGGGCAGGCTGGTTGTACAGAAGGCAATCCATGTATGGGCAGGCTGGTTGTACAGAAGGCGATCCATGTGTGGGCAGGCTGGTTGTACAGAAGGAGATCCATGTATCGGCAGGCTGGTTGTACAGAAGGCGATCCATGTATGGGCAGGCTGGTTGTACAGAAGATGATCCATGTATGGGCAAGCTGGTTCTACAGAAGGTGATCCATGTATGGGCAGGCTGGATGTACAGAAGGCAATCCATGAATGGGCAGGCTGGTTGTACAGAAGGTAATCCATGTATGGGCAGGCTGGTTGTACAGAATGTGCTCCATGTGTGGGCAGGCTGGTTGTACAGAAGGAGATCCATGTATAGGCAGGCTGGTTGTACAGAAGGTGATCCATGTATGGGCAGGCTGGTTGTACAGAAGGTGATCCATGAATAGGCAGGCTGGTTGTACAGAAGGCGATCCATGTATGGGCAGGCTGGTTGTACAGAAGGCGATCCATGTATGGGCAGGCTGGCTGTACAGAAGATGATCCATGTATGGGCAGGCTGGTTGTACAGAAGGCAATCCATGTATGGGCAGGCTGGTTGTACAGAAGGCGATCCATGTGTGGGCAGGCTGGTTGTACAGAAGGCGATCCATGTGTGGGCAGGCTGGTTGTACAGAAGGCAATCCATGTATGGGCAGGCTGGTTGTACAGAAGGCGATCCATGTATGGGCAGGCTGGTTGTACAGGAGATCCATGTGTGGGCAGGCTGGTTGTACAGAAGGCAATCCATGTATGGGCAGGCTGGTTGTACAGAAGGTGATCCATGTATGGGCAGGCTGGTTGTACAGGAGATCCATGTATGGGCAGGCTGGTTGTACAGAAGATGATCCATGTATGGGCAAGCTGGTTGTACAGAAGGTGATCCAAGTATGGGCAGGCTGGTTGTACAGAAGGCAATCCATGAATGGGCAGGCTGGTTGTACAGAAGATGATCCATGTATGGACAGGCTGGTTGTACAGAAGGCAATCCATGAATGGGCAGGCTGGTTGTACAGAAGGCAATCCATGAATGGGCAGGCTGGTTGCACAGAAGGTGATCCTTGTATGGGCAGGCTGGTTGTACAGAAGGTGATCCATGTATGGGCAGGCTAGTTGTACAGAAGGTGATCCATGAATGGGCAGGCTGGTTGTACAGAAGGTGATCCATGTATGGGCAGGCTGGTTGTACAGAAGGTGATCCATGTATGGGCAGGCTAGTTGTACAGAAGGAGATCCATGTATGGGCAGGCTGGTTGTACAGAATGTGCTCCATGTGTGGGCAGGCTGGTTGTACAGAAGGTGATCCATGTATGGGCAGGCTAGTTGTACAGAAGGAGATCCATGTATGGGCAGGCTGGTTGTACAGAAGGTGATCCATGTATGGGCAGGCTGGTTGTACAGAAGGCGATCCATGTATGGGCAGGCTGGTTGTACAGAAGGTGATCCATGTATGGGCAGGCTGGTTGTACAGAAGGTGATCCATATATGGGTAGGCTGGTTATACAGAAGGTGATCTATGTACGGGCAGGCTGGTTGTACAGAAGGTGATCCATGTATGGGCAGGCTGGTTGTACAGAAGGAGATCCATATATGGGCAGGCTGGTTGTACAGAAGGAGATCCATGTATGGGCAGGCTGGTTGTACAGAAGGTGATCCATGTATGGGCAGGCTGGTTGTACAGAAGATGATCCATGTATGGGCAGGCTGGTTGTACAGAAGATGATCCATGTATGGGCAGGCTGGTTGTACAGAAGGTGATCCATGTATGGGCAGGCTGGTTGTACAGAAGATGATCCATGTATGGGCAGGCTGGTTGTACAGAAGGTGATCCATGTATGGGCAGACTGGTTGTACAGAAGGTGATCTATGTATGGGCAGGCTGGTTTTACAGAAGGAGATCCATGTATGGACAGGCTGGTTTTACAGAAGGTGATCCTTGTATGGGCAGGCTGGTTGTACAGAAGGTGATCCATGTATGGGCAGGCTGGTTGTACAGAAGGTGATCCATGTATGGGCAGGCTGGTTGTACAGAAGGCGATCCATGTATGGGCAGGCTGGTTGTACAGAAGGCGATCCATGTATGGGCAGGCTGGTTGTACAGAAGATGATCCATGTATGGGCAGGCTGGTTGTACAGAAGATATTCCATGTATGGGCAGGCTGGTTGTACAGAAGGAGATCCATGTATGGGCAGGCTGGTTTTACAGAAGGTGATCCTTGTATGGGCGGGCTGGTTGTACAGAAGGTGATCCATGTATGGGCAGGCTGGTTGTACAGAAGGTGATCTATGTATGGGCAGGCTGGTTGTACAGAAGATATTCCATGTATGGGCAGGCTGGTTGTACAGAAGGAGATCCATGTACGGGCAGGCTGGTTGTACAGAAGGTGATCCATGTATGGACAGGCTGGTTGTACAGAAGGAGATCCATGTACGGGCAGGCTGGTTGTACAGAAGATATTCCATGTATGGGCAGGCTGGTTGTACAGAAGGAGATCCATGTATGGGCAGGCTGGTTTTACAGAAGGTGATCCATGTATGGGCAGGCTGGTTGTACAGAAGGTGATCTATGTATGGGCAGGCTGGTTGTACAGAAGATATTCCATGTATGGGCAGGCTGGTTGTACAGAAGGAGATCCATGTACGGGCAGGCTGGTTGTACAGAAGGTGATCCATGTATGGACAGGCTGGTTGTACAGAAGGCAATCCATGAATGGGCAGGCTGGTTGTACAGAAGGCAATCCATGAATGGGCAGGCTGGTTGTACAGAAGGTGATCCATGTATGGGCAGGCTGGTTGTACAGAAGGTGATCTATGTATGGGCAGGCTGGTTGTACAGAAGATATTCCATGTATGGGCAGGCTGGTTGTACAGAAGGAGATCCATGTATGGGCAGGCTGGTTGTACAGAAGGTGATCTATGTATGGGCAGGCTGGTTGTACAGAAGGAGATCCATGTATGGGCAGGCTGGTTGTACAGAAGGAGATCCATGTATGGGCAGGCTGGTTGTACAGAAGATATTCCATGTATGTGCAGGCTGGTTGTACAGAAGGTGATCTATGTATGGGCAGGCTGGTTGTACAGAAGGAGATCCATGTATGGGCAGGCTGGTTGTACAGAAGGAGATCCATGTATGGGCAGGCTGGTTGTACAGAAGGTGATCCATGTATGGGCAGGCTGGTTGTACAGAAGGAGATCCATGTATGGGCAGGCTGGTTGTACAGAAGGAGATCCATGTATGGGCAGGCTGGTTGTACAGAAGATATTCCATGTATGTGCAGGCTGGTTGTACAGAAGGTGATCTATGTATGGGCAGGCTGGTTGTACAGAAGGAGATCCATGTATGGGCAGGCTGGTTGTACAGAAGGATATCCATGTATGGGCAGGCTGGTTGTACAGAAGGTGATCTATGTATGGGCAGGCTGGTTGTACAGAAGGAGATCCATGTATGGGCAGGCTGGTTGTACAGAAGGTGATCTATGTATGGGCAGGCTGGTTGTACAGAAGTTTTTCTCTCTATGGATTTCTCTACAACCAGCCTTTTGGAAAATGTTTGTTTGATCGGTGCCGCCGGCTCTAACCTGCAGTGTATTGTGCTGGGGGGAGGGGAGCTCTCCCCATTGGAGGAGGGGAATCAGTTAACTTTCTTTCTGTACGGCCGGCCTCACTGTGAATGCGGATCAGAAAATCGCCATAGAAAATTCCACCTGAAGAGCCGATCATCATCTGGGTGAAGTTTGAAGGATTTTTATATGAAATGAATTCACTGGAGAAGAACGAATGTTCTGAGGAACGATTTTTCTAGAAGATCCTCATGAAGTCTCCAGTAGTGACGCACCAAGATGAAGATTCCGGTAAGACACGCTGCGGATGCGAGGAGGCGGAGACTTCACACAATACGAGGAGGCGGAGACTTCACACAATACGAGGAGGCGGAGACTTCACACAATACGAGGAGGCGGAGACTTCACACAATATGAGGAGGCGGAGACTTCACACAATACGAGGAGGCGGAGACTTCACACAATATGAGGAGGCGGAGACTTCACACAATACGAGGAGGCGGAGACTTCACACAATATGAGGAGGCGGAGACTTCACACAATACGAGGAGGCGGAGACTTCACACAATATGAGGAGGCGGAGACTTCACACAATACGAGGAGGCGGAGACTTCACACAATATGAGGAGGCGGAGACTTCACACAATATGAGGAGGCGGAGACTTCACACAATACACAAACCACAGAAAATTATTCAGGAACAACCAAAAGGCGGACGCTTCTAAACGTAACGAATGTGCATTAAAGTCAAAGCGATGCAATTTTCAGTGAAGTCACTAGGGGGTGTTTTTGCAGCGAAGTCACTAGGGGTCGTTTTTACATTGAAGTCACTAGGGGGCGTTTTTGCAGTGAAGTCAATGGGATGCAGCATACAACTATCAACACCTTTTTTTTTTAATTGGCAGGTGATCCTATTTTTGGGGGGCCGATGTCTGGGGGCGTCTCTGGTCTCCTCAGTCTTGTGGCACCCCAGATACAGAACGCCATTGGACAGATCCTGCCAGTTATGAGATGATTGTCTTCTGTCGGCACTCCTCATCTCTTCTGCTTTGTAGAAGTTCCGCTCATTTCTGGAGGAAACCACTTCCTCTTCTCTGTCATCTGAGGAAGTCACATTTCTGTCTCCAACCGACAACCGTTCCCCGGATGGAAGTTTCTAGAGGCGGATCTCTATGTTCCAGATCCTAAGGGGATCAGATATAGTGACTGCAGAGTCCTGGGGAGATCAGATATAGTGAATGCAGAGTTCTGGGGAGATCAGATATAGTGAATGCAGAGTTCTGGGGAGATCAGATATAGTGAATGCAGAGTCCTGGGGGGATCAGATATAGTGACTGCAGAGTCCTGGGGGGGATCAGATATAATGAATGCAGAGTCCTGGGGAGATCAGATATAGTGAATGCAGAGTCCTGGGGGGATCGGATATAGTGAATGCAGAGTTCTGGGGAGATCAGATATAGTGAATGCAGAGTTCTGGGGAGATCAGATATAGTGAATGCAGAGTCCTGGGGGGATCAGATATAGTGAATGCAGAGTCCTGGGGAGATCGGATATAGTGAATGCAGAGTCCTGGGGAGATCGGATATAATGAATGCAGAGTCCTGGGGGGGTCAGATATAGTGAATGCAGAGTTCTGGGGGGATCAGATATAGTGAATGCAGAGTCCTGGGGGGATGGGATATAGTGAATGCAGAGTCCTGGGGAGATCAGATATAATGAATGCAGAGTCCTGGGGAGATCAGATATAGTGAATGCAGAGTCCTGGGGGGATCGGATATAGTGAATGCAGAGTCCTGGGGAGATCAGATATAGTGAATGCAGAGTCCTGGGGGGATCAGATATAGTGAATGCAGAGTCCTGGGGGGATCGGATATAGTGAATGCAGAGTTCTGGGGAGATAAGATATAGTGAATGCAGAGTCCTGGGGGGATCAGATATAGTGAATGCAGAGTCCTGGGGGGATCGGATATAGTGAATGCAGAGTCCTGGGGAGATCAGATATAGTGAATGCAGAGTCCTGGGGGGATCAGATATAGTGAATGCAGAGTCCTGGGGGGATCAGATATAGTGAATGCAGAGTCCTGGGGGGATCAGATATAGTGAATGCAGAGTCCTGGGGAGATCGGATATAGTGAATGCAGAGTCCTGGGGAGATCAGATATAGTGAATGCAGAGTCCTGGGGGGATCAGATATAATGAATGCAGAGTCCTGGGGGGGTCAGATATAGTGAATGCAGAGTTCTGGGGGGATCAGATATAGTGAATGCAGAGTCCTGGGGGGATGGGATATAGTGAATGCAGAGTCCTGGGGAGATCAGATATAATGAATGCAGAGTCCTGGGGAGATCAGATATAGTGAATGCAGAGTCCTGGGGGGATCGGATATAGTGAATGCAGAGTCCTGGGGAGATCAGATATAGTGAATGCAGAGTCCTGGGGGGATCAGATATAGTGAATGCAGAGTCCTGGGGGGATCAGATATAGTGAATGCAGAGTCCTGGGGGGATCAGATATAGTGAATGCAGAGTCCTGGGGAGATCGGATATAGTGAATGCAGAGTCCTGGGGAGATCAGATATAATGAATGCAGAGTCCTGGGGAGATCAGATATAGTGAATGCAGAGTTCTGGGGGGATCAGATATAGTGAATGCAGAGTCCTGGGGGGATGGGATATAGTGAATGCAGAGTCCTGGGGAGATCAGATATAATGAATGCAGAGTCCTGGGGAGATCAGATATAGTGAATGCAGAGTCCTGGGGGGATCAGATATAGTGAATGCAGAGTCCTGGGGAGATCAGATATAGTGAATGCAGAGTCCTGGGGAGATCAGATATAGTGAATGCAGAGTCCTGGGGGGATCAGATATAGTGAATGCAGAGTCCTGGGGGGGATCAGATATAGTGAATGCAGAGTCCTGGGGAGATCAGATATAGTGAATGCAGAGTTCTGGGGGGATCGGATATAGTGAATGCAGAGTCCTGGGGAGATCAGATATAGTGAATGCAGAGTCCTGGGGGGATCAGATATAGTGAATGCAGAGTCCTGGGGAGATCAGATATAGTGAATGCAGAGTCCTGGGGGGATCAGATATAGTGAATGCAGAGTCCTGGGGAGATCAGATATAGTGAATGCAGAGTCCTGGGGAGAGCAGATATAGTGAATGCAGAGTCCTGGGGAGATCAGATATAGTGAATGCAGAGTCCTGGGGAGAGCAGATATAGTGAATGCAGAGTCCTGGGGAGATCAGATATAGTGAATGCAGAGTCCTGGGGGGATCAGATATAGTGAATGCAGAGTCCTGGGGAGATCAGATATAGTGAATGCAGAGTCCTGGGGAGAGCAGATATAGTGAATGCAGAGTCCTGGGGAGATCAGATATAGTGAATGCAGAGTCCTGGGGGGATCAGATATAGTGAATGCAGAGTCCTGGGGAGATCAGATATAGTGAATGCAGAGTCCTGGGGAGATCGGATATAGTGAATGCAGAGTCCTGGGGGGATCGGATATAGTGAATGCAGAGTCCTGGGGGGATCAGATATAGTGAATGCAGAGTCCTGGGGAGATCAGATATAGTGAATGCAGAGTCCTGGGGGGATCGGATATAGTGAATGCAGAGACCTGGGGGGATCAGATATAGTGAATGCAGAGTCCTGGGGGGATCAGATATAGTGAATGCAGAGTCCTGGGGGGATCAGATATAGTGAATGCAGAGTCCTGGGGAGATCAGATATAGTGAATGCAGAGTCCTGGGGAGATCAGATATAGTGAATGCAGAGTCCTGGGGGGATCAGATATAGTGAATGCAGAGTCCTGGGGAGATCAGATATAGTGAATGCAGAGTCCTGGGGGGATCAGATATAGTGAATGCAGAGTCCTGGGGGGATCGGATATAGTGAATGCAGAGTCCTGGGGGGGATCAGATATAGTGAATGCAGAGTCTTGGGGGGGGATCAGATATAGTGAATGCAGAGTCCTGGGGAGATCAGATATAGTGAATGCAGAGTTCTGGGAGATCAGATATAGTGAATGCAGAGTCCTGGGGAGATCAGATATAGTGAATGCAGAGTCCTGGGGGGATCAGATATAGTGAATGCAGAGTCCTGGGGAGATCAGATATAGTGAATGCAGAGTTCTGGGAGATCAGATATAGTGAATGGAGAGTCCTGGGGGGGGATCAGATATAGTGAATGCAGAGTCCTGGGGGGGATCAGATATAGTGAATGCAGAGTTCTGGGGAGATCAGATATAGTGAATGCAGAGTCCTGGGGGATCGGATATAGTGAATGCAGAGTCCTGGGGGGATCGGATATAGTGAATGCAGAGTCCTGGGGGGATCAGATATAGTGAATGCAGAGTCCTGGGGGGATCAGATATAGTGAATGCAGAGTCCTGGGGAGATCAGATATAGTGAATGCAGAGTGCTGGGGAGATCGGATATAGTGAATGCAGAGTCCTGGGGAGATCGGATATAGTGAATGCAGAGTCCTGGGGAGATCGGATATAGTGAATGCAGAGTCCTGGGGAGATCAGATATAGTGAATGCAGAGTCCTGGGGGGGATCAGATATAGTGAATGTAGAGTCCTGGGGGGATCAGATATAGTGAATGCAGAGTCCTGGGGAGATCAGATATAGTGAATGCAGAGTCCTGGGGAGATCAGATATAGTGAATGCAGAGTCCTGGGGAGATCAGATATAGTGAATGCAGAGTCCTGGGGGGATCAGATATAGTGAATGCAGAGTCCTGGGGGGGGATAAGATATAGTGAATGCAGAGTCCTGGGGAGATCAGATATAGTGAATGCAGAGTCCTGGGGAGATCAGATATAGTGAATGCAGAGTCCTGGGGGGATCAGATATAGTGAATGCAGAGTCCTGGGGAGATCAGATATAGTGAATGCAGAGTCCTGGGGGGATCAGATATAGTGAATGCAGAGTCCTGGGGGGGGATAAGATATAGTGAATGCAGAGTCCTGGGGAGATCAGATATAGTGAATGCAGAGTCCTGGGGAGATCAGATATAGTGAATGCAGAGTTCTGGGGGGATCGGATATAGTGAATGCAGAGTCCTGGGGGGATCAGATATAGTGAATGCAGAGTCCTGGGGAGAGCAGATATAGTGAATGCAGAGTCCTGGGGAGATCAGATATAGTGAATGCAGAGTTCTTGGGGGATCGGATATAGTGAATGCAGAGTCCTGGGGGGATCAGATATAGTGAATGCAGAGTCCTGGGGGGGGATAAGATATAGTGAATGCAGAGTCCTGGGGAGATCAGATATAGTGAATGCAGAGTCCTGGGGGGGATCAGATATAGTGAATGCAGAGTCTTGGGGTGATCAGATATAGTGAATGCAGAGTCCTGGGGAGATCAGATATAGTGAATGCAGAGTCCTGGGGGGGGATCAGATATAGTGAATGCAGAGTCCTGGGGGGATGGGATATAGTGAATGCAGAGTCCTGGGGGGGATCAGATATAGTGAATGCAGAGTCCTGGGGGGGATCAGATATAGTGAATGCAGAGTCCTGGAGAGATCAGATATAGTGAATGCAGAGTCCTGGGGGGATCAGATATAGTGAATGCAGAGTTCTGGGGAGATCAGATATAATGAATGCAGAGAGTCCTGGGGAGATCAGATATAGTGAATGCAGAGTCCTGGGGGGGATCAGATATAGTGAATGCAGAGTCTTGGGGTGATCAGATATAGTGAATGCAGAGTCCTGGGGGGGATCAGATATAGTGAATGCAGAGTCCTGGGGGGGATCAGATATAGTGAATGCAGAGTCCTGGGGAGATCAGATATAGTGAATGCAGACTCCTGGGGAGATCGGATATAGTGAATGCAGAGTCTTGGGGTGATCAGATATAGTGAATGCAGAGTCCTGGGGGGGATCAGATATAGTGAATGCAGAGTCTTGGGGTGATCAGATATAGTGAATGCAGAGTCCTGGGGAGATCAGATATAGTGAATGCAGAGTCCTGGGGGGGATCAGATATAGTGAATGCAGAGTCCTGGGGGGGATCAGATATAGTGAATGCAGAGTCCTGGGGAGATCAGATATAGTGAATGCAGACTCCTGGGGAGATCGGATATAGTGAATGCAGAGTCCTGGGGAGATCAGATATAGTGAATGCAGACTCCTGGGGAGATCGGATATAGTGAATGCAGAGTCCTGGGGAGATCAGATATAATGAATGCAGAGTCCTGGGGAGATCAGATATAGTGAATGCAGAGTCCTGGGGAGATCAGATATAGTGAATGCAGAGTCCTGGGGGGATCAGATATAGTGAATGCAGAGTCCTGGGGGGATCGGATATAGTGAATGCAGAGTCCTGGGGGGATCAGATATAGTGAATGCAGAGTCCTGGGGTGATCGGATATAGTGAATGCAGAGTCCTGGGGGGATCAGATATAGTGAATGCAGAGTCCTGGGGGGATCAGATATAGTGAATGCAGAGTCCTGGGGGGATCGGATATAGTGAATGCAGAGTCCTGGGGGGGATCAGATATAGTGAATGCAGAGTCCTGGGGTGATCAGATATAGTGAATGCAGAGTCCTGGGGAGATCGGATATAGTGAATGCAGAGTCCTGGGGGGATCAGATATA
The DNA here is from genome assembly GCF_965119305.1 of Pelophylax lessonae. Taxonomy (NCBI): domain Eukaryota; kingdom Metazoa; phylum Chordata; class Amphibia; order Anura; family Ranidae; genus Pelophylax; species Pelophylax lessonae. The sequence continues at coordinate 301,195,836 of NC_138775.1, forward strand.
GTGAATGCAGAGTCCTGGGGGGATCGGATATAGTGAATGCAGAGTCCTGGGGAGATCAGATATAGTGAATGCAGAGTCCTGGGGAGATCAGATATAGTGAATGCAGAGTCCTGGGGGGATCAGATATAGTGACTGCAGAGTCCTGGGGGGGATCAGATATAATGAATGCAGAGTCCTGGGGAGATCAGATATAGTGAATGCAGAGTCCTGGGGAGATCAGATATAGTGAATGCAGAGTCCTGGGGGGATCAGATATAGTGAATGCAGAGTCCTGGGGGGATCGGATATAGTGAATGCAGAGTCCTGGGGGGATCGGACATAGTGAATGCAGAGTCCTGGGGAGATCAGATATAGTGAATGCAGAGTCCTGGGGTGATCGGATATAGTGAATGCAGAGTCCTGGGGAGATCGGACATAGTGAATGCAGAGTCCTGGGGAGATCAGATATAGTGAATGCAGAGTCCTGGGGGGATCAGATATAGTGAATGCAGAGTCCTGGGGGGATCAGATATAGTGAATGCAGAGTCCTGGGGAGATCAGATATAGTGAATGCAGAGTCCTGGGGAGATCAGATATAGTGAATGCAGAGTCCTGAGGTGATCGGATATAGTGAATGCAGAGTCCTGGGGGGATCAGATATAGTGAATGCAGAGTCCTGAGGGGATCAGATATAGTGAATGCAGAGTCCTGGGGAGATCAGATATAGTGAATGCAGAGTCCTGGGGGGATCGGATATAGTGAATGCAGAGTTCTGGGGAGATCAGATATAGTGAATGCAGAGTCCTGGGGAGATCAGATATAGTGAATGCAGAGTCCTGGGGAGATCAGATATAGTGAATGCAGAGTCCTGGGGAGATCAGATATAGTGAATGCAGAGTCCTGGGGTGATTGGATATAGTGAATGCAGAGTCCTGGGGAGATCAGACATAGTGAATGCAGAGTCCTGGGGTGATCGGATATAGTGAATGCAGAGTCCTGGGGGGATCAGATATAGTGAATGCAGAGTCCTGGGGGGATCAGATATAGTGAATGCAGAGTCCTGGGGGGATCAGATATAGTGAATGCAGAGTCCTGGGGAGATCAGATATAGTGAATGCAGAGTCCTGGGGAGATCAGATATAGTGAATGCAGAGTCCTGGGGGGATCAGATATAGTGAATGCAGAGTCCTGGGGAGATCAGATATAGTGAATGCAGAGTCCTGGGGGGATCAGATATAGTGAATGCAGAGTCCTGGGGGGATCAGATATAGTGAATGCAGAGTCCTGGGGTGATCGGATATAGTGAATGCAGAGTCCTGGGGGGATCAGATATAGTGAATGCAGAGTCCTGGGGGGATCAGATATAGTGAATGCAGAGTCCTGGGGGGATCGGATATAGTGAATGCAGAGTCCTGGGGGGGATCAGATATAGTGAATGCAGAGTCCTGGGGTGATCAGATATAGTGAATGCAGAGTCCTGGGGAGATCGGATATAGTGAATGCAGAGTCCTGGGGGGATCAGATATAGTGAATGCAGAGTCCTGGGGGGATCGGATATAGTGAATGCAGAGTCCTGGGGAGATCAGATATAGTGAATGCAGAGTCCTGGGGTGATCGGATATAGTGAATGCAGAGTCCTGGGGAGATCAGACATAGTGAATGCAGAGTCCTGGGGAGATCAGATATAGTGAATGCAGAGTCCTGGGGGGATCAGATATAGTGAATGCAGAGTCCTGGGGGGATCAGATATAGTGAATGCAGAGTCCTGGGGGGATCAGATATAGTGAATGCAGAGTCCTGGGGGGATCAGATATAGAGAATGCAGAGTCCTGGGGGGATCAGATATAGAGAATGCAGAGTCCTGGGGGGATCGGATATAGTGAATGCAGAGTCCTAGGGAGATCAGATATAGTGAATGCAGAGTCCTGGGGAGATCGGATATAGTGAATGCAGAGTCCTGGGGAGATCGGATATAGTGAATGCAGAGTCCTGGGGAGATCAGATATAGTGAATGCAGAGTCCTGGGGGGATCGGATATAGTGAATGCAGAGTTCTGGGGAGATCAGATATAGTGAATGCAGAGTCCTGGGGAGATCAGATATAGTGAATGCAGAGTCCTGGGGAGATCAGATATAGTGAATGCAGAGTCCTGGGGAGATCAGATATAGTGAATGCAGAGTCCTGGGGAGATCAGATATAGTGAATGCAGAGTCCTGGGGAGATCAGATATAGTGAATGCAGAGTCCTGGGGAGATCAGATATAGTGAATGCAGAGTCCTGGGGTGATTGGATATAGTGAATGCAGAGTCCTGGGGAGATCAGATATAGTGAATGCAGAGTCCTGGGGAGATCAGATATAGTGAATGCAGAGTCCTGGGGAGATCAGATATAGTGAATGCAGAGTCCTGGGGTGATTGGATATAGTGAATGCAGAGTCCTGGGGTGATCGGATATAGTGAATGCAGAGTCCTGGGGAGATCAGATATAGTGAATGCAGAGTCCTGGGGAGATCAGATATAGTGAATGCAGAGTCCTGGGGAGATCAGATATAGTGAATGCAGAGTCCTGGGGAGATCAGATATAGTGAATGCAGAGTCCTGGGGTGATTGGATATAGTGAATGCAGAGTCCTGGGGAGATCAGACATAGTGAATGCAGAGTCCTGGGGTGATCGGATATAGTGAATGCAGAGTCCTGGGGGGATCAGATATAGTGAATGCAGAGTCCTGGGGGGATCAGATATAGTGAATGCAGAGTCCTGGGGGGATCAGATATAGTGAATGCAGAGTCCTGGGGAGATCAGATATAGTGAATGCAGAGTCCTGGGGAGATCAGATATAGTGAATGCAGAGTCCTGGGGGGATCAGATATAATGAATGCAGAGTCCTGGGGAGATCAGATATAGTGAATGCAGAGTCCTGGGGGGATCAGATATAGTGAATGCAGAGTCCTGGGGGGATCAGATATAGTGAATGCAGAGTCCTGGGGGGATCGGATATAGTGAATGCAGAGTCCTAGGGAGATCAGATATAGTGAATGCAGAGTCCTGGGGGGATCAGATATAGTGTAACGTTAAAAAACCATACCTCGTGAAAATTCCCTACCCTCGTCACTTCCTCTTCACATACGTCATGGAACAGCTGAGCCGCTTAGCAGTGCGCATGCTCAGACCTCCGGAGGGTAGGGAATTCTCACGGGGTAGGGTTTTCTAACGTTACCCCGCATCAGCTGTTGCCGCTGCCACATTAAATCATCGCCGCTCCTACCCCTGTGTCCTCCCTGATCTCAGCTCCGTGATTTATATTTTCATAGACCCGCCGCCGCTTTTACATTTAGTAGCTGAGATCAGGGAAGACACAGGGGTAGGAGCGGCGATGATTTAATGTGGCAGCGGCAACAGCTGATGCGGGGTAACGTTAGAAAACCCTACCCCGTGAGAATTCCCTACCCTCCGGAGGTCTGAGCATGCGCACTGCTAAGCGGCTCAGCTGTTCCATGACGTATGTGAAGAGGAAGTGACGAGGGTAGGGAATTTTCATGGAACACCGGTTCCCTGACTTCTCCACGGTGATCTTGACACGACGTTCCCTCATCCTTCTGATGAGTAAGTCCATGCCCTTCACTAACTACCTAGTGCAGAGTCAGTAGAAAGAGTGAGTGCCGTACTCCTTATCCTGAAACAAGATAGGTCACTGGAGCCTGAGTGACCCATAGTCCTGCCAAGTCAGGGTTATCTTTTCTTCAGGGGTCTCTAGTACAGAGCACCCCCCTTTTGTTTTCCAGAGCTTCTCGATGCACCGCCCATTCTTGTAGTCTTATTGTGGCCCGTTGGCCCAAAGACAGTTTCACTGAACTGTGCAATATTTGTAATCCAGGGATCCCGGCCCAATGGCCCATAGGATCCATAAACAAAGAGTTCTTCCTTATGACCCTGGCCCAATGGCCCAAAGGGTCTGTGAACACTTAATGTTGCAAAAGTAGTAAACAGAGGTATAAGTGCCGGTTCACATTAGTGCGATCAGAGAGATCGCATGTAATTCGGAGCGCACTGCTCATAAATTACATGGGATTTCTGTGCGGTGCAAATTTCAGCCATACAGTTTGTGTGGCTGAATTCGCACCGCAATCGCACTAAACGCGCACATGACCCTTTTTTTTTATCCGCAGCAGAATCGGATCGCATGGTGGTTCACACTAGTGCGATCCGATTCTGTGCGAACCTGCAGATCGCACTGCGATATGTGATCTCAACTGGGGGTGTCGTTAACTTTTAATTGACACCCCTGCGTATCGCATATGGCAGTGTGAACTGCCAGGGGTGCGGATGCGATGAGGAAACACGCTGCATATTCGCAGCGTTCCCGCATCGTAGAAGTGTGAACCGGCACTTAGTCCCAATATCAAGAAATATATTTGTTATTGTTTCAGATATAGTATTCTGGGGTGGGGGACCCTCACCAGGTTCCCCTGACTGTCCCGAACTCGGAATGACCAGGCCTGGCCGGATCCGTCTGGGCGGCGGACCTCTACTCTGTCCACATAGATGGACCACCCGTATAACCATTGGGTTTTGATTGCTGTAAACTTGTCCCAAAGATCAGCTCTCGTTGAGTCTCGGAAGGGCTTAGGAGCAAATAGGAAGTCCCAAATAGCTTCTTTGCACCAAGTCTCTCTTTTGGACTCAATCTCAAGCATGATCTCCCTGGGAGCACATGGGTGTCATATCCGTATTCCATCGCTATCTTGCACTGCAGCCACCACTGCATTCTTGAAAATCTGGGGAGGGTCTTCCTATTTCCTCTCCCAGCTAAGGAGAATGGGGTCTCTTCTTGCCTGATGAGGGAGCTGTAGGCCTCATTCTGATCCCGAGCATAGTTCGTGGGCGGGGGTAGTTCTGGGACCCTACTTGGATAGGCCTCACAGAACCCCAAACGTTGGGCCAGCTCCCCTCTCCTCACAGACTCATCGGTCTCGTTTTTAGGCGCCTCCACTACATCAGGACCTGGCGAACTGCTTCCAGCCTCAGATCCCCAGTCCCATTCTGTCTCATCTTCAGACCTCCAGTTCCTCAATTGACCCAAACTTATTTTGAAAACTTGTAGACCCCACATTGATGGCCCCGGCCTCCTCCTCACTACTCACACTGGCCGAAGGAGTCCTGACTGCCGCCGGCCATCTTCTCTCCTTGATCGGGATGAGCAGACATCTTCACTGCTGCGGGCACCTTCGGTGCATCAGGCGGCCACTTCCCGCCCCCTACTACCTGCACGCACCCTTTATCTGGCAATCGGGTTCTCAATGATGCGAGAGCTGAACCACTGCCAGGTTGCATGGCTTCCACCTGCATCAGTATTCTGAAGACTCCCCTCCCGCCTCCGCAGATGGGCCTCGATTCCATGGCCGTCATGACTCGAGTGGTCCCTGTCTCCCACGACACACAGCTGTCTGGGCTGACCCTCACTCTTCTCCGCCCGCAGCAGCAGATAGCCGCAGTGCCCGCACTGGCTCCACGCTCGCATCTGCATGGTCACACTCACACACTGGGGACATACCAGGCCTAAGTGCTCCACGCCTCCTCCTGTGCACAACGCCAGTCCTCCTTCGGGCACCATCCGCACTCCTGTGTCCCACAGGACAGTCGCCTCTGGCTCTTTAGTCTGCTCCCGGGTCTGCCCAGCAGGTTCTCCGCGAAGGGTGGAATAGTTGCGGCTGCGCACTCTCGCTCTCCAACAAACTCCATGTTGCTTCTTCTCACACGTGTCTCCCTCTCAGCCACACCCGAAGAGGGAAGTAATTTATAGACTTCCTTAGTCACTCCTGATTGGCTGGGCATGACCGACGTCTCCACCCATTCTCCTTGTTTGGTGGTGGCTCCTCCTGCTAGGCAGAAGCTTTTAGCTTGCGTTTTCCCATGCGGTAACCCCTCCAGTGCCACGCGCTCTCACCTCAGCCGACACTGAAGTTGCTGCAAAGTGGACTATGTCCTTCGCCAGATATGCATCCACTCTTCTTGCTTGTAGCAGGGCCCCAGCTGAGCCTCCATCACCATGAGCCCGCTGTCCCTCTTTGCCAGTCCAGAGAATTGTCCCGCTGTCACATGCAGGTCAACAGTCCTCTCCCCGACACGTGTACAAGTAAGGCCCGTCACCATACTGTCTCCGAAGAAAGCTCCATTGTACTTCCCGGCATGGCCAACCGCTATCTTCACAGTACTGGCACAGTCGCTATACAGAATAAATGTCTCGCTGTCGTACGGATGGTCAACATCATTTCATATAACCTCGATACACACACGGCCCCTGGCACACCGATCCGCGTGCCCCTGCCGCCATTTTCTCCGTCCACACTTGGACCTTTTTCCTGTCAGGCAGACACAGTACTCATCCACAGTCAGAGGCCTTTTTCCCGCCTTCACAGAGGCCTTCTTCACTTTACAGAGGTGTACATTTCATGAGGTAGAAGGTTCCCGCCATTTTGCGGTTCCGACTGGAACGTTTGCGTTGCCGCGGGCAACCTTCAAAGTGCACTTTTATCTTCATCCCACTCCCACTGTCTCCTCACACTTGGCTTGAACAGTAGAACAAAGTTCTGGACACAAAAATGGAGATTTTTCAAATTTTCTTTTGCCGTTGCCATTAGCAACCGGCCCGTTAACCAAGGGCAAAATCCCAGACGAGCCCCCAAATGTAGCCCTACTCCCAAAGGAGTGGCTGAATGTGGGTCCCCCTGGGTTACCGCTAGCAACAACAGTACCTTTCAACATGTTTTTTCAAGTGTGAGCTCCTCAGAGAAGGACCAGTCCGGTTTCTTTGGTTTTTAGGGTTTATTTGAGAGCTTGGATTGGAGAAGTGGGATACTCCAACAACTGAACTCTGCTCAATTAGGCCGGGGACTCTGAATGATACTACTTGGCACTATTCAGCGCTTCTCTGACGCTGGTTAACGCTGACTGATGCTGGCCTCAGCTTGGCCAGTTACTAGAACTTCACCTCTGACTGTGGAAAAGTCCCTTTAAGCTCCCCAAGACACTCTTTCCTGAGGTCGCTGACTTTAGAGCAAACTGTATTGCTGAACACTTCAGGACCCTTCCTGGAGCCCCCTTTCACTCCCCAGGCTTCAGGGCTTTACTACTTGGCACCCCCTTTACTGTGCACTCCCGGTTATCTGGCTCCTGGATCCCCTTTGACCTCTCTGGAGTGGTCCCCTCTCCTAGGCAGACCCCTGGGCAGATCTTGAGTACTCACGAAACTGTTTTTCCTTAAGATCTCTGCCCAGCAGCTCCACTCGGTCAGCAACTCTCTGGTTTCCTTGCAGCCCAGCTCAACCTCCGATCCGCTTAGGCCGACTGCCTGGACCACCTTCTTACATTACAGGAGGAGAGACAGCCGTCACCTCCTCCTGGGACTGATGCTCCCACCAAAAGACGCTCTGTCACATGCTCCCCACAGATTTATTTCCAATCCCAGGGTGCACTGCGGCAAACCCCACCCACTGGGACAGTCATAAACCCTGGTGTGCTATTGGTTAGGTTTCCTCCACTGTCCAACAAGATCCCTTATTGGATACAGTGGGGAGACTCTCCAGACTCAACAGGCCACACATGAAGGCATGTGACAGCACAGCTAACAGATCCGGCCCCCCTGATAAGCAGACAGGGCCACATATATGCTTTGTCCTAGCACCGACCTAGGAGGGGGCTACAGAGAGATGGAGAATTCAGTGATTTGTATTAATAAAGGATTTTTTATTGATAAAAATATTTCCTGGAAGACATTTCAGGATTATGAACAGTTACATTTGGTTCAGGGATTGGGGGATGGGATATATATATATATTTTATATATAATAACTCGGGGTAGAACAGGTATTAAGATTTAGTTACCAATGCAATAACATATTTCACCACTAGATGGCGATGGACACACAGAGTAGATTCAGGATCTATCAGGTTTATTTCTCGGTGTATTCCGATTGGAAGATGGATGATTTGGGGTTATAGGAAGTTTTAGTTATAAGGGGATCTTAATAAGAATTTGAACCCTTTAATGAAGATGGAGTTCTATCAGATTCTGCACCTGGAAGTGACGTACAGACGAGAACAACTTACTGCGCATGTGCCATGCGTTCCAACATGGCCGCTATGCGTTCCAACATGGCCGCTATGCCTTTCAACATGGCCGCTATGTGTTCCAACATGGCCGCTATGCCTTCCAACATGGCCGCTATGCCTTCCAACATGGCCGATATGTGTTCCAACATGGCCGCTATGCGTTCCAACATGGCCGCTATGCCTTCCAACATGGCCGCTATGCGTTCCAACATGGACACAATTGGCACTTTTCCACTGCAAGTACCGGCTCGGCTCTACTCGGCCCTGCTTGGCCCGGTTTGCTTTTCCACTGCTGGTACCGCATGGTACGGTGTTGGAACGGTTCGGTACGGTATGGTTTGCTCTTCCACTAATGTTAAGTGGGTGGGATAACAATGGGGTGGGTGGGATTCTCTGACCAATCAGTGGCTAGTAGTGACTGCATGCAAAGGATTGTGGGATATGGTACCAGTTTGGTACCTGTTGGAACCACAATCGAGTAGGTACTGTTTTTTCAGAGCCGTACCGTTCGGTTCCATGCAGTGGAAAAGCGCCACCGAACCGTTCCGACACTATACCATGCGGTACCAGCAGTGGAAAAGCACAAAAGCGTGCCGAACCGTTCGGTTCCATGCAGTGGAAAAGCGCCATATGCGTTCCAACATGGCCGCTATGCGTGCCAATAGGTTTCCTAATGTGACAGAACATAAACAACGGACATCTTCCTACACCCAGATAAGTCCTAAATTTTACATTTATTTTAGTAGTAAACTCTCCTTATAGACTGAATCACAGGATTACATTTCTGAGACGGCCATCTTGGTACACCCTGCACTGCTCAGAAACGGCCATCTTGGTACACCCAGCACTGCTCAGAAACGGCCATCTTGGTACACCCTGCACTGCTCAGAAACAGCCATCTTGGTACACCCTGCACCGCTCAGAAACAGCCATCTTGGTACACCCTGCACTGCTCAGAAACGGCCATCTTGGTACACCCAGCACTGCTCAGAAACGGCCATCTTGGTACACCCTGCACTGCTCAGAAACAGCCATCTTGGTACACCCTGCACTGCTCAGAAACAGCCATCTTGGTACACCCTGCACTGCTCAGAAACAGCCATCTTGGTACACCCTGCACTGCTCAGAAACAGCCATCTTGGTACACCCTGCACTGCTCAGAAACAGCCATCTTGGTACACCCTGCACTGCTCAGAAACAGCCATCTTGGTACACCCTGCACTGCTCAGAAACAGCCATCTTGGTACACCCTGCACTGCTCAGAAACAGCCATCTTGGTACACCCTGCACTGCTCAGAGACGGCCATCTTGGTACACCCTGCACTGCTCAGAGACGGCCATCTTGGTACACCCCACACTGCTCAGCAACACATTGATTATATAGTGAAATCGTCTATTTCAGTCTATAAGGAGAGTTTACTCCTAAAATAAATGTAAAATTGCAGACTTGTGTGGGTGTAAGAAGATGTCCGCCGCTGCTTCCTGTTCTGTCACATTAGGAAACCTATTGGAACGCATAGCGGCCATGTTGGAACACATAGCGGCCATGTTGGAATGCATAGCGGCCATGTTGGAACACATAGCGGCCATGTTGGAACGCATAGCGGCCATGTTGGAACGCACAGCGGCCATGTTGGAACACATAGTGGCCATGTTGGAACGCATAGCGGCCATGTTGGAACACATAGCGGCCATGTTGGAACACATAGCGGCCATGTTGGAATGCATAGCGGCCATGTTGGAACACACAGCGGCCATGTTGGAATGCATAACGGCCATGTTGGAACGCATAGTGGCCATGTTGGAACGCATAGCGGCTATGTTGGAACTCATAGCTGCCATGTTGGAATGCATAGCGGCCATGTTGGAACACATAGCGGCCATGTTGGAATGCATAGCGCATGCGCAGTAAGTTGTTCTCGTCGGAACGTCGCTGCCGGTTGCAGAATCTGATAGGTGGCGATATTCTGATAGAACATCGGGATGGGGAATGAAGGCAGATACACCCGGAAAGGAGATAACAGGAAGAGGAAGTGATGTCAGAGATGAATGGGGGTGCGGTGTAGAGGGGAGGAGCTGAACTATATTATTGGACATTTTACACCACCCTGTGACAGTCTTTGATAACATCCTGTAGGAGGGACGAAACGCGTCAGTCCAGCCAGTGAAACACAAGTAGCGGCGTACTTCCATTTTTTATGCTATAAAGTGAGTGTAATTCTACGCTTTTATTACCATTAATAAACAGAATTAGGCGATATATTCCTCCTGATTTCTGGTATTATACTATATATGAAGGGAATCCGCACCCATGAGGGGCTTCATTGGAGGACTACTAATACCAGCATCTGAGATGTTTTGCAAAGCGCACGACTTCTGTTATGGGAGTCTATGGCAGCAGGTGAGTGAGCGGGCTCATAGGAGGGGGGCGCGGACTGCACCTGTTCTGTGTACAGAATTTGGCACCCCGTTACTTTAATTATAATGGAACTGCAATCATTTTCACCAATAATGATGTTAGTATTATGTGTATATATGAGAGCGCCCCTCCCCCCACATATATGAGAATTACCAGAGAGAGCGCCCCTCCCCCCACATATATGAGAATTACCAGAGAGAGCGCCCCTCCCCCCACATATATGAGAATTACCAGAGAGAGCGCCCCTCCCCCCACATATATGAGAATTACCAGAGAGAGCGGCCCTCCCCCCACATATATGAGAATTACCAGAGAGAGCGCCCCTCCCCCCACATATATGAGGATGTATCTTGTGTACTGTGTCTGTATCCGTATCCTGTGCCGCTGTATACTGTATGGTAATCATCACCTAATATACACCACTCAGGCCTGACATGTGATGTAATACGGATACAAGCAATGAATCCGCCCCGTAGAGTGAGGGAAGTCCTCATACAACGATCTTAAAACCTCCACAACACAGCTGCATGGACTCGGGGGGGGGGGGGGGGGGGGAGACCTCCAATAAAATAATGACTGTCAGATGGGAGTTGCTGGTTGCTAAGCAGTCCCTGACTATTTTATTGGAGGTCTTCCAAGTCCATGCAGCAAATTAAACATTTGGTGTCAGGAAGTGGGCGAGTGTTGGAAGTGGGCGAGTGTCAGGAGGTGGACGAGTGTCAGGAAGTGGGCGAGTGTCAGGAAGTGGGCGAGTGTTGGAAGTGGGCGAGTGTCAGGAAGTGGGTGAGTGTTGGAAGTGGGCGAGTGTCAGGAAGTGGGTGAGTGTCAGGAAGTGGGCGAGTGTTGGAAGTGGGAGAGTGTCAGGAAGTGGGCGAGTGTTGGAAGTGGGCGAGTGTCAGGAGGTGGACAAGTGTCAGGAAGTGGGCGAGTGTTGGAAGTGGGCGAGTGTCAGGAGGTGGACGAGTGTCAGGAAGTGGGCGAGTGTCAGGAAGTGGGCGAGTGTTGGAAGTGGGCGAGTGTTGGAAGTGGGCGAGTGTCAGGAAGTGGGTGAGTGTCAGGAGGTGGACGAGTGTCAGGAAGTGGGTGAGTGTCAGGAAGTGGGCGAGTGTTGGAAGTGGGCGAGTGTCAGGAGGTGGACAAGTGTCAGGAAGTGGGCGAGTGTTGGAAGTGGGCGAGTGTCAGGAGGTGGACGAGTGTCAGGAAGTGGGCGAGTGTCAGGAAGTGGGCGAGTGTTGGAAGTGGGCGAGTGTTGGAAGTGGGCGAGTGTCAGGAAGTGGGTGAGTGTCAGTAAGTGGGCGAGTGTTGGAAGTGGGAGAGTGTCAGGAAGTGGGCGAGTGTTAGAAAGTGGGCGAGTGTTGAAACTGGGCGAGTGTCAGGAAGTGGACGAGTGTCAGGAAGTGGGTGAGTGTCAGGAAGTGGGCGAGTGTCGAGAGTGGGCGAGTGTTGGAAGTGGGTGAGTGTCAGGAAGTGGACCAGTGTCAGGAAGTGGGCGAGTGTCGAGAGTGGGCGAGTGTTGGAAGTGGGCGAGTGGAGAGACCGTTAGCACGGAACAGTCATTACTATCCCCAGAGGAAGCCGATTCTGACCCGTTTTTTCTGTAGGTCATCACTTTAGGGTGACGGGACATCCTCCTTCACGATGAAGGTGGCGCACATGTTAGGAATGGGGGAAGGTGGATAATATTGGAGTTCCATCGCCATCTCCATGGAGTGGGAATACAGAAAGGGTTTTGGCCCCCGGAGATCCGCACTCCTGACCTGAGCCGATTCCATATATATTCCTCCCCGTCCAGCAAACATTTTTTAAGTTTAACCCGTAAGAAATAGGAAACTCAGCAAGGTGGTGCACATTGGATTGGATTGGATTGGAGAGATTTTGAGGCCCGGGGATTTTGGGTTCACACCCCCTGAGAACTTTGGGAGGAGCACAATGATTGGACTGCACTTCCCTCACTATACGGGAGGGATTCATGGCTTGTATCCATATATATATATAGTACATCACCTATCATGTCTGATTTTGGTGATGATTAGCGGCACGGCACACATTTTATTTTGGTTATACAGCGGTGCAGAACATTCCAGCATTTTAACATTGGATATATAAGATAACATTGGAGGAATCTACAAGGGTTGCCGGAGTTTCAGCTTCTCTTTGGCCAGAGCGATGGAATAATAATGCTGAAACTTAATCATTAAAATTGGGATGGGAAACACAATGGTCAGAATGCCGGAAATGGCGGTCAGGCTGGCTACTATGCGGCCTGCCGTGGTGATGGGATAAGTATCGCCGTAACCCACAGTGGTCAATGTGATGATGGCCCACCAGCAGCAGGTATAGATATCCTCAAAGTGTTCATGTCTCTGTTGTTCTTCTGCCATACTGGACCATTCTAAATGGAAGGCCAAAGCAGCAAATAAAAGACATTCCAAGGCCAGGATCAGCATGAAGATGAAGATCTCGCGGGTGATGGCTCTCAGAGTCCCGGACAGAACCCTCAGGGCAAGGCTGCTCTCCATCAGACGGAGAAGTCTGAACAGTTTCAGGATGTAGACAATTCGTATCAATCCCACGACCTTCCAGGCAATGCCCAGCTTCTCCATCTGGGCTTTGGCCATCAGCTCAACAAAGACAGGAATGAGGGAAAGAAAGTCCACCCAGTTCAGAAGACTCTTCAGGAACTTCTTCCTGTTGGGGCAAAAGAAGAAACGCGTCCCGAGCTCCAACCCGAACCAGAACACACAAAGCAGTTCCAGGTACAAGAGGTAGGATGGGATCTCATACACCAACTCCATATGGAATATAGGCTCATATTCTGAGGAGTCAGACTTGTTCACTATGTGTGAGAAATGTGATTTGCTTTCCTCAAAGTAGATGATGATGGCTCCAATGATGAAGAGGAGGGAGATGGCGGTGACAACCTGGAACAAAAAGACAAGTTGTCACACCGGGAAAGTTATCTCTTACATTGACATCCTCCACCTATCAGTGCCATCTTAAAAGCCGTTTGGGCCCCTGAGCAAAGTAATTGAGGCCCCTACCAGCCTGTATCAGGTTCCCCCATCACAGTGCCCCTTACATCAGAGTTGTGCACCCCTCCCCCTTGTACTCACAGATTACAAATGCTGTTCCCACATCTAATGAAAGCAGTTCCTCCTTCCTCTCCTGTGCTGAGACTGAGGCGATGTCCCGGTGCCAGCTCTTCTCTGCCCCCTGCAGGAGGGAGGAGAAAACTGAATCCTCTCTCCAGCAGAAGCCATCCGCTGCTCCTTCTGACAGGAGAGACATTGCAGTTACTCCTGCCAAAGAAGAGAGGAATGAGCAGACAAATCACCAGTGCACCCCCCAACACAGCGCCAGCCCCCTTCTTCCTGGTGCTTAGGTGTGCCCATTCATTAAGATGGCCCTGCCACCTATCCCCCCCTAATGTGGGCTCCCATCAGGAAGAATACTTACCTGCCCAGCGGATCCACTAATCTGGTGTCAGAGCCCAAGCTGCCATCTTGGTGCACTCAGCCATTGGGCCCAGTGTCAGGGACATAGCCGTAGAAGTACTGGCATTACTGCCAGTACTAGTCATGGGCGCTACAGACGAACGCCTGTGCGCATGGGCGGGAATGCGCGTGCGCATTGGCGCACAGCATGTGCGTGGCGGCGCACAGCGTGCCAATTAAGCTCAATTGCTGGCCTATATAAACCTTCCTCTGGCCCCATCTAGTTGCTGGATTATCGTCAGCTTCCTGTGACCTGAACCTTGTTATCTTCCTTGAACTTCCTGTTGTGACCCGGCTTGTTTCTGACCCATCTGATCTCCTCCTAGTGTTTGACCCTCGGCTTGCTTCTCGGACTTTGCTCTGCTACTACCTGCCTGTTTTCCAGTGCATGACCCCGGCTTGCCTAAAGGACTCTGCGTCTGCCTGCTCTCCTGTGTATAACCCCGGCTTGCCTAAAGGATTCTGCGTCTGCCTGTTTTCCAGTGTAAGACCCCGGCTTGCCTAAAGGACTCTGCGTCTGCCTGCTCTCCTGTGTATGACCCCGGCTTGCCTAAAGGACTCTGCGTCTGCCTGCTCTCCTGTGTATGACCCCGGCTTGCCTAAAGGACTCTGCGTCTGCCTGCTCTCCTGTGTATGACCCCGGCTTGCCTAAAGGACTCTGCGTCTGCCTGCTCTCCTGTGTATGACCCCGGCTTGCCTAAAGGACTCTGGGTCTGCCTGTTCTCCAGTGTATGACCCCGGCTTGCCTAAAGGACTCTGCGTCTGCCTGTTCTCCTGTGTATGACCCCGGCTTGCCTAAAGGACTCTGCGTCTGCCTGCTCTCCTGTGTATGACCCCGGCTTGCCTAAAGGACTCTGCGTCTGCCTGCTCTCCTGTGTATGACCCCGGCTTGCCTAAAGGACTCTGCGTCTGCCTGCTCTCCTGTGTATGACCCCGGCTTGCCTAAAGGACTCTGGGTCTGCCTGTTCTCCAGTGTATGACCCCGGCTTGCCTAAAGGACTCTGCGTCTGCCTGTTCTCCTGTGTATGACCCCGGCTTGCCTAAAGGACTCTGCGTCTGCCTGCTCTCCTGTGTATGACCCCGGCTTGCCTAAAGGACTCTGCGTCTGCCTGCTCTCCTGTGTATGACCCCGGCTTGCCTAAAGGACTCTGCGTCTGCCTGTTCTCCTGTGTATGACCCCGGCTTGCCTAAAGGACTCTGTGTCTGCCTGTTCTCCTGTGTATGACCCCGGCTTGCCTAAAGGACTCTGCGTCTGCCTGCTCTCCTGGGTATGACCCCGGCTTGCCTAAAGGACTCTGCGTCTGCCTGTTCTCCAGTGTATGACCCCGGCTTGCCTAAAGGACTCTGCGTCTGCCTGCTCTCCTGTGTATGACCCCGGCTTGCCTAAAGGACTCTGCGTCTGCCTGTTTTCCAGTGTATGACCCCGGCTTGCCTAAAGGACTCTGCGTCTGCCTGCTCTTCGGTGTATGACCCCGGCTTGCCTAAAGGACTCTGCTTCTGCCTGTTCTCCTGTGTATGACCCCGGCTTGCCTAAAGGACTCTGCTTCTGCCTGCTCTCCTGTGTATGACCCCGGCTTGCCTAAAGGACTCTGCGTCTGCCTGCTCTCCTGTGTATAACCCCGGCTTGCCTAAAGGACTCTGCTTCTGCCTGCTCTCCTGTGTATGACCCCCGCTTGCCTAAAGGACTCTGCTTCTGCCTGCTCTCCTGTGTATGACCCCGGCTTGCCTAAAGGACTCTGCTTCTGCCTGCTCTCCTGTGTATGACCCACGCTTGCCTAAAGGACTCTGCTTCTGCCTGCTCTCCAGTGTATGACCCCGGCTTGCCTAAAGGACTCTGCTTCTGCCTGCTCTCCTGTGTATGACCCCGGCTTGCCTAAAGGACTCTGCTTCTGCCTGCTCTCCTGTGTATGACCCCCGGCCTGGCTTTTACTACTCCTCTTGTTGCCTGCCTTACCCAGAGTTCCAGGGAATCATCTGGTGTTCACCACAGGCAACCTGTGCTTCTTGGGACGCTTCACCTCCTGTACCACTTCCAGGGGTGATTCGCACTGAGCTGAAAGGGAAGCCCTCTCTGCACTTTGGCCTCCATCCAGAGTCGTGACACCCCGACATTTAGAAAATAGTATGAGCCTGTTAGCAAAAATGTGGTTTAGATGAGAGAGGGGCAGTCATCCGTTCCAGGGTAGAGGTCCCCTTTAGGCTCATCTTTTTTTTGTAAATTTTGTGCAGTTTCTTGCTTGGAGATCCTGCCAGTAACGGCACTTCCTGTCGCAGGCTGACAACACTAAGCCACTTCCTCGCAATAAGCAGCAGCATTGCCAGCCTGACGTGCTCTTTTACTGACAGAATCTCCAGCTATTCAATTTTGCAACAAGTTTTAAAAATATTGCTTAACCATCTCCGGACCGCCCAACCCCCGCAATGTACTGCAGATGGGCGGCCCATTCAGGCACTTGCTGGCCTCTTCCAGGTACCGGGTGTATGCCCCCCCCCTCCCCACTGATTAGACACAGCAGGTCCAAGCCAATGATTTATGGCCAGGACCTGCTGATCGGCTGTGTCCAATCACAGCCCGGAGCCCTGTGTTGACAAACAACACAGAGCTCTGTAGAGAGGGAATGATCTCTTTGGTTCTTCTCCCTGTGAAGCAAAGAATGGTCTGCTCATGGAGGGGGTAAACCTTCTGGAGCTGAAGAAGTGTTTGAGAAAATTGTACCCAGTGAATCACGATGACCATCATACTGAATAAAAGGTTTTGGGTTTACACTGTGATTGGACCCCACTACTCTCTGAGCCGTTAGTGGGGGATGCTGGAACCTCTAATTAGAGTCACCAAGCAGGAAAGTATCTGGAATGGAGCTCTTCAGGCTCCTCAGATGTGGAAGGAACTCCTCATGTTAGGAGAATACAGGTTATACTCTAAAGCCAGGTAATGATAGGACCCTCATAATACGGGTGACTTGTCTGAGAGTTATCCTGGGTGTTAGTTCCCTCCCCCGACATGAAATCTTCCACATTTACCATTGCTGCCAGGGAAGAGTACGGCTTGTGGAAGAGGTTCCAGACTTTGGGCTGCCATCGTCCTCTCCAGCTGCGGTCCTCTCTGTGTGTCTGCAGTAGAAGTTGCTCATCGCTGGGACCCATCTGATTCCAGAAGCTGACATCTTCCATGGCTTGGGACTTGTTATAGATGTTCAGCCAACAGCAGTGAGAGAGCTGAGTGAAGCTCACCTCCCAGAAGGTCAGTTCCTCCATGAGCACCGCTTTACACATGTTACCAGAGCAATGGAGATGCTTCGTCCTGTAGTAGTCCAATATATATCCAAACACCTTGGGGTTCCGGTCGAAGAAGAACTCATGGCGCTGAGGATCGTAGTTGCCGGCTTCGCTGGGACTGAGCTCAGCCAAGGCGGACAGTTTTGTACCAGGGAAGGTGAGAAGTGTGCTGGCAAAGGTTTCAAATCGGACCCCTCCGACATTAATAACCACACGTCGGGATGAGGAGTCCATATCCGAGAGTCACTGGTCCTTCTGCAAAGAGAAGTCACATCAGAATCACACGATGCCGAGTACAATCATCACACTTCAATATTCTGATTTCCTGTCACAGATAGAAATGGTGGCCGGGGGGGGGGGGGGGGGCAATGCTAACATAATGGGGGACTTCAACTACCCCAATACTGACCGGGCAAAGGGGGACAACTCACTCATTAACCCCTTCAATACCGGCCACTTTCCCCCCTTTCTACCCAGGCTAATTTTCAACTTTCAGCGCTCTCACACCTTGAAGGACAATTACGCGGTCATGTAACACTGTACCCAATATTGTATCTCTTTTTTTAGAGACAAATAGAGCTTTCTTTTGGTGGTGTTTTTCCACCACGGGGGGGGGGGGGGGGGGGGTAATCGTTTGCTAAATAAACCAAAAAAGACCAAAAATTTTATATCGGGGAAAAAAAAAAAAATGTTTTTCTTTGTTTCTATTATAACATTTTGTAAATAAGTAAGTTTTTCCTTCACCGATGAGATGGCATTGATAGGCACTGATTGGCATCCCTGGCGGGCTCTAGTGGGCATCCCTGGTGGGCTCGGGTTGGCATCTCTGGTGGGCTTGGGTTCGCATCCATGGTGGGCTCGGGTTGGCATCTCTGGTGGGCTCTAGTGTGCATCCCTGGTGGGCTTGGGTTGGCATCTCTGGTGGGCTCGGGTTGGCATCCCTGGTGGGCTCGGGTTGGCATCCACCTGGGCTCGGGTTGGCATCCATGGTGGGCTCAGGTTGGCATCTCTGGTGGGCTCTAGTGGGCATCCCTGGTGGGCTCGGGTTGGCATCTCTGGTGGGCTCGGGTTAGCATCCCTGGTGGGCTCGGGTTGGCATCCATGGTGGGCTCAGGTTGGCATCTCTGGTGGGCTCGGGTTAGCATCCCTGGTGGGCTTGGGTTGGCATCCTTGTTGGGTCTGCACTGATAGTCAATGATTATCAGTGCAGATCTCCTCTATTTGCACCTTTTCAGAACGAATATAGAAAAAGCCGATAACTGGCACTTTCTGGTTACGATGAGACCAGCTGTGATTGGACACAGCTGATCACATGGTAAGAGCTTATGTCAGGCTCTTTACTGGGATTGGAGATGCGGTGTGTCAGTCAGAGCGGCACACTGCCATACCAATCGCCGAGCTGCTTAGCCTGCTGGATGTCATATTACGCCCAGTAAGGATAATAGAGCCACCCTGCAGCCTTTATTCTGCACATGGCGGACGGGAAGTGGTAAAGGTAGAACTTTAGTCAGTAAATGAAGTCCTGCTAGATGTACTCAGGATGGCCCTGTGATAGGCCCACCGGGGACAGGGGCTTTTGGAGGGGACTGCAGGCTAGCCTCTTGCCTACTGACTATGGGCCCTGGCTTTTACTACTCTTTTTGAGGTTTATGCTTGGGGGAACCCTTGGAGTTCAAGTCCACATCTCCCCAAGACACACAGACTCGGGGACTCTAGGCCCGGGGTCCCTGTTAGGGCCTGGTTGCCTATTACCAATAAGAACTGCTCCACACAGTTAAGGGCCATACACACTATAAGATTTTCTGAAGACTTTTTCCTTCAGATTTACCTTTCCTATGTAGTACAAAGGCCGGCCAGATTGCATACAAATTGAAAGTGTTTAGGTTTGACCTCATATTATCTGGTTTTGGTAAATCTAAAGGAAAAAGTCTTCAGAAAATCTTATAGTGTGTATGGCCCATTAGACTCATAGCAGACGCGAATATCATCAGCTCAACCACCTGTCTTCTACACAGTGTTAATTAACTCACCTATTGTCTGCTAGCAAACTATGGGGGGATATGTTTTTTTTTTTAATTGCAAAAGGTAACTTTATTGAAAAAAAAAAAAAAGAGAGTTGCAACATACAGCAAGAATGGACATGCACAACGGCATTGAAAATAAACATGCACATAGTGTAGGTAAAATGAAAAAGAATAAAACATAAGTTAGAGCTTGACAAGTAATGGCCTGACACGAGCAAGGGGAAAGCCAGGCGGGGAGGGGAAGGAGGCACACTCCACCAGGTACACCGGCACATCACAAGGACTAGCCCAAGCAGGGAGGTAGGCCGGAACGGCCGACACAACCACACCGAATGCAGAGCACTCCATTATCCCGCCGAGGGCTCCCATGTCCACCTGTCCCAAATTTTGTTGAATTTCTCAGGGCATTTGGGGAATATGTTTACACTTGTAATAATGTGTATTGTACTTTGGGAGATTGATGCCGGCATGTCTGACCTGGAATGAGATCCCTGATTGTCCAGGTGGTTAATTGTGTCACCTATTCTTTGCCTGCTAGCATTCTGTGTACTCCACCCAGGCTGGTTGAAGTAGTACTGAGTTAATTATATCATTGTCAGATAGTAGTTGCTAGAGGGGGATTAGCCACGAGTCAGCCCTACCTCATTATCTAAACCATTAAGTGATGTTTTGGGTAAATATTCGGGTGGTCACTGATATACTTTTCAAGTGTATAAAAAGCCTGAATTCTTGTTCAATAAATCAGTTCCTGATCCCATACAAGCTAAGTTGTCGGCTGGTCTTGTATGGTGCAGCTATAATATCTGATTTCTATGTCCAAGAAGCGGTATAGTGACGGAAGCATTCAAGCACAGTGTAGCTCAGTTCTATTACAGGCCCCCTCTGCAGGTATAGAGATGTAATACATTAAATATAAGTGCTGCAGTTGTCATCTGCAGTTGTCATGGTGATACGCATATGATCCGTAACGATACCGGCCATTTTATGGTGTGACAGTTTGGTTGAGGACACAAACAGATGTGAAAGTTAGCAATCCTGGCATTCCAGGAATGTAACTCTTTTGAAGCCATTAAATCAATGAGGTTAGTTCTGCTTTATGATTTACTGCTGCTCGGGGGCTTCAGAAAAATGGCCGCCTCCAACAAGAAGAAACAGGAGCAATTCTGGAGGCAATGTACAGCACACACTAATGTTGGTGGCAGAATTAATAATGTGAAGTGGATTTTACTTTCTAAAGAACATTATTTTTTATTAGGTTGTTATGGATAGAGTTCCACTTTATCCACTTTAGCCCCAGCCACCGCAGATGTACTGCGGCAGTCTGGCTCTCCCAGGCAAAGTCCCGTACATGTACGGCGCTCAGCTGGGAGGAGCTAGTGGGCGATCGCGCGCCGCTGGAGGCACGCTCCTGCCCACGCTCGTCAGCGGGGAAGCTAATGCGTGTGGCAGGCGGCTCCGATGGCCACCAGCGATCTCCCGCCGCTGACAGAGAAGGACGGGCGGCTGATGTAAACACAACCGTCTGTCATTCTCCCTGAAGTTATCACAGAGGCTATGTGATCCTGCTATGTAGGATTGTATGTCTCTGTGATTACTTAACAAGCCCAACCCACCCCCCCACAGTTAGAATCCCGTCCCTAGGGACACATTTAACCCCTTGATCACCAATGCTGTTAACCCCTTCCCTGCCAGTGTCATTAGTACAGTGACAGTGCATATTTTTAGCACTGATTACTGTAGTAATGTCACTGGTCACCCCAAAAGTGTCAAAAATGTCAGTTAGGGGTCCGATCTGTCTGCTGCAATGTCGCAGTACCACAAAAAATCGCAGATCGCCGCCATTACTAGTAAAAAATGTAAAAAAAAAAACAATAAAAATTACATAAATCTTTCCCATAGTTAGTAAACGCAATAACTTTTGCGCAAACCAATCAAAATACGCTTATTGCGATTTTTTTTACCAAACATATGTAGCAGAAAACAAATTGGCCTAAAATTTTAAAAATTTAGATTTTTACATTTTTTTTTGAAAATTTCATATAAAAGAATGTGAAAAATATTATTTTTTCAGAATTGTCGCTCTTTTTTTGTTTATAGAGCAAAAAATCGCACAGGTGATCAAATACCACCAAAAGAAAGTTCTGTTTGTGGGATAAAAAGGACGTTAATTTAATTTGGGTACAGCGTCCCACGACCGCGCAATTGTCCATTAAAGTCACGCAGTGCAGAATCGCAAAATAGGGCCTGGTCATTGAGCAGCAAAATCCTCCGGTCTGAAAGTGGTTAAAGGCACAAAATTTCTTAAATGTCTTACAGGACAACTTCATGTCCCAATTGGTGGATTCCCCGACTAGAAATGATGCATTTCTGTATCTATGAATTACAAACTAATCAGATCTGGTTGCAGATGTGGAAATGCGGGACAACTTGGCAACTAGCGATCACAGGATAATTACATTCACCATAAATCATAGGAAAAGGAGGCACGAGGGTAGAAGAACACAAAACCTCAAACCTTACTAAACTGCTCCATACTACAAGATATTGAATGGGACCAAATCCTAGAAACATGGAACACAGAGGAAACATGGGAATGGTTTAGGAACATATAAAATAAGAGTATCACCCAGAGTATTCCAATGGGAAAAAAATAAATAAGAACGAAGGTCAAACCTGGGTGGCTAAATCATAACGTAAAAAGTCTTAATAAAGAGAAACAAAATGTATTTTTTTTAATAAAGGGGAGGGGTCATTGTCAGCATTCCAACACTACAAGGAATGCAATAAGAAGTGCAATCAGGGCGGCTAAAATAGACCATGAGAGACACAGCGGAGGAGAGTGAAAAAATCCCCCAAATGTCTTAAATATATAAACAGTAAGAAAGCGACGTCGGCACATATTGGCCCCGTAATGGATAATGAGGGGAAGTTTGTTACAAATGATAAGAAGACGTTTGTACTAAATGCTTTCTTATTTCCTTCTTTTATTTTTCTTATTTCCTTTTTACACAGGAAATCGAGGGGAATAACAACCACGACTGTATCATTAGCCACTTCCCGACCGGCGCACGACGATCTACGTCGGCGCTCAGCCCCGGCCAGGCAAACTGACGTAGGCCTACGTCAGCACTTTTTGCCGGCCCTGTGCGCGCTCCCGCGCCCCGCCGCCGCCGCCGATGACTCGATTGGGTTCAGAACCGATCAGTCATCAGGTCCAGGCCAATCATTTTTGGTCTGGACCTGTTGATCGGTCCTACCCAATCAAATGTCACTCTAAGCCTGTGAAATGTAAACACAGGCTTAGAGGAGATGTGCCCTCCCCTCACAACGGTCTTTTTGGATCCAGCGTGAGAGGAGAGCACATCTTACTGTGAGTATTGCACCAAGCACACCCACGCACAGCTAGATAGGCACATTTCACCCCCGATCGCCCCCCCAATTAACCCCTACAGCACCTGACACAACACACACTATATACAGCATATAGCATTTACCTATATACCTGTATAAGTGTGATTTGTGAACAGGTGTAGCACTTGCGACCCCCCCTTTTCCACTCAAATTACCCCCCACCCCCCCTAATAAAGATTTAACCCACTGATCGCCGCTGAACCCCCCCTGATCACCGCCGTTAACCCCTACACCCTCTGTCACATCAGCAGTATTTTTGTATTTTTGTATTAGTGTCATTGTGATCAGAATTAGCGCAGGCGACTAAGTTTCTGTCCCAAGAAGGTTTAGGGTCCCCGCCACCCGCCCAATAAAGATTTAAGCACCTGACCCCCCCCCTGATCACCCCTACACCCAGTGGTGGGATTCAAAAATTTTAGTAACCAGTTCCGACTTTCCCAGCAGAATGACCAGCGTGCCCCCTTTTAATGCACAGTGACCAGCGTGCCCCCCTTTCAATGCACAGTGACCAGCGTGCCCCCCTTTCAATGCAGAGAGACCAGCGTGCCCCCTTTCAATGCAGAGAGACCAGCGTGCCCCCTTTCAATGCAGAGAGACCAGCGTGCCCCCCTTTCAATGCACAGTGACCAGCGTGCCCCCCTTTCAATGCACAGTGACCAGCGTGCCCCCCTTTCAATGCACAGTGACCAGCGTGCCCCCCTTTCAATGCAGAGAGACCAGCGTGCCCCCCTTTCAATGCAGAGAGACCAGCGTGCCCCCCTTTCAATGCAGTGACCAGTGTACATGCCCCCTTCAATGCACAGTGACCAGCATGCCCCCCTTTCAATGCAGAGAGACCAGCGTGCCCCCCTTTCAATGCAGAGAGACCAGCGTGCCCCCTTTCAATGCACAGTGACCACAGCATTGCCCCCAATGATTGCAGAGTGCCAGCCACAGCATTGCCCCCAATGATTGCAGAGTGCCAGCCACAGCATTGCCCCCAATGATTGCAGAGTACCAGCCACAGGATTGCCCCTAATGATTGCAGAGTGCCAGCCACAGCATTGCCCTAATGATTGCAGCGTGCCAGCCACAGCATTGCCCCCAATGATTGCAGAGTGCCAGCCACAGCATTGCCCCAAATTGCAGAGCGCCAGCCACAACATTGCCCCCAATTGCAGAGCGCCAGCCACAGCATTGCCCCCAATTGCAGAGTGCCAGCCACAGCATTGCCCCCAATTGCAGAGTGCCAGCCACAGCATTGCCCCCAATTGCAGAGTGCCAGCCACAGCATTGCCCCCAATTGCAGAGTGCCAGCCACAGCATTGCCCCCAATTGCAGAGCGCCAGCGATCCCCCCCCCCGCGAGACCCATGCACTTACCTCACGGACGGTCTCGCAGTCGGCTCCCCGCGTCTCCAAGTCCTCCCGCGGCGCCTCCTCCTCGTCCAATGGCACGGTGTTTGCCTTTCGGCCAATCAGGAAGCGGGAGGACCCGCTCCCTGATTGGCCAGGAGGAGGATCATGTGACAATAGCGAATTCTCATTCGCTATTGGCACAGAATGGGCGGGTCGGGCCGCACTGCTCCGCCCCCCCGGCCGCCACATCTGCCCGAGCGCGGGACATTCAATTGTCCTGCGTAGACGCGCAGAGGGATTCAGCCGGTTCTGCGAACTTGCAGAAAGTTAGCAACCGGTTCTATGGAACCGGTGCGAACCGGCTGAATCCCACCACTGCCTACACCCCCTGCCATAACACACACCGTATACAGTATATAGCATTTTGCTATATACCCGTATAAGTGTGATTTGTGGTCAGGTCTAGCGCTTGCGACCCCCCCTTTTCCACTTGAATTACCCGCCACCCCCCCCTAATAAA
The DNA here is from genome assembly GCF_965119305.1 of Pelophylax lessonae. NCBI lineage: Eukaryota > Metazoa > Chordata > Amphibia > Anura > Ranidae > Pelophylax > Pelophylax lessonae. Next base: position 301,220,405 of record NC_138775.1, read on the forward strand.
GATTTAAGCCCCTGATCCCACCTGATCCCCCCCTGATCACCGCTAGTTAACCCCTACACCCTCTGTCACATCAGCACTAATACAAACGCAATATACGGTGTTTTTGTATTTTTGTATTAGTGTGATTGTGATCAGAATTAGCGCAGGCGACTAAGTTTGTGTCCCAAGCAGGTTTAGGGTCCCCCCCACCCGCCCAATAAAGATTTAATCCCCTGATCCCCCCCTGATCACCCCTACACCCCCTGCCACAACACACACCGTATACAGTATATAGCATTTTCTATATACCCGTATAAGTGTGACTTGTGACCAGGTTTAGCGCTTGCCACCGTTTCTTTTATCCGTAGAATACCCGCCAGCCCCTTCCAATAAAGATTTAAACCCCTGATCCCCCCCTGATCACATCCCGTTAACCCCTACACCCTCTGTCACATTAGCACTAATACACACATAATATACTGTTTTTACTGTATTTTGTATTAGTGTCATTGTGACTTGAGGTTGCTCTAGCTAGCTAGTTTCTTTCCCAAAGGAGGTTTAGGGTCCCCGCCACCCCCCCCCCCCAGATCCCCGGCGCATAGTTTAGAAATAACCCCTTGATTGCCACACACACACGCACGCACGCACATACACTTCCATTTCTAGTATAGTGTTTGAACAGATCAATATCTGATCTGATCAGAGCTATACTAGCGCCCCCATAGTTTAGGGTTCCCAAAACGCGGTGTTTGCACGATCAGCACTGATTCCTGCCAGCACCTGCGTTTAACCCTTTCACCCAGGTAAGTGTAGTAATCAATAGATTACTGTCACTTGCAAAAAAACACAAGACACAAAACCGCTGTGTTAGCAGAGTCAGGCCTGATCCCTGCTAGCATTAGCAGTTTTTTTGGTAGCACTTGAAATAATCTTCGACAACCAGGTGCTTTTATTACCTGTGAGTCGCATCACTGTACGGGTAAATTTAGTTACCAAAATGTCTAAACGTTCGTACAGGGATGAAGCTATTTACAGTATAATGACCATGCCAGGTGAGAGCGATGGGGAAGCCTCACCGGCAGAATCAGGGTCAGTATACGAACCAGATGACAGCAGCGGCTCCCTGACAGATAGCTCCGACGACAGATGGGTCCCTGTTAGACCCAGGCGTACCGGACCCCATTCTGAAGTTGTTGAAATGCAGGAATCGCAGGGTGCTCGTATGGAGCAGAGTGTGGGTACTAGTGCCGCTCATCCTTCTGACGACCTGGCAAGCGCCAGCGGCCTAGTACACCCTGGACCTAGTACAACCAGCACTGCAGTAAGACCTGGTGACGTGGCGAGTCCCCTAAGTGCAGTTGAAGCTGGTGCGGTGGCTAGCACAAGTAGTGGCCCGCAGCCACCGCGTATTCGAAGACAGGCCCGTAGAGCCCATAGTGCCCTCCCTGATGCGCTGGCATTTCCTAATTGGCAACCCACTGATTCTACAGCGCCAGTACTTCCCCCATTCACCGCCCAACCTGGAATCCACGTGGAGACAGCTGGTTTTACGCCCCTGAACTTTTTTGAGCTGTTCTTCACGGAAGATCTTTTCAGATCTATTGTGGATCAATCAAATTTATATGCTCAACAATTTATCGCCGCCAACCCAAATTCGCACCTTGCCAGACGATTCGGCTGGAATCCTATAACGGTTTCCAAATTTAAGATCTTTCTGGGCCTTTCCCTCAACATGGGCATAACCAAAAACAGAGTGAATTGCGGCTATATTGGTCCACTAGCCCAGTTCACCATATGCGCATGTACTCTGCCTCCATGTCCAGGGGGAGATATGAGCAAATTCTGCGATTTATGCATTTCAGCGACAATGAAATCTGTCATCCTCGGGGAGACCCTGCATACGATCGGCTCCACAAAATTCGGCCCCTCATAGACCACTTCAATCAGCGGTTTGCAGCCTTGTTTACCCCTGACCAAGTTGTCTGCGTTGACGAGTCCCTGATTAAATTTACTGGCCGCCTTGCTATGAAACAGTACCTCCCCAGCAAGCGTGCCAAGTACGGGGTCAAACTGTATAAATTGTGTGACAGGGCCACAGGCTATACAGTTAGTTTCCGGGTCTATGAGGGAAAAGATAGCACTGTGGAGCCCCCGAACTGCCCAGACTACATAGGGAGCAGCGGTAAGATTGTTTGGGACTTGGTGTCACCCTTATCCGGAAAGGGGTACCATTTGTACGTGGACAACTTTTACACAAGCGTGCCACTATTTAGTCACCTGCTCGAATTACAAATTGGCGCATGTGGCACCGTGCGACCTAATCGCCGGGGCTTCCCCCAACGGCTTGTAGATTCTCGTCTTAGTCGGGGGGCGAGAGCCTGCTTGAAAACGGACAAATTGCTTGCGGTGAAGTGGAAGGATACACGGGATGTTTATGTTCTGTCCTCCCTTCACCCAGACACGACAGTCCAAATCCCTACGGCAACTGGCGTTATGGAGAAACCCCTCTGTGTCCACGAATATAACCTTAATATGGGAGGGGTGGACCTTAACGACCAGCTTTTGGCGCCGTATTTAGTTGCCCGTAAAGCCAGACGCTGGTACAAAAAAGTGTCTGTTTATTTATTTCAATTGGCGATGCTGAACGCCTTTGTCCTATACAGGGCGTCAGGACGAACTGGATCTTTCCGGGAATTCCAGGAAGAGATCATCCTTGCCTACCTGTACCCAGGAGGCATGCCTGCCCAACTTCCCCTTCCAGATGCAGTGAGCCGGCTGCATGAGAGGCATTTTTCACATGTCCTCCCGAGTACCCCTACCCAAAGATGGCCCCAAAGAAGATGTCGTGTCTGTAGCAGGCGCGGATTTAGGCGTAACATCCGCTATTATTGTCCCAAATGTCCTGACCAACCTGGTCTCTGCATCGGGGAATGTTTCGAGCGCTACCATACACTAGTGGATTATTAGCGTAGGGTACAGCACGACACAGTGTAGGGCACACAAACACAGGGTCTCGAAGGATGTTGGATGTCCATCGACATTTTGAGAGACCCAAGCTGAAAGAGAAGATCGCAGAAGATCGCAGTCCCTCCCAAATCAAGAAACAGTTAGAAAGAAAAATAAAAGGATCCAAAAACTGTTGTTGTGTCAGTAATTTTATATGTCCTTCTACTCCTTCCTACTATACTTTTTTTTTATTGTCCTTTGTTTGTTTTTTCATTCTTTTGTGACCTGTTTCTCTTGCAGGTACTCGTCGGCTACCACGCATTGATTTTATATATTCTGACACACAGCGTTTGCGCTCAGCATATATGGATACCTTTGCCGATAGCAGCTGTGGTGATTTTCTGATTTCAGCACTGCAGTTAAAATCCTATTTTGGTATACGTGGATAGTGTCGTGTATACCCATCATTAAATTCAGTGGGTGGTTGTTTGGGCGGTTAATGATGAGTAATACTACGCATTATTCCTTTGCTGATTTCTGATAGGTTCTCTTTTTTTTCGTTCAGCCCACAGGCTGCATGAAAAAAAAAAAAACCTATATGCCAAACAAGGACCAGCAATGTACTGGTACGTTGCTGGACTTTGAGTGGTTGTACCAGGATGATGCCTGCAGATTTAGGCATCATCTTGGTATCGTTTTTTACAGCCAGCGGTCGGCTTACATGTAAAAGCAATCCTAGCAGGTAATTGGCCGCTAGACTGCTTTTACATGCAGTGGGAGGGGCCTCCCCCCCCCCACCGCCGCCTTCCGCAGCCTTCCGTGGTTTTTCTCGGGCTCTCCTGTCCCACCGGTTAACCCGAGAGTGCAGCCGGTGGTTCAGTTATCTAACCATAGAGCTAATTGGAGATGAGAATGGCTCCAATCATCTCTATGACCTAAGATGCCGGAGGCTACGAGCATTTTATGACTTCTGTTTCGCCAGAAATAAACAGGGCCATTGGGAAATTGGGAAAGTATTTTATCACACCAATTTTGGTGTGGTCAGATGCGTTAAGGTCAGAGGAGAGATCTAGAGTCTAAAAGACCCCAATTTTTTTAAAAAAGAGTACCTGTCACCACAGATTGCTATCATAGGGGATATTTAAATTCACTATGATAACAATAAAAATGATTTAAAAAAAAAAAATTAAAGGAAAGGTGTCAAAATAACATAAAAAAGCAAAAGAAAAAAGAAAAAAAAAAAAAAATTGAGCCCCCCCCCTTTCCCCCGGTGCTTGCGCGCAATGGCGCACGCAAGCGGTGGTCTAGTGTCATATGTAAACCGCAATTGCAGCATGCATGTGAGGTATCGCCGCGATCGCCAGATCGAGTGCAGTAATTCTTGCAGTAGACCTCCTCTGTAAGTCTAAAGTGGTAACCTGTAGAGACTTTTAAAGGTTTTTAAAAATGTACGTATGTTTTTGCCGCTGCGCAGGCATGCGCAATTTTTAAAGCATGTCATGTTAGGTGTCTATGAACTCGGCATAAGATCATCTTTTAAATTTTATCAAAAAAATTGGAATTATATAGTGTATTTGTGCAATAAATTAAAAAAAATGTATTTTTTTCGCAAAAATTGCGTTTGGAAAATCTGTGCGCAAATACCGTGTGACAAAAAAATTTGCAACATCCACCATTTTATTCTATAGTGCCTCTGCTTTAAAAAAATATATAATGTTTGGGGGTTCAAAGTAATTTTCTAGTAAAAAAAAAATATTTTTTCATGTAAACAAAAAGGCACAGAAAAGGCTTGGTTTTCAAGTGGTTAGAAGAGTGGGTGATGTGTGGATAAGATTGAGCATAAAATGCTGGGACTGTTCAAACACCCCCCTAATGACCCCTTTTTGAAAAGTAGACACCCAAAGCTTTTTTCTGAGAGGCATTGGTGAGTCCATGGAGTATTTTATATTTTGCCACAAGTTTCGGGAAAATTATTATTATTTTTTTTTTTGTTTTTTTACAGAAAGTTGTCACTAAATGATATATTGCTCCTGCATGCCATGGGAATATGTGAAATGACACCCCAAAATACATTCTTTTGCTTCTCCTGAGTACAGGGATACCACATGTGTGAGACTTTTTGGGAGCCTAGCTGTGTACGCGACCCCGAAAACCAATCCCCACCTTCAGGTTTTCTAATGGCGTAAATTGCTGATTTTACCCCTGACTACCTGTCACAGTTTCAGAGGCCCTGAAATTTCAAGATAGCACAAACCCCCCCCCCCCCAAATGACCCCATTTTGCAAAGTAGACACTCCAAGCTACTGGCTGAGAAGTATGGTGAGTCCATGGAATAGTTTATATTTTGCCACAAGTTTCGGGGAAAAAATTTTTTTTTTTTTTTTTAAATTTTTTTACACAAAGTTGTCAGTAAATGATATAATGCTCACACAGGCCATGGGTATATGTGAAATGACACCCCAAAATACATTCTGCTGCTTCTCCTGAGTACAATGATACCCCATGTGTGAGACTTTTTGCCAGTCTAGCCGCGTACAGGACCCGGAAAACCAATGCGCACCTTTTGGCTTTCTAAGGGCGTAAATTGTTGATCTCCCTCCTTACTACCTATCACACTTTTGAAGTCCATAAAAAGCCAAGATGGCACAAAACCCCCCCAAATGACCCCATTTTGCAAAGTAGGCACTCCAATCTATTTGCTAAGAGGCATGGTGAGTATTTTGCAGCTCTCATTTTTTTTGGAAAATGAAGAAAAAACAGGAAAATGCATTTTTTTCCCTCTTTTTTCAATTTCCAAAACTGTGTGACAAAAAGTGAGATCTGCAAAACACTCAACATGCCTCTCTGCAAATAGCTCAGGGTGTCTACTTTCCGAAAAGGGGTCATTTGGGGGGGGGGGGGGGGGGGTTGTGCTGTCTTGGCATTTCATGGCCTCCAAAACTGTGATAGGTAGTCAGGAGTGAAATCAACAATTTACGCCCTTGGAAAGCCTGAAGGCGATGATTGGTTTTCAGGGTCCTGTACTCGGCTAGACTGCAAAAAAGTCTCACACATGGGGTATCCCTGTACTCAGGAGAAGCAGCAGAATGTATTTTGGGGTGTCAGTTCACATATACCCATGGCATGTGTGAGCAATATTTCATTTACTGACAACTTTGTGAAAAAAAAAAAATAAATATATATATATATATATATTTCCCGGAACTTGTGGCAAAATATAAAATATTCCATGGACTCACCATGCCTCTCAGAAAATAGCTTGGGGTGTCTACTTTCCAAAATGGGGTCATTTGGGGGGGTTTTGTGCTATCTTGGAATTTTAGGGCCTCCGAAACTGTGATAGGTAGTCAGGAGTGAAATCAACAATTTACGCCCTTGGAAAGCCTGAAAGCGGGGACTGGTTTTCGGGGTCCTGTACTCGGCTAGACTGCAAAAAAGTCTCACACATGGGGTATCCCTGTACTCAGGAGAAGCAGCAGAATGTATTTTGGGGTGTCATTTCACATATACCCATGGCATGTGTGAGCAATATTTCATTTACTGACAACTTTGTGAAAAAAAAAAAAAAATATATATATATATATATATATATATATATATATATATATATATATATATATTTCCCGGAACTTGTGGCAAAATATAAAATATTCCATGGACTCACCATGCCTCTCAGCAAATAGCTTGGGGTGTCTACTTTCCAAAATGGGGTCATTTGGGGGGGGGTTTGTGCTATCTTGGAATTTTAGGGCCTCCGAAACTGTGACAGGTAGTGCAGAGGTGACATGCACAATTTACGCCATTAGAAAACCTGAGAGTGTTGATTGGTTTTCGCGGTCCTGTACACAGCTAGGCTCCCAAAAAGTCTCACACATGGGGCATCCCCATACTCAGGAGAAGTGGCAGAATGTATTTTGGGGTGTCATTCCACATATACCCATGTCATGTGTGAGAATTTTATCTTTTAGTGACAACGTTGTGTAAAAAAAATAAATAAAAAAAAAATAGTAATTTTCCCAAAACTTGTGGTAAAATATAAAATATTCCATGGACTCACCATGCCTCTCAGCAAACAGCTTGGGGTATCTCGACATTTCAGGGCCTCCTAAACCGTTAGAGGTAGTGAGAAAATGCAATGAAAAATGTACGCCCTTTGAAATTCTGATGGTGGTGATTTGTTTTCGGGGACCCGTACACAGCTAGGCTCCCAAAAAGTCCCACATATGTGGTATCCCTGTACTCAGGAGAAGCAGCAGAATATATTTTGGGGTGTAATTACACATATACCCATGGCATGTGTGAGCAATATATCATTTCAATGACGACTTTGTGTAAAAAAAAATAAAAAATTTTTAGTCATTTTTCAAACACCTGTGACAAAAAAATGAAATATTCAATGAGCTCAACATGCCTCTCAGAACATTCCTTAGGATGTCTACTTTCCAAAAAGTGGTAATTTGGGGGGGTTTTGTACTGCCCCGCCATTTTAGCACTTCATGAAATGAGATAGGCAGTCAGAAATTAAAGCTGCGTAAATTTCAGTATTTACACCATAGTTTGTAGACGCTCTAACTTTTGCGCAAACCAATAAAAATACGCTCATTGAATTTTTTTTTGTCAAAGACATGTAGTTAAATATATTTTGGCCAAAAAAAAAATACATAAATTGAGTATATTGGATATTTTTTAAAAGACAAAGTTGAAAATGTCATTTTTTTGCAAAATTTTTGCTCTTTTTTTATTAATATCGCAAAAAATAAAAAGCGCAGAGGTGATCAAATACCACCAAAAGAAAGCTCTGTTTGTGGGAAAAAAAGGACGTAAATTTCGTTTGGGTACCACATTGCATGACCGCGCAATTGTCAGTTAAAATCACGCAGTGCCGAGTCGTAAAATACCCCCTGGTCAGGAAGGGGGTAAAATCTTCCGGGGCTTAAGTGGTTAGTAACACACCACAGGATGTACCCTGGTGGCTAAGAGAAGCCAGTGTCTGAAAAAGACTATAAATAAGTCACCAGGCCCGCATGGCTTACCCCTGAGAGTCCTTAAAGAACTCAGGTGATAACTAGACCATTGTTTCTAATTTTTAATGGACAGAATGGTACCAACTGATTGGCAAAAAGCCAACGTGGCACCAATATTCAAAAAAGGGGCAAGATATATCCCTGGAAACTACAGGCCAGTCAGTCTAACATCAATAGTATGCAAATGACTAGAGGGGATGATAAGGGACGATATCCAATAATTTGTGGATGAGAATAGTATAATTCGCAGGAATCAACATGGGTTTATGAAAGGTTGTTCTTGTCAGACCAATCTTTTAACATTCTACGAGGAAGTGAACATCCATCTAGATAAAGGAAGGTCTGTGGATGTGGTGTATCTGGATAAAGGAAGACATGTGGATGTGGTGTATCTGGATAAAGGAAGGTATGTGGATGTGGTGTATCTGGATAAAGGAAGGTATGTGGATGTGGTGTATCTGGATAAAGGAAGGCCTGTGGATGTGGTGTATCTGGATAAAGGAAAGCCTGTGGATGTGGTGTATCTGGATAAAGGATGCCCTGTGGATGTGGTGTATCTGGATAAAGGAAGGTCTGTGGATGTGGTGTATCTGGATAAAGGAAGGTCTGTGGATGTGGTGTATCTGGATAAAGGAAGGCCTGTGGATGTGGTGTATCTGGATAAAGGACGACCTGTGGATGTGGTGTATCTGGATAAAGGAAAGCCTGTGGATGTGGTGTATCTGGATAAAGGAAGGCCTGTGGATGTGGTGTATCTGGATAAAGGAAAGCCTGTGGATGTGGTGTATCTGGATAAAGGAAGGCCTGTGGATGTGGTGTATCTGGATAAAGGAAAGCCTGTGGATGTGGTGTATCTGGATAAAGGATGCCCTGTGGATGTGGTGTATCTGGATAAAGGAAGGTCTGTGGATGTGGTGTATCTGGATAAAGGAAGGTCTGTGGATGTGGTGTATCTGGATAAAGGAAGACCTGTGGCTGTGGCGTATATGGATAAAGGAAGGCCTGTGGATGTGGTGTATCTGGATAAAGGAAGGTCTGTGGATGTGGTGTATCTGGATAAAGGAAGGTCTGTGGATGTGGTGTATCTGGATAAAGGAAGGTCTGTGGATGTGGTGTATCTGGATAATGGAAGGTCTGTGGATGTGGTGTATCTGGATAAAGGAAGGCCTGTGGATGTGGTGTATCTGGATAAAGGAAGGTCTGTGGATGTGGTGTATCTGGATAATGGAAGGTCTGTGGATGTGGTGTATCTGGATAAAGGAAGGTCTGTGGATGTGGTGTATCTGGATAAAGGAAGGTCTGTGGATGTGGTGTATCTGGATAAAGGAAGGTCTGTGGATGTGGTGTATCTGGATAAAGGAAGGTCTGTGGATGTGATGTATCTGGATAAAGGAAGGTCTGTGGATGTGTAAGCAGGGCAATAACTTCACATCAGGAAATAGAAACAAGAAGACCTCAATAAAATAAAGAGATGGGCAAGTAGATGGCAAATGTGGTTTACTGGTAAAGGATCCAGGGGTCCTAGTAGATCACAGGGGGTCCTAGTAGATCACAGGCTCAGCAATGGCATGCAATGCCAAGCTGCAGTAAACAGAATACTGGGATGTATAAAAAAGGGGATTCACTCCAGAAATAAAGAGATTATTCTCCCTCTCTACAAGACTCTGGTCCGGCCACAGAAGGGTGACAAAGCTAATAAGGGGACTGGAGGAGCTCAGCTATGGGGGATGGAGGTTTTCAGTAATGGGGGGTGGAGGAGTTCAGTTTTGGGGAATGGAGGAGCTAAGTTATGGGGGATGGAAGACCTCAGTTATGGGGATCTCAGTGATGGGGAATGGGAAACCTCAGTTATGAGGGATGGAAGTTGTCAGTTAAGGGGAATGGAGGAGCTCATTTACGGGAGATGGATGACCTCAGTTATAGGGGATGGATGACCTCAGTTATAGGGGATGGATGACCTCAGTTATGGGGGATGAGGGACTTCAGTTGTGTAGATCTCAGTTATGGGGGATGGATGACCTCAGTTATAGGGGATGGATGACCTTAGTTATGGGGGATGGAGGAGCTCATTTACGGGATATGGATTACCTCAGTTATGGAGGAGCTCAGTGATGGAGGAACTCAGTTTCGGGGGATGGAAATCCTCAGTTACTGGACATGGAAGACCTCAGTTATGGGGGATGGAGGAGCTCAGTTATGGAGGATAGAGGAGCTCAGTTATGAGGGATAGAGAAGTTCAGTTACGAGGGATGGAGGAGCTCATTAATGGGGGATGGAGGAGCTCAGTTATGGGGGATGGAGGAGCTCAGTTATGGGGGATGGAGGAGCTCAGTTATGGGGGATGGAGAAGTTCAGTTACGAGGGATAGAGAAGTTCAGTTATGAGGGATGGAGAAGTTCAGTTACGAGGGATGGAGGAGCTCAGTTATGGGGGATGGAGAAGTTCAGTTACGAGGGATGGAGGAGCTCAGTTTCGGGGGATGGAAATCCTCAGTTACTGGACATGGAGGAGCTCAGTTACGAGGGATGGAGAAGTTCAGTTACGAGGGATGGAGAAGTTCAGTTACGAGGGACGGAGGAGCAAAGTTATGGGGGATGGAGAAGTTCAGTTACGAGGGATGGAGGAGCTCAGTTTCGGGGGATGGAAATCCTCAGTTACTGGACATGGAGGAGCTCAGTTACGAGGGATGGAGAAGTTCAGTTACGAGGGATGGAGGAGCTCAGTTACGAGGGATGGAGGAGCTCAGTTATGGGGGATGGAGAAGTTCAGTTACGAGGGATGGAGGAGCTCAGTTTCGGGGGATGGAAATCCTCAGTTACTGGACATGGAGGAGCTCAGTTACGAGGGATGGAGAAGTTCAGTTACGAGGGATGGAGGAGCTCAGTTACGAGGGATGGAGGAGCTCAGTTATGGGGGATGGAGAAGTTCAGTTACGAGGGATGGAGGAGCTCAGTTTCGGGGGATGTAAATCCTCAGTTACTGGACATGGAGGAGCTCAGTTACGAGGGATGGAGAAGTTCAGTTACGAGGGATGGAGAAGTTCAGTTACGAGGGATGGAGGAGCTCAGTTATGGGGGATGGAGAAGTTCAGTTACGAGGGATGGAGGAGCTCAGTTTCGGGGGATGGAAATCCTCAGTTACTGGACATGGAGGAGCTCAGTTACGAGGGATGGAGAAGTTCAGTTACGAGGGATGGAGAAGTTCAGTTACGAGGGATGGAGAAGTTCAGTTACGAGGGATGGAGGAGCTCAGTTATGGGGGATGGAGAAGTTCAGTTACGAGGGATGGAGGAGCTCAGTTTCGGGGGATGGAAATCCTCAGTTACTGGACATGGAGGAGCTCAGTTACGAGGGATGGAGAAGTTCAGTTACGAGGGATGGAGGAGCTCAGTTACGAGGGATGGAGGAGCTCAGTTATGGGGAATGGAGAAGTTCAGTTACGAGGGATGGAGGAGCTCAGTTTCGGGGGATGGAAATCCTCAGTTACTGGACATGGAGGAGCTCAGTTACGAGGGATGGAGAAGTTCAGTTACGAGGGATGGAGGAGCTCAGTTACGAGGGATGGAGGAGCTCAGTTATGGGGGATGGAGAAGTTCAGTTACGAGGGATGGAGGAGCTCAGTTTCGGGGGATGGAAATCCTCAGTTACTGGACATGGAGGAGCTCAGTTACGAGGGATGGAGAAGTTCAGTTACGAGGGATGGAGAAGTTCAGTTACGAGGGATGGAGGAGCTCAGTTTCGGGGGATGGAAATCCTCAGTTACTGGACATGGAGGAGCTCAGTTACGAGGGATGGAGAAGTTCAGTTACGAGGGATGGAGGAGCTCAGTTACGAGGGATGGAGGAGCTCAGTTACGAGGGATGGAGAAGTTCAGTTACGAGGGATGGAGAAGTTCAGTTACGAGGGATGGAGGAGCTCAGTTACGGGGGATGGAAATCCTCAGTTACTGGACATGGAGGAGCTCAGTTACGAGGGATGGAGAAGTTCAGTTACGAGGGATGGAGAAGTTCAGTTACGAGGGATGGAGGAGCTCAGTTACGAGGGATGGAGGAGCTCAGTTATGGGGGATGGAGAAGTTCAGTTACGAGGGATGGAGGAGCTCAGTTTCGGGGGATGGAAATCCTCAGTTACTGGACATGAAGGAGCTCAGTTACGAGGGATGGAGGAGCTCAGTTATGGGGGATGGAGGAACCTCAGCTATGGAGGACCTCCGCTATGGAGAATGGATGACCTTAACTATGGGGGATGGAAGACCTCAATTATGTCACCCCATAATGGAGGGATTTGTAGAGGAAATTTATTGGCTCCTTTATATGAAGGAAATCTGAGGTGGGGGTTGGGATCTTTTTGAATCTCCGGTGAGGGGGGAGGGGAATCGGGTCACATTCGGACCGGTGTGGTGAGTATCGATGTCGGATGGAGGATACCCCCCCCCCCTCATTACCATTTACTGCTATTCAGCACTGCGCTACTTTACCTGGTAACTGCGCGGTCGTGCGACGCCGAACACAAATCACATTTATATAATTTTGTTTATTTAAATGAAAAAAGACCAAAAATTTTGAAATCTCCCCAAATAAGATTGGTAAGTGTGTGTGTGCGGGGGGGGGGGTAATATGTGTACAGGGGAGGAGGTGTGTGTGTGTGCGGAGGGGGGGGGAAGTGTGTGGGGGGGGTGCAGGAGGGGATATGTGCGTGTGCGGGGTGAGTAATGTATTCCAATGGGAGTTTGCACCCCTCTTTGTGGAGATTCTCGGGGTTCGGTGATTCGGGAGTCGCTGGCTTCATTCATTGGACTGTAGGCGGGGGAGGGGTATGACAGCCGGGCATCTGGCATTTTCAGAAGGAGGCCAGCAGGGCGGTGCTCATATTTCAGCACAGCCGCCTTGGCTCTGCCTATGGGGGAAGGGTCGGATCAGGGAGACTCTCCTTCCTCTCGCTGCGTTCACCACAGAACATCTGTTTGTCATTTCTCCAAATATTTCTTTCACAGGAAAAGAGTTCAGAGGTTCAAAGAGACAAATAAAATAATTCTGTCAACCTGGCCAATGGGAGAGGAGAGGGGAGAGGATCCATATAGGGGAGGGGGAGGAGTCCATAGAGGGGAGGGGAGATGAGTCCATAGAGGGGAGGGGAGAGGAGTCCATAGAGGGGAGGGGAGTCCATAGAGGGGAGGGGAGAGGAGTCCATAGAGGGGAGTCCATAGAGGGGAGGGAGGGGAGAGGAGTCCATAGAGGGGAGGGGAGTCCATAGAGGGGAGGGGAGAGGAGTCCATAGAGGGGAGGGGAGTCCATAGAGGGGAGGGGAGAGGAGTACATAGAGGGGAGGGGAGTCCATAGAGGGGAGGGGAGGGGAGAGGAGTCCATAGAGGGGAGGGGAGTCCATAGAGGGGAGGGGGAGGAGTCCATAGAGGGGAGTCCATAGAGGGGAGGGGAGTCCATAGAGGGGAGGGGAGAGGAGTCCATAGAGGGGAGGGGAGTCCATAGAGGGGAGGGGAGGGGAGAGGAGTCCATAGAGGGGAGGGGAGTCCATAGAGGGGAGGGGGAGGAGTCCATAGAGGGGAGTCCATAGAGGGGAGGGGAGTCCATAGAGGGGAGGGGAGTCCATAGAGGGGAGGGCAGAGGAGTCCATAGAGGAGAGGGCAGAGGAGTCCATAGAGGGGAGGGGAGTCCATAGAGGGGAGGGGGAGGAGTCCATAGAGGGGAGGGGAGAGGAGTCCATAGAGGGGAGGGGAGTCCATAGAGGGGAGGGGAGTCCATAGAGGGCAGAGGAGTCCATAGAGGGGAGGGCAGAGGAGTCCATAGAGGGGAGGGGAGGGGAGAGGAGTCCATAGAGGGGAGGGGAGTCCATAGAGGGGAGGAGTCCATAGAGGGGAGTTCATAGAGGGGAGGGGAGAGGAGTCCATAGAGGGGAGTCCATAGAGGGGAGGGGAGTCCATAGAGGGCAGAGGAGTCCATAGAGGGGAGGGCAGAGGAGTCCATAGAGGGGAGGGGAGAGGAGTCCATAGAGGGGAGGGGAGTCCATAGAGGGGAGGGCAGAGGAGTCCATAGAAGGGAGGGGAGTCCATAGAGGGGAGGGGAGTCCATGGAGGGGAGGGGAGTCCATAGAGGGGAGGAGGAGGAGTCCATAGAGGGGAGGAGGAGGAGTCCATAGAGGGGAGTCCATAGAGGGGAGGGCAGAGGAGTCCATAGAGGGGAGGGCAGAGGAGTCCATAGAGGGGAGGGGAGTCCATAGAGGGGAGGGCAGAGGAGTCCATAGAGGGGAGGGGGAGGAGTCCATAGAGGGGAGTCCATAGAGGGGAGGGCAGAGGAGTCCATAGAGGGGAGGGGAGTCCATAGAGGGGAGGGGAGAGGAGTCCATAGAGGGGAGGGGAGTCCATAGAGGGGAGGGGAGAGGAGTCCATAGAGGGGAGGGGAGTCCATAGAGGGGAGGGGAGGGGAGAGGAGTCCATAGAGGGGGAGGAGTCCATAGAGGGGAGTCCATAGAGGGGAGGGGAGTCCATAGAGGGGAGGGGAGTCCATAGAGGGGAGGGGAGAGGAGTCCATAGAGGGGAGGGGAGTCCATAGAGGGGAGGGGAGGGGAGGGGAAAGGAGTCCATAGAGGGGAGGGGAGTCCATAGAGGGGAGGGGGAGGAGTCCATAGAGGGGAGTCCATAGAGGGGAGGGGAGTCCATAGAGGGGAGGGGAGTCCATAGAGGGCAGAGGAGTCCATAGAGGGGAGGGCAGAGGAGTCCATAGAGGAGAGGGGAGTCCATAGAGGAGAGGGCAGAGGAGTCCATAGAGGGGAGGGGAGTCCATAGAGGGGAGGGGGAGGAGTCCATAGAGGGGAGGGGAGTCCATAGAGGGGAGGGGGAGGAGTCCATAGAGGGGAGGGGAGTCCATAGAGGGGAGGGGGAGGAGTCCATAGAGGGGAGTCCATAGAGGGGAGGGGAGTCCATAGAGGGGAGGGGAGAGGAGAGGAGTCCATAGAGGGGAGGGGAGTCCATAGAGGGGAGGGGGAGGAGTCCATAGAGGGGAGTCCATAGAGGGGAGGGGAGTCCATAGAGGGGAGGGGAGTCCATAGAGGGCAGAGGAGTCCATAGAGGGGAGGGCAGAGGAGTCCATAGAGGAGAGGGGAGTCCATAGAGGGGAGGGGAGTCCATAGAGGGGAGGGGGAGGAGTCCATAGAGGGGAGTCCATAGAGGGGAGGGGAGTCCATAGAGGGGAGGGGAGTCCATAGAGGGGAGGGGAGAGGAGTACATAGAGGGGAGGGGAGTCCATAGAGGGGAGGGGAGGGGAGAGGAGTCCATAGAGGGGAGGGGAGTCCATAGAGGGGAGGGGGAGGAGTCCATAGAGGGGAATCCATAGAGGGGAGGGGAGTCCATAGAGGGGAGGGGAGTCCATAGAGGGCAGAGGAGTCCATAGAGGAGAGGGGAGTCCATAGAGGAGAGGGCAGAGGAGTCCATAGAGGGGAGGGGAGTCCATAGAGGGGAGGGGGAGGAGTCCATAGAGGGGAGTCCATAGAGGGGAGGGGAGAGGAGTCCATAGAGGGGAGGGGAGTCCATAGAGGGGAGGGGAGTCCATAGAGGGGAGGGGAGTCCATAGAGGGCAGAGGAGTCCATAGAGGGGAGGGCAGAGGAGTCCATAGAGGGGAGGGGAGGGGAGAGGAGTCCATAGAGGGGAGGGGAGTCCATAGAGGGGAGGGGGAGGAGTCCATAGAGGGGAGTTCATAGAGGGGAGGGGAGAGGAGTCCATAGAGGGGAGGGGAGTCCATAGAGGGGAGGGGAGTCCATAGAGGGCAGAGGAGTCCATAGAGGGGAGGGCAGAGGAGTCCATAGAGGGGAGGGGAGGGGAGAGGAGTCCATAGAGGGGAGGGGAGTCCATAGAGGGGAGGGCAGAGGAGTCCATAGAAGGGAGGGGAGTCCATAGAGGGGAGGGGAGTCCATAGAGGGGAGGGGAGTCCATAGAGGGGAGGAGGAGGAGTCCATAGAGGGGAGTCCATAGAGGGGAGGGGAGAGGAGTCCATAGAGGGGAGGGGAGTCCATAGAGGGGAGGGGAGTCCATAGAGGGGAGGGGAGTCCATAGAGGGCAGAGGAGTCCATAGAGGGGAGGGCAGAGGAGTCCATAGAGGGGAGGGCAGAGGAGTCCATAGAGGGGAGGGGAGGGGAGGGGAGAGGAGTCCATAGAGGGGAGGGGAGTCCATAGAGGGGAGGGAGAGGAGTCCATAGAGGGGAGTTCATAGAGGGGAGGGGAGAGGAGTCCATAGAGGGGAGGGGAGTCCATAGAGGGGAGGGGAGTCCATAGAGGGCAGAGGAGTCCATAGAGGGGAGGGCAGAGGAGTCCATAGAGGGGAGGGGAGGGGAGGGGAGAGGAGTCCATAGAGGGGAGGGGAGTCCATAGAGGGGAGGGCAGAGGAGTCCATAGAAGGGAGGGGAGTCCATAGAGGGGAGGGGAGTCCATAGAGGGGAGGGGAGTCCATAGAGGGGAGGAGGAGGAGTCCATAGAGGGGAGGAGGAGGAGTCCATAGAGGGGAGGAGGAGGAGTCCATAGAGGGGAGGGCAGAGGAGTCCATAGAGGGGAGGGGAGTCCATAGAGGGGAGGGCAGAGGAGTCCATAGAGGGGAGGGGAGTCCATAGAGGGGAGGGGAGAGGAGTCCATAGAGGGGAGGGGAGTCCATAGAGGGGAGGGGGAGGAGTCCATAGAGGGGAGGGCAGAGGAGTCCATAGAGGGGAGGGGAGTCCATAGAGGGGAGTCCATAGAGGGGAGGGGAGAGGAGTCCATAGAGGGGAGGGGAGTCCATAGAGGGGAGTCCATAGAGGGGAGGGGAGAGGAGTCCATAGAGGGGAGGGGAGTCCATAGAGGGGAGGGGAGTCCATAGAGGGGAGGGGAGTCCATAGAGGGCAGAGGAGTCCATAGAGGGGAGGGCAGAGGAGTCCATAGAGGGGAGGGGAGGGGAGGGGAGAGGAGTCCATAGAGGGGAGGGGAGTCCATAGAGGGGAGGGCAGAGGAGTCCATAGAAGGGAGGAGGAGGAGTCCATAGAGGGGAGGAGGAGGAGTCCATAGAGGGGAGTCCATAGAGGGGAGGGCAGAGGAGTCCATAGAGGGGAGGGCAGAGGAGTCCATATAGGGGAGGGGAGTCCATAGAGGGGAGGGGAGTCCATAGAGGGCAGAGGAGTCCATAGAGGGGAGGGCAGAGGAGTCCATAGAGGGGAGGGGAGTCCATAGAGGGGAGGGGAGAGGAGTCCATAGAGGGGAGGGGAGTCCATAGAGGGGAGGGGAGTCCATAGAGGGGAGGGGGAGGAGACCATAGAGGGGAGTCCATAGAGGGGAGGGCAGAGGAGTCCATAGAGGGGAGGGCAGAGGAGTCCATAGAGGGGAGGGGAGTCCATAGAGGGCAGAGGAGTCCATAGAGGGGAGGGGAGTCCATAGAGGGCAGAGGAGTCCATAGAGGGGAGGGCAGAGGAGTCCATAGAGGGGAGGGGAGTCCATAGAGGGGAGGGCAGAGGAGTCCATAGAGGGGAGGGGAGTCCATAGAGGGGAGGGGAGAGGAGTCCATAGAGGGGAGGGGAGTCTTTAGAGGGGAGGGGGAGGAGTCCATAGAGGGGAGAGGAGTCCATAGAGGGGAGGGCAGAGGAGTCCATAGAGGGGAGGGCAGAGGAGTCCATAGAGGGGAGGAGAGAGGAGTCCATAGAGGGGAGGGGAGTCCATAGAGGGGAGGGGAGAGGAGTCCATAGAGGGGAGGGAAGAGGAGTCCATAGAGGGGAGGGGAGTCCATAGAGGGGAGAGGAGAGGAGTCCATAGAGGGGACGGGAGAGGAGTCCATGGAGGAGAGGGGGGGAGTCCATAGAGGGGAGGAGAGTCCATAGGAGGGGAGGAGAGTCCATAGAGGGGAGGGGAGAGGAGTCCATAGAGGGGAGGGGAGTCCATAGAGGGGAGGGGAGTCCATAGAGGGGAGGGGAGTCCATAGAGGGGAGGAGGGAGGAGTCCATAGAGGGGAGGGGATAGGAGTCCATAGAGGGGACGGGAGAGGAGTCCATAGAGGGGACGGGAGAGGAGTCCATGGAGGAGAGGGGAGGAGTCCATAGAGGGGAGGAGAGTCCATAGAGGGGAGGAGAGTCCATAGAGGGGAGGGGAGTCCATAGAGGGGAGGGGAGAGGAGTCCATAGAGGGGAGGGCAGAGGAGTCCATAGAGGGGAGGGGAGTCCATAGAGGGGAGGGGGAGGAGTCCATAGAGGGGAGGGGGAGGAGTCCATAGAGGGGAGAGGAGTCCATAGAGGGGAGGGCAGAGGAGTCCATAGAGGGGAGGGGAGAGGAGTCCATAGGAGGGGACGGGAGAGGAGTCCATGGAGGAGAGGGGAGGAGTCCATAGAGGGGAGGGGAGAGGAGTACATAGAGGGGAGGGGGAGGAGTCCATAGGGGGGAGGAGTCCATAGAGGGGAGAGGAGTCCATGGAAGGGAGGGGAGAGGAGTCCATAGAGGGGAGGGGAGGGGAGAGGAGTCCATAGAGGGGAGGGGAGAGGAGTCCATAGGAGGGGACGGGAGAGGAGTCCATGGAGGAGAGGGGAGGAGTCCATAGAGGGGAGGGGAGAGGAGTACATAGAGGGGAGGGGGAGGAGTCCATAGGGGGGAGGAGTCCATAGAGGGGAGAGGAGTCCATGGAAGGGAGGGGAGAGGAGTCCATAGAGGGGAGGGCAGAGGAGTCCATAGAGGGGAGGGGAGAGGAGTCCATGGAGGAGAGGGGAGGAGTCCATAGAGGGGAGGGGAGAACATAGAGGGGAGGGGGAGGAGTCCATAGGGGGGAGGAGTCCATAGAGGGGAGAGGAGTCCATGGAAGGGAGGGGAGAGGAGTCCATAGAGGGGAGGGGAGGGGAGAGGAGTCCATAGAGGGGAGGGGAGAGGAGTCCATAGGAGGGGACGGGAGAGGAGTCCATGGAGGAGAGGGGAGGAGTCCATAGAGGGGAGGGGAGAGGAGTACATAGAGGGGAGGGGGAGGAGTCCATAGGGGGGAGGAGTCCATAGAGGGGAGAGGAGTCCATGGAAGGGAGGGGAGAGGAGTCCATAGAGGGGAGGGGAGAGGAGTCCATAGAGGGGAGGGGAGTCCATAGAGGGGAGGAGTCCATAGAGGGGAGGGGGGAGGAGTCCATAGAGGGGAGGGGATAGGAGTCCATAGAGGGGACGGGAGAGGAGTCCATGGAGGAGAGGGGAGGAGTCCATAGAGGGGAGGAGAGTCCATAGAGGGGAGGGGAGTCCATAGAGGGGAGGGGAGAGGAGTCCATAGAGGGGAGGGCAGAGGAGTCCAAAGAGGGGAGGGGAGGGGAGTCCATAGAGGGGAGGGGGAGGAGTCCATAGAGGGGAGGGGGAGGAGTCCATAGAGGGGAGAGGAGTCCATAGAGGGGAGGGCAGAGGAGTCCATAGAGGGGAGGGGAGAGGAGTCCATAGGAGGGGACGGGAGAGGAGTCCATGGAGGAGAGGGGAGGAGTCCATAGAGGGGAGGGGAGAGGAGTACATAGAGGGGAGGGGGAGGAGTCCATAGGGGGGAGGAGTCCATAGAGGGGAGAGGAGTCCATGGAAGGGAGGGGAGAGGAGTCCATAGAGGGGAGGGGAGGGGAGAGGAGTCCATGGAGGAGAGGGGAGGAGTCCATAGAGGGGAGGGGAGAGGAGTACATAGAGGGGAGGGGGAGGAGTCCATAGGGGGAGGGGGAGGAGTCCATAGAGGGGAGAGGAGTCCATGGAAGGGAGGGGAGATGAGTCCATAGAGGGGAGGGGAGAGGAGTCCATAGAGGGGAGGGGAGTCCATAGAGGGGAGGGGAAAGGAGTCCATAGAGGGGAGGGGAGACGAGTCCATAGAGGGGAGAGGGAGGAGTCCACAGAAGGGAGGGGAGAGGAGTCCATCGAAGAGAGGGGAGAGGAGTCTATAGAGGGGAGGGGAGAGGAGTCCATAGAGGGGGTGGGAGAGAAGTCCATAGAGGGGACGGGAGAGGAGTCCATAGAAGAGAGGGGAGAGGAGTCCATAGTAGAGAGGGGAGAGGAGTAAACAGAGGAGAGGGCAAAGGAGTCCACAGAGGAGTCAGGAGGTGAGATGAGAGAAAAAGACAAGAGGAGTCTATAGAGGAGAGGAGAGGGGAGAGGAGTCCCAAGGTGGAGACAAGAGAGAAAAGACGGCAGAGACCGGAGAGGAGTCCACAGAGGAGAGGAGTACATAGAGGAGATGGGAGAGGAGTCAGGAAGTGAGAGAAAAGACGAGAGAGGAGTCCACAGGTGATGGGAGAGGAATACATAGAGGAGACAGAAGAGGAGTCCATAGAGAAGGTGGGAGAGGAGTCCAGAGAGGGGATGGGAGAGGAGTCCAGAGAGGTGATGGGAGAGGAGTCCATAGAGGAGATTGGAGAGGAGTCCACAGAGGAGATGGGAGAGGAGTCCATAGAGGAGATGGGAGAGGAGTCCATAGAGGAGATGGGAGAGGAGTCCATAGAGGAGTTGGGAGTTCATAGAGGGGAGGGGGAGGAGTCCATAGAGGGGAGTCCATAGAGGGGAGGGCAGAGGAGTCCATAGAGGGGAGGGCAGAGGAGTCCATAGAGGGGAGGGGAGTCCATAGAGGGCAGAGGAGTCCATAGAGGGGAGGGGAGTCCATAGAGGGCAGAGGAGTCCATAGAGGGGAGGGCAGAGGAGTCCATAGAGGGGAGGGGAGTCCATAGAGGGGAGGGCAGAGGAGTCCATAGAGGGGAGGGGAGTCCATAGAGGGGAGGGGAGAGGAGTCCATAGAGGGGAGGGGAGTCTTTAGAGGGGAGGGGGAGGAGTCCATAGAGGGGAGAGGAGTCCATAGAGGGGAGGGCAGAGGAGTCCATAGAGGGGAGGGCAGAGGAGTCCATAGAGGGGAGGAGAGAGGAGTCCATAGAGGGGAGGGGAGTCCATAGAGGGGAGGGGAGAGGAGTCCATAGAGGGGAGGGAAGAGGAGTCCATAGAGGGGAGGGGAGTCCATAGAGGGGAGGGGAGAGGAGTCCATAGAGGGGACGGGAGAGGAGTCCATGGAGGAGAGGGGGGGAGTCCATAGAGGGGAGGAGAGTCCATAGAGGGGAGGAGAGTCCATAGAGGGGAGGGGAGAGGAGTCCATAGAGGGGAGGGGAGAGGAGTCCATAGAGGGGAGGGGAGTCCATAGAGGGGAGGAGTCCATAGAGGGGAGGGGGGAGGAGTCCATAGAGGGGAGGGGATAGGAGTCCATAGAGGGGACGGGAGAGGAGTCCATGGAGGAGAGGGGAGGAGTCCATAGAGGGGAGGAGAGTCCATAGAGGGGAGGAGAGTCCATAGAGGGGAGGGGAGTCCATAGAGGGGAGGGGAGAGGAGTCCATAGAGGGGAGGGCAGAGGAGTCCAAAGAGGGGAGGGGAGTCCATAGAGGGGAGGGGGAGGAGTCCATAGAGGGGAGGGGGAGGAGTCCATAGAGGGGAGAGGAGTCCATAGAGGGGAGGGCAGAGGAGTCCATAGAGGGGAGGGGAGAGGAGTCCATAGGAGGGGACGGGAGAGGATTCCATGGAGGAGAGGGGAGGAGTCCATAGAGGGGAGGGGAGAGGAGTACATAGAGGGGAGGGGGAGGAGTCCATAGGGGGGAGGAGTCCATAGAGGGGAGAGGAGTCCATGGAAGGGAGGGGAGAGGAGTCCATAGAGGGGAGGGGAGGGGAGAGGAGTCCATGGAGGAGAGGGGAGGAGTCCATAGAGGGGAGGGGAGAGGAGTACATAGAGGGGAGGGGGAGGAGTCCATAGGGGGGAGGGGGAGGAGTCCATAGAGGGGAGAGGAGTCCATGGAAGGGAGGGGAGATGAGTCCATAGAGGGGAGGGGAGAGGAGTCCATAGAGGGGAGGGGAGTCCATAGAGGGGAGGGGAAAGGAGTCCATAGAGGGGAGGGGAGACGAGTCCATAGAGGGGAGAGGGAGGAGTCCACAGAAGGGAGGGGAGAGGAGTCCATCGAAGAGAGGGGAGAGGAGTCTATAGAGGGGAGGGGAGAGGAGTCCATAGAGGGGGTGGGAGAGAAGTCCATAGAGGGGACGGGAGAGGAGTCCATAGAAGAGAGGGGAGAGGAGTCCATAGTAGAGAGGGGAGAGGAGTAAACAGAGGAGAGGGCAAAGGAGTCCACAGAGGAGTCAGGAGGTGAGATGAGAGAAAAAGACAAGAGGAGTCTATAGAGGAGAGGAGAGGGGAGAGGAGTCCCAAGGTGGAGACAAGAGAGAAAAGACGGCAGAGACCGGAGAGGAGTCCACAGAGGAGAGGAGTACATAGAGGAGATGGGAGAGGAGTCAGGAAGTGAGAGAAAAGACGAGAGAGGAGTCCACAGGTGATGGGAGAGGAATACATAGAGGAGACAGAAGAGGAGTCCATAGAGAAGGTGGGAGAGGGGAGGGGAGTCCATAGAGGGGAGGGCAGAGGAGTCCATAGAGGGGAGGGGAGAGGAGTCCATGGAGGAGAGGAGAGGGGAGGAGTCCATAGAGGGGAGGGGAGAGGAGTACATAGAGGGGAGGGGGAGGAGTCCATAGGGGGGAGGAGTCCATAGAGGGGAGAGGAGTCCATGGAAGGGAGGGGAGAGGAGTCCATAGAGGGGAGGGGAGGGGAGAGGAGTCCATGGAGGAGAGGGGAGGAGTCCATAGAGGGGAGGGGAGAGGAGTACATAGAGGGGAGGGGGAGGAGTCCATAGGGGGGAGGGGGAGGAGTCCATAGAGGGGAGAGGAGTCCATGGAAGGGAGGGGAGATGAGTCCATAGAGGGGAGGGGAGAGGAGTCCATAGAGGGGAGGGGAGTCCATAGAGGGGAGGGGAAAGGAGTCCATAGAGGGGAGGGGAGACGAGTCCATAGAGGGGAGAGGGAGGAGTCCACAGAAGGGAGGGGAGAGGAGTCCATCGAAGAGAGGGGAGAGGAGTCTATAGAGGGGAGGGGAGAGGAGTCCATAGAGGGGGTGGGAGAGAAGTCCATAGAGGGGACGGGAGAGGAGTCCATAGAAGAGAGGGGAGAGGAGTCCATAGTAGAGAGGGGAGAGGAGTAAACAGAGGAGAGGGCAAAGGAGTCCACAGAGGAGTCAGGAGGTGAGATGAGAGAAAAAGACAAGAGGAGTCTATAGAGGAGAGGAGAGGGGAGAGGAGTCCCAAGGTGGAGACAAGAGAGAAAAGACGGCAGAGACCGGAGAGGAGTCCACAGAGGAGAGGAGTACATAGAGGAGATGGGAGAGGAGTCAGGAAGTGAGAGAAAAGACGAGAGAGGAGTCCACAGGTGATGGGAGAGGAATACATAGAGGAGACAGAAGAGGAGTCCATAGAGAAGGTGGGAGAGGAGTCCAGAGAGGGGATGGGAGAGGAGTCCAGAGAGGTGATGGGAGAGGAGTCCATAGAGGAGATTGGAGAGGAGTCCACAGAGGAGATGGGAGAGGAGTCCATAGAGGAGTTGGGAGAGGAGTCCATAGAGGAGATGGGAGAGGAGTCCATAGAGGAGATGGGAGAGGAGTCCATAGAGGAGATGGTAGAGGAGTCCATAGAGGAGATGGGAGAGGAGACAGGAGAGGAGTTGGGAGAGGAGATTTAGGAATATAAACATTCTTCTAGTAGATTTGTAGGTCTCCTATCAGCTGGAATATAACTCCCATCATCCATGGATCTGTAGGGGGGGAGGGGGGCCCCTTACCTTCCTCTGGGGTCCCAGCATCTGTATGAGAGGACGGAGGGCCGGGCGGGGGATGAATTTGGCTCAGGAAATGGGAGGAATGAATTGCACAGCATGCTGCCAGTGATCGGGGGTGGGGTGGGGGGGTGATCAGGGATGGGGGGGACATCTGGAAGACAAATAATAAAGGTCTCATCTCAGGGGACCCAATGATCGGCCATCTGTGGAAGGTTCCGCCATTGGACAGGTTCACCATTAGAGGTTCCCCTTCCCCCCCTCTCCGTACCTCAGGATGAGATGAGAACAATTCCTGTTATGAAGTTTGCTGATGTCAAAAATACAGAAAAACAACAAAAGAGAAAGAAGAATATGAAAGCAGAGAGCGCCTGCACATATATATACACCCCCCACACACCATATATATATATATATATATATATATATTCAAAAGTCAGTACACCCCTAAGTGTAAATGTACAAATTGGGACCAAAGTGTGAATATTTTGTGTGGCCGCCATTATTTTCCAGCACTGCCTTAACCCTCTTGGGCATGGAGTTCACCAGAGCTTCACAGGTTGTCACCGGAGTCCTCTTCCCCTCCTCCATGATGACATCACAGAGCTGGTGGATGTTAGAGACCTTGCGCTCCTCCACCTTCTGTTTGAGGATGCCCCACAGATGGACAATAGGGTTTAGGTCTGGAGACGCTTGGCCAGTCCATCACCTTTACCCTCAGCTTTTTAGCAAGGCAGTGGTCATCTTGGAGGTGTTTGGGGTCGTTATGTTGGAATACTGCCCTGCCCCCCAGTCTCTGAAGGGAGGGGATCATGCTCTGCTTCAGTATGTCACAGTACATGTTGGCATTCATGGTTCCCTCAATGAACTGTAGCTCCCCAGTGCCGGCAGCACTCATGCAGCCCCAGACCCTGACACTCCCACCACCATGCCTGACTGTAGGAAGACACACTTGTCTTTGTACTCCTCACCTGGTTGCCCCCACACACGCCTGACACCATCTGACACCAAATACGTTTATCTTGGTCTCATCAGAGCACAGGAGATGGCTCCAGTAATCCATGTCCTTAGTCTGCTTGTCTTCAGCAAACTGTTTGTCGGCTTTCTTGTGCATTGTAACGACACCCCAAAATATGAAAGGGTTTACAGTCGTCTAGGATAATCCGCTCCCGAACACCAGGACAGCTATCGACCAATCCAATCCGCCATACATGAAGCCCATATCAATAATTCCCCCCCCCCAAGTACGAGACAAGGCTCCGTATTGAGGTCAAGTGAGAATAACTCTCTTCTGCTCTTTTATTGAAAGAAAAGAGGAGGAGAGAGGAGTCCATGGAGGGGAGGAGAGAGGAGTCCATAGAGGGGAGGAGAGAGGAGTCCATAGAGGGGAGAATAGAGGAGTCCATGGAGGGGAGGGTAGAGGAGTGCATAGAGGAGACGGAAGAGGAGTCCATGGAGGAGAGGGGAGAGGAGTCCATATTAGAGAGGGGAGAGGAGTCCATAGTGAAAGAAACACAGCATTTATATATACTTTGAAAATACCACATGAACCATGACTGTGTAATTACAGCAAGGTGAGCTCATTAACATACTATCAATAGTCTCAGACCCAATTAACATACTGTCCTATTTTAGACAAAAGCACTTAGTTAATCAGTAGACATTCTTTAGGAGGGGCTGCTGGAAACAATCCCCCCCTCTCTCTGCAGCTAATACACATTGATTAGCAGACATGGTGTCTCTCATAGTTCCTGGATGCCCAAATTAGGAGTTGCACTTCCTGTGCCTTACAGTGTATAGGAATAAGATAGATCTCCATATTTCCTGAGAGATACTGGTAATGCATATTACTGTCCCACTTGAAGTAGTCCAAACCATATTCTCAGTGTACACCACCCTCCCGGTCACCCTGCATCCATAAAAGATGCAGGGTGACTTAAACATAAGAAAGCCAGACAAGGCTGGACATGGTGCCTCCCAACCTCTTTAAAGGAATTTGGGGTCCACAACCCCCATGCCCAAAGTGATTCCTATCACATTTCTCCCCTTTCGGCAGGAGACTAACACAGAAGGAGACCCCTGTAACGCTCCTGCGTTTCTTATATGGTGTGGATTTTCAGCTGCAGAAATAGATCCACGTCAGTAGTCATGTAAGAGATATGCTGAGACACCATTCCCAACCTCAATGACTCATCATGTGTGGAAGGTCTTATTTCAGCCAGTAAATACACACAGTTAGCAAGCTGGTTCCTAGAATGACTTTATGTATGTGGTAACACAATGGTGAAGGTTTGAGGGATAGGTTGAGTGAAGGTGGTAGGTGATAGACACTTGAAGGTGAGACAGTAGCAGATGGATGCAGGAAGGTTTAGCAATGTTGTATGATAGCAGATGATAGAATAGCAGGTGGACATACAAAAGAGATCAACCCAGTGCAGAAAAGTAGCAGTAGTCTCAAGAGCTAGCAATCTAGTTTATGCAGATGTAATAAACAGTCTTTACTATGCAGAGCTAGATAGTGTAAGCTTAGTATAAGTTTATAGAGAATTCCCCTGCGGGGTACTTAGCACTATTAGCGATACAGCCGAAGGGTGGTTCAGGAGAGGCGGATGATCCAGTAGCGGGATAAAGGGATCAGCGCGGCGAGGTTCCGTCAGCGAAGTAAGCTTGCAAGCATGGAAGCTTCAAGCAAGGTTAGCATCCAAGTAAGGGTGTTTGAACGAACACATGTGAGTGAGAACCGACGCCTTAAATAGCCATCTAGTCCGGCGCTGAGTGATGACAGCTCCAGTCTTAAAGGTGTATGCGCACCTTTCCAAAAGTAAATGGTAGGGCGCATACACTTGTGGAAAGTGTAATTTAGGGTACCAAAGGTACCGGAACATTACAATACCCCCCCCCCCTTAAGGCCTGCTCCTGAAGGCCTCTGGAGCTGGTTTGTCTGGGTATCTCGCATGAAAATTGCGGATTAATCTAGGGGCATGTATGTCAGAGGTGTTTAGCCAGGTGTCGTCTTGGGGCCCATAGTTCTTCCATCTAACCAAGTACTGAAGTCTTCTTCTGTAGATACGAGAATCCAGAATCTCTTTTATCTCGTATTCTTCTCCACCTTCAACTTGTACAGGAGGGGGAGGTGGAATATTAGGCCTTATTCCTTGGTCCGGAACATGGGGTTTTAGTAGCGACACATGGAAAATGGGATGGATTTTTAGGTCCATTGGCAATGTAAGCTGCACTGCAGCTTTTCCAATAAGTTTCTTGATTGGGAAAGGTCCCAAGAACAGAGGTCCAAGCTTTTTGCTAGGGATCTTCAGTCTCAAGTTTTTTGTTGAGAGCCAAACGAGGTCCCCGATAGTATACTGTGGAGAAGGTCTTCTACGAAGATCATAGTACTTCTTTTGTTGACTGTGAGCGTGTGCAATGGTAGTATTTAGTAAACCCAGAGAATCCTTTATTTGGGAAAGATAGTCTGAGGCTACTGGGTTATTTGAAGGAAGGATGCGTGGAGGGAGAATAGAGGGATGGAACCCATAGTTCAAGTAGAACGGACTCTGCTTGGTTGTACTGTGAGTTGCGTTGTTGTAGGCAAATTCTGCCAGGGGGAGAAGATCCAACCAATCATCCTGTTGGTAAGAAGTGTAACAACGTAAATACTGCTCGATGCATTGGTTGACTCTTTCAGTCTGTCCGTTGGTCTGCGGATGGTAAGGAGAAGTGAGCTTCCGCTCAATCCGTAGTATGTGACATAGTTCTTGCCAGAATTTAGAAATAAATTGGGATCCACGGTCAGACAAAAGAGTTTTTGGGATACCATGTAATCTGAAGACATGTTTCATTAGGAGTTCTGCCGTTTGTTTGGACGAAGGTAGTCTGCGAATAGCAATGAAATGTGCCATCTTTGTCAGATGGTCCACTGACACCAAGATGGTATTAAATCCTTTGGAAGGAGGCAATTCTACGATGAAGTCCAATGACAGAACCTCCCATGGAGTTTGGGGTATTGGTAGACTGCATAGTAGACCGGATGGTCTCGTAGTGTCAATTTTGGACCTGGCACAGACATTGCATGAAGAGACAAATTTTTGTATAGATGTTTTCATGTCAGGCCACCAGAATTGCCGAGAAATCAAATTGAAAGTCTTTGTCATACCCATATGTCCTGCCATAGGCACATCATGCGATAATTCCAAGATCTTGGTGCGTAGGGTAGGTGGTATGTAAAGTTTATCGTTGTAGTAGAGGAAGCCTTCTGCATCGGTATTTAGTTGTGGTGGGGGTGAATCCAACCTTATACCATGCAGAACCTCTTCCTTCAAGGAACGGACAACTCCAATAATGCGTTTGTGAGGTATTATAGGAACGGAAGGGATTTCGAAGTAGTTTTCTTCAGTTAGTCGTGATAGTGCATCCGCCTTTTTGTTCTTATCTGCAGGTGTGTAGGTCACTAGGAAGTTAAACCTTAGAAAGAATAGTGACCATCGTACCTGTCGATGCGAGAGAGTTTTGCTAGTCTGAAGATATTGGAGGTTTTTATGGTCCGTGTATATAATTATTGGTAATTGGGTGCCTTCGAGTAAATGTCGCCAATTCTCCAGAGCCAATTTTATAGCAAGCAGTTCCTTCTCACCCACGGGGTAATTTATCTCGGGACTGCTTAGGGATTTAGAAAAAAAGGCGACTGGATGAAGTGGTGAAGTGGGGGTAGGTCGTTGGGAGAGTATTGCTCCTACTGCCAGGTTTGACGCATCTACTTCCAGAATGTATTGGAGGGATGGGTCTGGATGGCGTAATATGGGAGCGGAAGTAAACCTTGTCTTTAACAGGTGAAAAGCTTTATTGGCTTCTTCTGACCATTTAAATGGTATTTTTAAGCTAGTGAGCTGTGTGAGGGGTCTCACAATAGCAGAAAAGTTTTTAATGAACTTCCTGTAGAAATTTGAAAATCCCAGGAATCGCTGTAGCGCCTTGCGTGTGGTTGGTGTAGACCAATCCTGAATGCAGGATATTTTACTCATGTCCATCTCGATTCCTGTTTTGGATATGATGTAGCCTAGAAAGAGTACCTCATCTTTATGGAACAAGCATTTCTTCAGCTTCACATAAAGATTATGTGCAAGCAATCTCGATAATACAAGTCTTACATGTCTTATGTGTTCAGACAGGGTCCGTGAATATATAAGTTATATCGTCCAGATATACCACAACACAGACATCTAGTAAGTCTTTAAAAATATTGTTTATAAATCGTTGGAAAACTGCAGGGGCATTGCATAGGCCGAATGGCATCACAAGATATTCGAACAATCCGTATCTGGTTCTGAACGCAGTCTTCCACTCGTGTCCATCACGGATTCGAATGAGATTGTATGCTCCTTTCAGGTCTAATTTTGAAAAATAGGTAGCTCCACGCACCTGCTCAATGAGCTCAGGGATAAGCGGTAGAGGATAGCGATCTTTTATTGTGATAGCATTCAATTTCCTGTAGTCGATGATAGGTCTGAGACTTGAATCTTTATTGCGAACAAAAAAGAGTCCTGCTGCTGTGGAAGAAGTGGAAGGTCAAATAAAACCTTTTTCCAAGTTCTCATCCAAATAGTCTTTGAGATGGGAAAGTTCATCCTGTGAAAGAGGATAAACATGACCGAACGGCAATTTGCTATTTGGGAGTAGATCAATGCTACAATCATAGTCTCGATGAGGAGGTAATGCTTGAGCATTTTTCTCAAGAAAAACCTCAGAAAGATCCTGATAACATAGTGGTGCAATCTCATCTGTCACCACAGACAGAATCTTCCCGGAAAACGGGAGGTTACACGTTTCCTCGCAATAAAAAGAAGGGAAGGTCAAGGACCGTTTCTTCCAATCTATGGTTGGTGTGTGTGCAACCAGGGAAGTCCCAACACAATGGGAAAGTGGGGTGATGGTATTAAATCGAAGGTAGAAGTCTCCCTATGAGACTCGTTAATAGTGACTAGAAGTGCTTGTGTCTGATCGATGATCGGACCAGAGGATAACGGAACACCGGTAATAAGACTTACTGAGACAGGTTTGAGTTTAGAAATAATAGGAATTTTATTTAAAGCAGCAAAACATATATCCATATAATTTCCACAAGATCCTGTGTCAATCATGGCCTTAGTAGTAATCCTGTTCTGGTCCCACTGTAATGTCAACAAAACAGAAATGTAGGGGTTAGTGAATGAAGTTGTCAATCCTCCTAGGGAGACATGTGAACACTCACCCTTCTTTTTGTTGACTAGGGGGCAGACGTTTATCTTGTGATCCGGGGATGCACAGTACAAGCAGAGATTTTCATTTCGTCTTTTGGCTTTTTCCATAGTTGATAGCGGTGGGCGTATGGTTCCTACCTCCATAGGAACGGCCAGACTCCGAGAGGAAACGGATAATGGCATTCCCATTTTCTCAGCCTTTCTTTCTCGTAGTCTTCTATCTATGGTGATACTGAGTTGTATTAATGCATCCAGGGTTTTTGGCAGATCCGCTCGGGCGAGCTCGTACTTAACGGCTTCTGATAGGCCAAGCCTAAATTGGGTTTTCAGAGATGCATCATTCCATTCGGAATCAAGGGTCCATCTCTTGAACTCTGTGACAAAGTCTTCTACAGGCCTGCTTCCTTGTTTCAAGGATCTTAACTGAAGATCAGCAGTACTCTGCCTATTGGGGTCATCATATAGGCTAGTGAGCTCTGCCAGGAACAAGGCATAGGAGTTGAGAAGCTGGTCGTTTTTCTCAAAAAGAGAATCTGCCCAGGCTCGAGGATCGCTTGATAGGTAAGAAATAATAGTACAAACCTTAATGTGATCAGTAAGGTAGGTACGAGGTTTTAGCAAAAAAAGTAACTCACATGCGTTTTTAAATTCGCGAAATTTTTTGCGATCGCCTGTAAATACCAAAGGGGGATTTATCTTGGGTTCAGGGGACTGAGCAGAGGTAAGTTGTGTCAGTCTAATTACCTGCTGCGACAGAGCCTGATTGTCTTCTTTTAATTCAGCAAGTGCGTGTATTAACGCAGATACTTGCTGTTTTAATTGTGTCACCTGAGTGGTTATTTCTGCTGAATCCATTTTTTGGTTCGTTCAATCTGTAACGCTCCTGCGTTTCTTATATGGTGTGGATTTTCAGCTGCAGAAATAGATCCACGTCAGTAGTCATGTAAGAGATATGCTGAGATACCATTCCCAACCTCAATGACTCATCATGTGTGGAAGGTCTTATTTCAGCCAGTAAATACACACAGTTAGCAAGCTGGTTCCTAGAATGACTTTATGTATGTGGTAACACAATGATGAAGGTTTGAGGGATAGGTTGAGTGAAGGTGGTAGGTGATAGACACTTGAAGGTGAGACAGTAGCAGATGGATGCAGGAAGGTTTAGCAATGTTGTATGATAGCAGATGATAGAATAGCAGGTGGACATACAAAAGAGATCAACCCAGTGCAGAAAAGTAGCAGTAGTCTCAAGAGCTAGCAATCTAGTTTATGCAGATGTAATAAACAGTCTTTACTATGCAGAGCTAGATAGTGTAAGCTTAGTATAAGTTTATAGAGAATTCCCCTGCGGGGTTCTTAGCACTATTAGCAATACAGCCGAAGGGTGGTTCAGGAGAGGCGAATGATCCAGTAGCGGGATAAAGGGATCAGCGCGGCGAGGTTCCGTCAGCGAAGTAAGCTTGCAAGCATGGAAGCTTCAAGCAAGGTTAGCATCCAAGTAAGGGTGTTTGAAGGAACACATGTGAGTGAGAACCGACGCCTTAAATAGCCATCTAGTCCGGCGCTGAGTGATGACAGCTCCAGTCTTAAAGGTGTATGCGCACCTTTCCAAAAGTAAATGGTAGGGCGCATACACTTGTGAAAAGTGTAATTTAGGGTACCAAAGGTACCGGAACATTACAACCCCAAACGGGTTTACTTCGAAGTTAGTCCGTAGTTCCAGTCCTCCAATGTCTGCACCCACAAAGTACCTGTAGCGGAGGAGTAGTTCAATCTACAGGGTCTCCGCTGATAGACAGGAAAACAGGTAATATTCCAAATAGGCAGGTACAGCATGCAACAATCCAGGTAGCGTTATACCATTCTTCCTTCCCAAAGACTACACGAAACACACAGGTTGGGAGTCAAAACTAGAATGGGTTGTTTATTGAAAACACAAGGAATCTACACTCTGCCAAAACCCCTCCCTCTTCGAGACATTCCACACACAAGCTGAACATCCCATAATAACCTTACTCTGCCAGACAGAAACAATAAGACAATAGAATGCAGGTATTTAACAATAAAAAACCCCCACCCATCTCCTGAGGGACACTGCTCAGAAATATGATAGTCCCAAGTGAAAGAGTTCTCACTCTCTCCACACTACAAACACTTGGTTCTTAAAAGGTATACACATGCAATAAACATAATGCATACACGAAGGACAATATACAGTGGATGTGTTTGCCACAGTACCCCAAACAAATTGTCCGGGACAGAACGTCACTCACCCAGCCAACCTCTGCCTCTCTTGTAGAACATCCCCTCTGTGGGGAAGAAGCATGAACTGGCCCTTCTCCCAGGATTCCTTTCAGCTGCTGGAGAGCGGACAGGGTGCCTGGGCTCACTTCCTCATGCTGTTGGGGATCTGGGCCGACTGCCCAGCATCCCTGGGGTATACCGGTGGGGATTGTAGTCTCATCCACCTTCTCAGGAAATCCATCCTTTGTGAGTTAAGGGCAGAGGCCAGCAGCACTCTGCTCTGTTGCCAGCTCTTCTGCTGGGTTGGTGTCATCATTCTGGGACACACTCTGCTGCTGGGAAGGGACCGCCACCTTTTCACCCTGGGCCTCCAGAACTACCACAGGTGTAGGGCAGAGGTCTTGGACCCTCTGTCCAGTTGTCAGTGCTTCTGCTGTAGAAGTTTCTTGTAACTCCACAGATGCTGCTCTTGTTGTTGGACAGAGCTCAGTGATATAAGGCCCTGATGTCAGTGGTTCTGCTGGCAAGTAAACTGCAATGCCAGTGGCCTGGCACACACCTTCCTGGGTCACCAATTGTTGCATCCAGAGGTCAGCAGCGCTATGCCGGGATGGCTGCTCATCTGCTGTAGGCTCACTGGGAGGTTCCTCCTCAGCAGAAAAGTCTAATAAATATCCAGTCTCTGGAATTGCTGAAAGTCCAGGACACAGACTGGTGGCACTTGGGCCCAGTGCCAACACCTTTGCAGGTGATTTATAATCCAAATCATCCTCTGATGGAAAGTCCATTAAATTTGTAATCCATGGTTGGGGCATGAAGATGGCTTCCTCTTCTCCCATACCTTTATCCTGCTGCTGGACAGACGCATTCCTCCATCCAATCTCATCCTGTGCAGAGACGGGTTCATCCAGGTGAGTCAGCACTTGCTGCATCTGCCATAAAACCTCCGTATTTAAAGCTGGGGTTGCAGGTGAGAAAAGCCACTATTACTGTGCCACATTGCCGAATCTTCAGCCAGGATTTCCAGACTGTCAGCTGGTACTTCTGGATTTTCCCAGGCAAGGGGAGCCCAGCCCTGGCGCTGAACAGAGTCAAGCAGCCGTCTGTAGGCGATCTCCAGCTCCCAATCCTGATTGGCTAGAAACTCCAAATCTTCCAGTGCCCAGTCTATATCCATGACATCCATCATCTCTTCTCTATAATCCGCAATTTCCTCCAAATGCCACTCCAAATCGCTCCCAAAGCCAGAGTCCTTGGACAGCCTCTCTAATAACAGCCCCAGGCCGTCATAGCCAAAGCCTTCCGTTGGGCTGTTGTCTGCTTTCCATGGGCACACTTGGGTTATATACCAATGGAGTGCTCTGTAGTCCTCATCCAACCGTATCTCCGCCTGGACCAGCCTGCTTAACTCGGCTTTCCATTCCTCATGTGGTTGTCTCCCCAAAAACGCCATTTGCACTTCGTACTGTGACCAGTACCTTTCCTGGTAGGAGGGGAGTATTTTTCCCTGGCGTCGCTGCTCACAGGCAGAGTTCCCAGCGAATTGAATTACCCAAACGTAGTAGGACCTGCTCTGACCCTGGTTCCCTGCGATCTACTGGTATCTCTCACAACCTGCTTTCGAATTCCGATTCCATGGCTTGTGTCCTCTTGTAGCTGTCATTCTGGGCTGTGGAAGTCATCCCGCCGCTTGCCACCAATTGTAACGACACCCCAAAGTATGAAAGGGGTTACAGTCATCTAGGATAATCTGCTCCTGAACACCAGGACAGCTATCGACCACTCCAATCCGCCATACATGAAGCCCATACAAATAATCCCCCCCCCCCCCAAGTACGAGACAAGGCTCCGTATTGAGGTCAAGTGAGAATAACTATAACTCTCTATTGCTCTTTTATTGAAAGAAACACAGCATTTATATATACTTTGAGAATACCACATGAACCATGACTGTGTAATTACAGCCAGGTGAGCTCATTAACATACTATCAATAGTCTCAGACCCAATTAACATACTGTCCTATTTTAGACAAAAGCACTTAGTTAATCAGTAGACATTCTTTAGGAGGGGCTGCTGGAAACAATCCCCCCTCTCTCTGCAGCTAATACACATTGATTAGCAGACATGGTGTCGCTCATAGTTCCTGGACGCCCAAATTAGGAGCTGAACTTCCTGTGCCTTACAGTGTATAGGAATAAGGTAGATCTCCATATTTCCTGAGAGATACTGGTAATGCATATTACTGTCCCATTTGAAGTAGTCCAAACCATATTCTCAGTGTACACCACCCTCCCGGTCACCCTGCATCCATAAAAGATGCAGGGTGACTTAAACATAAGAAAGCCACACAAGGCTGCACATGGTACCTTCCAACCTCTTTATAGGAATTTGGGGTACACAACCCCCATGCCCAAAGTGATTCCTGTCACATGCATCATCTTTAGAAGAGGCTTCCTTCTGGGATGACAGCCATGCAGACCAATTTGATGCAGTGTGCGGCGTATGGTCTGAGCACTGACAGGCTGACCCCTCCCCCACCCCTTCAACCTCTGCAGCAATGCTGGCAGTACTCATACATCTATTTCCCAAAGACAACCTCTGGATATGACGCTGAGCACGTGCACTCAACTTCTTTGGTGGACCATGGTGAGGCCTATTCTGAGTGGAACCTGTCCTGTTACACCGCTGTATGGTTTTGGCCATAGTGCTGCAGCTCAGTTTTAGGGTCTTGGCAATCTTCTTATAGCCTAGGCCATCTTTATGTAGAGCAACAATTCTTTTTTTCAGATCCTCAGAGAGTTCTTTGCCATGAGGTGCCATGTTGAACTTCCAGTGATCAGTATGAGAGAGTGAGAGCGATAAGACCAAATTTAACACACCTGCTCCCCATTCACACCTGAGACCTTGTAACACTAACGAGTCACATGACACCGGGGAGGGAAATGGCTAATTGGGCCCAATTTGGAGATTGTCACTTAGGGGTGTACTGACTTTTGTTGCCAGCGGTTTAGACATTAATGGCTGTGTGTTGAGTTATTTTGAGGGGACAGTAAATTTACACTGTTATACAAGCTGTACACTCACTACTTTACATTGTAGCAAAGTCTCATTTCTTCAGTGTTGTCACATGTGAGGAGTGTACTTACTTTTGTCAGATACTGTATATATCCCTGCCACCACATACATATACAGTATATATATATATATATATATATATATATATATATATATATATATATATATATATATTACACGGCTCAAAAAAATGAAAGGAACACTTTGAAAACACATCAGATCTCAATGGGGAAAAATCCATTGCTGTACATCTATACTGGTATGAACTGGGTAATGTGTTAGGATCTATACTGGTATAGACTGGGGAATGTGTTAGGATCTATACTGGTATGAACTGGGTAATGTGTTAGGATCTATACTGGTATGGACTGGGTATTGTGTTAGGATCTATACTGGTATGGACTGGGGAATGTGTTAGGATCTATACAGGGATGGACTGGGGAATGTGTTAGGATCTGTACTGGTATGGATTGGGGAATGTGTTAGGATCTATACTGGTATGGACTGGGTAATGTGTTAGGATCTATATTGGTATGGACTGGGTAATGTGTTAGGATCTATATTGGTATGGACTGGGTAATGTGTTAGGATCTATACTGGTATGGACTGGGTAATGTGTTAGGATCTATACTGGTATGGACTGGGTAATGTGTTAGGATTTATACTGATATGAACTGGGTAATGTGTTAGGATGGTATGGACTGGGTAAGGTGTTAGGATCTATACTGGTATGGACTGGGTAATGTGTTAGGATCTATACTGGTATGGACTGGGTAATGTGTTAGGATCTATACTGGTATGGACTGGGTAATGTGTTAGGATCTATACTGGTATGGACTGGGTCATGTGTTAGGATCTATATTGGTATGGACTGGGTAATGTGTACAGAAGGAAAGGATGTCACATTGTTTGATGGAAATGAAAATTATCGCCCTACAGAGGGCTGAATTCAAAGACACCCCGAAAATCAAAGTGATAAAATCATGCAGCAGGCGAGTCCATTTTATTGAAATGTCATTGCTGGACCTCAGAATGGTCCTCAGTAGTGTGTGTGGCCCCCATGTGCATACCTGACAATGTCGGGGATGCTCCTAATGAGAGGACGGATGGTGTCCTGGGGTATTTCCTCCCAGCTATTCAGTCAGCCCAGATCCCCAACATCATGAGGAAGTGAGCCCAGCCACCTGGTCTTCACTCCATCGGCGGAAAACTCCAGGAAGAAGGGCCAGTCCATGCCTTCTACCAGAGAGGCAGAGGTTGGCTGGGTGAGTAATGCTGTGTTTAGGAAAATTTGTTTGGGGTACTGTGTGGGTACAGACATTGGGGGATGGGAACTACAGAGTAACTTCAAAGTCAACCCGTCTGCGGTCCTCTCCTGTGTGAGTCTCCTTCTGAAAAGGGACAGATGTGATGGAAGCCACTTTGGTTGGGGGACTTGTGGAACCCAGCTTACCTTAGAGAGCTCTGGAAAACCATTTTCCAGCTCCCCCGGCCCCTCTTATGTGTAAGTCACCCCTGTGTCTATTACTGGCACAGAGTGACCAAGAAAATGATGGACAGATACTTAATGGACACTGAGAATATGGTTTGGATTACTTCAAATAGAGCAGTAATATTTGTCGACATTATATCTCAAGGAATATATGAGGACTCTAGCCTAGGATTCATGTTAAGGCCTGAAAGCAGGAGAGAGGGGCGCCAGCTTAGTGTAGAATAAGATTTCATATATAAACAAATCCCATAGTAACTCACTTAAAGGTAAGGTTAAAGTGGTGTAGTGAGAAGTTCATCTGATTCCTTCTTGGTCGGTGCAGCGCAGGGTGGAAGCGGAGTACAAGCGTTCCTGTGGGGAGGCTGGTTGTAGGCAGCTGTAGCCCGCAGGTTGGCAGCGGTGGAGGACTCGCGGCCATGTTCTGACTTCCTGCGCGATGATGTCACATCCGATATGAAGAGGACAGGAGGTACGCGTGTTCGGAGCATCCATGCTCCTTCGTCAGGCTGTATAGGGGCCATCTTTGAGCAGGGAATATGTGTCAGGAAGGGGCGGGGCACAGGGAACAGGCCGGGATGCGTTGGTAAAGTATGTGGTAGCATTAGTCTTTTATATGCCGGATTAAACAAAAGAGGCAAATGTCCTTACAATATGGCAAATGTGGTATGCGAAGAAGACAAAACTAGAGAAAAGTAGAATTGGGCCATAGGAAGTCCAAAAATTAAAAATAAAGGTTCCAGATGTATACAAGCTAAGCTCTGGCTAGTTTTGTATGGGGGCGGCTAGAATATCTGATATCTATATTCAAGACTGTATTCTGACGGAAGCCCACAAACACAGTGTGGGTCACGGTTCCGTTACGGGTATCAAATCCTTCAGGAACTGGTTGCATACTCTGGCCTTATGAGGCCGGGCATTGTTGTGCACCAGGAGGAACCCAGGGCCCACTGTCTAGCGTAGGGTTCAAGGATTTCATCCTGATACTTGACGGCAGTCAGGGTGCCATTGTCTAGCCTGTAGAGGTCTGTGCGTCCCTCCATGGATACGTCTCCGCAGACCATCACTGACCCTCCATGGCTTCTCCATGTCTGTCACATGCGTTCAGGGTGAACCTGCTCTCATCAAAGCACAGGGCGCCAGTGGTGGACCTGCCGATTCTGGTGTTCAATGGCAAATGCCAGTTGATCTCCACGGTGCCGGGCAGTGAGCTCAGGGCCAACTAGAGGACGCCGGGCCCTCAGTCCACCCTCATGAAGTCTGTTTCTGATTGTTTGGTCAGAGACATTCACACCAGTGGCTGCTGGAGGTCATTTTTAAGCTTCTGACAGTAGTGCTCATCCTGTTCCTCCTTGCATGAACAACCAGATACCGATCCTGCTGATGGGTTAACGCCCTTCTATGGCTCTGTCCAGCTCTCCTAGAATCTCCTCCATGCTCCTGAGACTGTGCTGGGAGACACAGCAAACCTTCTGGCAATGGCATCGATTGATGTGCCATCCTGGAGGAGTTGGACTGCCTGTGCAACCTCTATAGGGTCCAGGTATGGCCTCATACTACCAGTAGTGACACTGACCCCCTCTATAGGATCCAGGTATGGCCTCATCCTACCAGTAGTGACACTGACCCCCCTCTATAGGGTCCAGGTATCTCCTCATACTACCAGTAGTGACACTGACCTCCATCTATAGGGTCCAGGTATGGCCTCATACTACCAGTAGTGACACTGACCCCCTCTATAGGATCCAGGTATGGCCTCATCCTACCAGTAGTGACACTGACCCCCCTCTATAGGGTCCAGGTATGGCCTCATACTACCAGTAGTGACACTGACCCCCCTCTATAGGGTCCAGGTATGGCCTCATCCTACCAGTAGTGACACTGACCCCCTCTATAGGGTCCAGGTATGGCCTCATACTACCAGTAGTGACACTGACCCCCTCTATAGGGTCCAGGTATGGCCTCATACTACCAGTAGTGACACTGACCCCCTCTATAGGGTCCAGGTATGGCCTCATACTACCAGTAGTGACACTGACCCCCTCTATAGGATCCAGGTATGGCCTCATCCTACCAGTAGTGACACTGACCCCCTCTATAGGGTCCAGGTATGGCCTCATACTACCAGTAGTGACACTGACCCCCTC
The DNA here is from genome assembly GCF_965119305.1 of Pelophylax lessonae. Lineage (NCBI taxonomy): Eukaryota > Metazoa > Chordata > Amphibia > Anura > Ranidae > Pelophylax > Pelophylax lessonae. The sequence continues at coordinate 301,259,168 of NC_138775.1, forward strand.
TATAGGATCCAGGTATGGCCTCATCCTACCAGTAGTGACACTGACCCCCTCTATAGGGTCCAGGTATGGCCTCATACTACCAGTAGTGACACTGACCCCCCTCTATAGGGTCCAGGTATGGCCTCATACTACCAGTAGGGACACTGACCCCCTCTATGGGGTCCATGTATCTCCTCATACTACCAGTAGGGACACTGACCCCCTCTATAGGATCCAGGTATGGCCTCATACTACCAGTAGTGACACTGACCCCCCTCTATAGGGTCCAGGTATGGCCTCATACTACCAGTAGTGACACTGACCCCCTCTATAGGGTCCAGGTATGGCCTCATACTACCAGTAGGGACACTGACCCCCTCTATGGGGTCCAGGTATGGCCTCATCCTACCAGTAGTGACACTGACCCCCTCTATAGGGTCCAGGTATGGCCTCATACTACCAGTAGTGACACTGACCCCCTCTATAGGATCCAGGTATGGCCTCATCCTACCAGTAGTGACACTGACCCCCTCTATAGGGTCCAGGTATGGCCTCATACTACCAGTAGTGACACTGACCCCCCTCTAAAGGGTCCAGGTATGGCCTCATACTACCAGTAGGGACACTGACCCCCTCTATGGGGTCCATGTATCTCCTCATACTACCAGTAGGGACACTGACCCCCTCTATAGGATCCAGGTATGGCCTCATACTACCAGTAGTGACACTGACCCCCCTCTATAGGGTCCAGGTATGGCCTCATACTACCAGTAGTGACACTGACCCCCTCTATAGGGTCCAGGTATGGCCTCATACTACCAGTAGGGACACTGACCCCCTCTATGGGGTCCATGTATATCCTCATACTACCAGTAGTGACACTGACCCCCCTCTATAGGGTCCAGGTATGGCCTCATACTACCAGTAGGGACACTGACCCCCTCTATGGGGTCCATGTATCTCCTCATACTACCAGTAGGGACACTGACCCCCTCTATAGGATCCAGGTATGGCCTCATACTACCAGTAGTGACACTGACCCCCCTCTATAGGGTCCAGGTATGGCCTCATACTACCAGTAGTGACACTGACCCCCTCTATAGGGTCCAGGTATGGCCTCATACTACCAGTAGGGACACTGACCCCCTCTATGGGGTCCATGTATCTCCTCATACTACCAGTAGTGACACTGACCCCCCTCTATAGGGTCCAGGTATGGCCTCATACTACCAGTAGTGACACTGACCCCCTCTATAGGGTCCAGGTATGGCCTCATACTACCAGTAGTGACACTGACCCCCTCTATAGGATCCAGGTATGGCCTCATACTACCAGTAGTGACACTGACCCCCTCTATAGGGTCCAGGTATGGCCTCATACTACCAGTAGTGACACTGACCCCCCTCTATAGGGTCCAGGTATGGCCTCATACTACCAGTAGGGACACTGACCCCCTCTATGGGGTCCATGTATCTCCTCATACTACCAGTAGTGACACTGACCCCCCTCTATAGGGTCCAGGTATGGCCTCATACTACCAGTAGTGACACTGACCCCCCTCTATAGGGTCCAGGTATGGCCTCATACTACCAGTAGGGACACTGACCCCCTCTATGGGGTCCATGTATCTCCTCATACTACCAGTAGGGACACTGACCCCCTCTATAGGGTCCAGGTATGGCCTCATACTACACTACACTGACCCTAGCCAAATGCAAAACTAGTGACAAACAATCAGAAAAGATGAGTAGGGAAAAAAATGTCATTGGCCTCCACCTGTAAAACCATTCCTGTTTTAGGGGTTGTATTATTGTTGCCCATCTAGTGCACTTGTTAATTTCATTAACACCAAAGCAGCTGAAACTGATTACCAATCCCCTTTGCTACTAAACTGACAAGATCAATATCCCAGGGTTTAATGAACTTGATTCTATACTCTGATTTAAAAGTGTTTCTTTAATTTTTTTGAGCAATGTACATACAGTATCTGACAAAAGTAAGTACACCCATCACATTTGTGTAAATATTTTATTATATCTTTTCATGTGACAACACTGAAGAAATGACACTTTGCTACAATGTAAAGTAGTGAGTGTACAGCTTGTATAACAGTGTAAATTTACTGTCCCCTCAAATAAACTCAACACACAGCCATTAATGTCTAAACCACTGGCAACAAAAGTCAGTACACCCCTAAGTGACAATCTCCAAATTGGGCCCAATTAGCTGTTTTTCCTCCCCGGTGTCATGTGACTCGTTAGTGTTACAAGGTCTCAGGTGTGAATGGGGGGCAGGTGTGTTACATTTGGTGTTATCGCTCTCACTCTCATACTGGTCACTGGAAGTTCAACATGGCACCTCATGGCAAAGAACTCTCTGAGGATCTGAAAAAAAGAATTGTTGCTCTACATAAAGATGGCCTAGGCTATAAGAAGATTGCCAAGACCCTGAAACTGAGCTGCAGCATGGTGGCCAAGACCATACAGAGGTATAACAGGACAGGTTCCACTCAGAACAGGCCTCACCATGGTCCACCAAAGAAGTTGAGTGCCGTGCTCAGCGTCATATCCAGAGGTTGTCTTTGGGAAATAGAGGTATGAGTGCTGCCAGCATTGCTGCAGAGGTTGAAGGGGTGGGGGAGGGGTCAGCCTGTCAGTGCTCAGACCATACGCCGCACACTGCATCAAATTGGTCTGCATGGCTGTCATCCCAGAAGGAAGCCTCTTCTAAAGATGATGGACAAGAAAGCCCGCAAACAGTTTGCTGAAGACAAGCAGACTAAGGACATGGATTACTGGAACCATCTCCTGTGCTCTGATGAGACCAAGATAAACTTATTTGGTGTCAGATGGTGTCAGGCGTGTGTGGTGGCAACCAGGTGAGGAGTACAAAGACAAGTGTGTCTTCCTACAGTCAGGCATGGTGGTGGGAGTGTCATGGTCTGGGGCTGCATGAGTGCTGCCGGCACTGGGGAGCTACAGTTCATTGAGGGAACCATGAATGCCAACATGTACTGTGACATACTGAAGCAGAGCATGATCCCCTCCTTTCAGAGACTGGGGGGCAGGGCAGTATTCCAACATAACGACCCCAAACACCTCCAAGATGACCACTGCCTTGCTAAAGAAGCTGAGGGTAAAGGTGATGGACTGGCCAAGCATGTCTCCAGACCTAAACCCTATTGAGCATCTGGTGTCTGGAAACATTGACACCAGCCGTAGTCCCCTCCATGTGAATCTCCCCCAAATTCTTCCATGGTCTTTGCGCCACACTCCTCTCAGGGCTGCGGGTATCCCTGTTGCTTGTGAACCTTTTTCTACCACACTTTCTCATTCCACTAATCTTTCCATTAATATGCTTGGATACAGCACTCTGTGAACAGCCAGCTTCTGTGACTTTCCATCATGGAGGGTGTCAGTGACTGTATTCCGGACAACTGTCATGTCAGCAGTCTTCCCCATGACTGTGTAACCTCCTGAACCTGACTGAGAGACCATTCAAAGGCTCAGGAAACCTTTACAGGTGATTAGAGTGTGACACCACGACTGTACAATAGAGTGTGACACCATGACTGTACAATAGAGTGTGACACCACGAGTGTACAATAGAGTGTGACACCACGAGTGTACAATAGAGTGTGTCACCATGACTGTACAATAGAGTGTGTGACACCACGACTGTACAATAGAGTGTGTCACCATGACTGTACAATAGAGTGTGACACCATGACTGTACAATAGAGTGTGACACCACGAGTGTACAATAGAGTGTGTCACCATGACTGTACAATAGAGTGTGTGACACCACGACTGTACAATAGAGTGTGTCACCATGACTGTACAATAGAGTGTGTCACCATGACTGTACAATAGAGTGTGTCACCATGACTGTACAATAGAGTGTGACACCATGACTGTACAATAGAGTGTGACACCACGAGTGTACAATAGAGTGTGTCACCATGACTGTACAATAGAGTGTGTGACACCACGACTGTACAATAGAGTGTGTCACCATGACTGTACAATAGAGTGTGTCACCATGACTGTACAATAGAGTGTGTGACACCACGACTGTACAATAGAGTGTGACACCACGACTGTACAATAGACTGTGACACCATGACTGTACAATAGTGTGTGTGACACCATGACTGTACAATAGACTGTGACACCATGACTGTACAATAGAGTGTGTGACACCACGACTGTATAATAGAGTGTGTGACACCATGACTGTACAATAGAGTGTGACACCACGAGTGTACAATAGAGTGTGTCACCATGACTGTACAATAGAGTGTGTGACACCACGACTGTACAATAGACTGTGACACCATGACTGTACAATAGAGTGTGTGACACCACGACTGTACAATAGAGTGTGTGACACCATGACTGTACAATAGAGTGTGTGACACCATGACTGTACAATAGAGTGTGACACCACGAGTGTACAATAGAGTGTGTCACCATGACTGTACTATAGAGTGTGTGACACCACGACTGTACAATAGAGTGTGACACCACGACTGTACAATAGACTGTGACACCATGACTGTACAATAGTGTGTGACACCATGACTGTACAATAGAGTGTGACACCACGACTGTACAATAGAGTGTGTGACACCATGACTGTACAATAGAGTGTGACAACACGACTGTACAATAGAGTGTGTGACACCACGACTGTACAATAGAGTGTGTGACACCATGACTGTACAATAGAGTGTGACACCACGAGTGTACAATAGAGTGTGTCACCATGACTGTACTATAGAGTGTGTGACACCACGACTGTACAATAGAGTGTGACACCACGACTGTACAATAGACTGTGACACCATGACTGTACAATAGTGTGTGTGACACCATGACTGTACAATAGAGTGTGACACCACGACTGTACAATAGAGTGTGACACCACGAGTGTACAATAGAGTGTGACACCACGACTGTACAATAGAGTGTGACACCATGACTGTACAATAGTGTGACACCACGACTGTACAATAGAGTGTGACACCATGACTGTACAATAGAGTGTGACACCACGAGTCTCCAGTAGAGGGTGACACCATGACTGTACAATAGAGTGTGTGACACCATGACTGTACAATAGAGTGTGTGACACCACGACTGTATAATAGAGTGTGACACCACGAGTGTACAATAGAGTGTGTCACCATGACTGTACTATAGAGTGTGTGACACCACGACTGTACAATAGAGTGTGACACCACGACTGTACAATAGACTGTGACACCATGACTGTACAATAGTGTGTGACACCATGACTGTACAATAGAGTGTGACACCACGACTGTACAATAGAGTGTGTGACACCATGACTGTACAATAGAGTGTGACAACACGACTGTACAATAGAGTGTGTGACACCACGACTGTACAATAGAGTGTGTGACACCATGACTGTACAATAGAGTGTGACACCACGAGTGTACAATAGAGTGTGTCACCATGACTGTACTATAGAGTGTGTGACACCACGACTGTACAATAGAGTGTGACACCACGACTGTACAATAGACTGTGACACCATGACTGTACAATAGTGTGTGACACCATGACTGTACAATAGAGTGTGACACCACGACTGTACAATAGAGTGTGTGACACCATGACTGTACAATAGAGTGTGACAACACGACTGTACAATAGAGTGTGTGACACCACGACTGTACAATAGAGTGTGTGACACCATGACTGTACAATAGAGTGTGACACCACGAGTGTACAATAGAGTGTGTCACCATGACTGTACTATAGAGTGTGTGACACCACGACTGTACAATAGAGTGTGACACCACGAGTGTACAATAGAGTGTGACACCACGACTGTACAATAGAGTGTGACACCATGACTGTACAATAGTGTGACACCACGACTGTACAATAGAGTGTGACACCATGACTGTACAATAGAGTGTGACACCACGAGTCTCCAGTAGAGGGTGACACCATGACTGTACAATAGAGTGTGTGACACCATGACTGTACAATAGAGTGTGTGACACCACGACTGTATAATAGAGTGTGTGACACCACGAGTCTCCAGTAGAGGGTGAAACCAGGAGTCTCCAGTAGAGTGTGACACCACGAGTCTCCAGTAGAGGGTGACACCACAAGTCTCCAGTAGAGGGTGACACCACGAGTCTCCAGTAGAGGGTGACACCACGAGTCTCTAATAGAGGGTGACACCACGAGTCTCTAATAGAGGGTGACACCACGAGTCTCGAATAGAGGGTGACACCACGATTCTCCAGAAGAGGATGACATCACGAGTCTTCAGTAGAGGGTGACACCAGGAGTCTCCAGCAGAGGGTGACACCACGAGTCTCTAATAGAGGGTGACACCACGAGTCTCCAGTAGAGGGTGACATCACGAGTCTTCAGTAGAGGGTGACACCACGATTCTCCAGTAGAGTGTGACACCACGAGTCTCCAGTAGAGGGTGACACCACAAGTCTCCAGTAGAGGGTGACACCACAAGTCTCCAGTAGAGGGTGACACCACGAGTCTCCAGTAGAGTGTGACACCACGAGTCTCCAGCAGAGGGTGACACCACGAGTCTCTAATAGAGGGTGACACCACGAGTCTCCAGTAGTGTGACACCACAAGTCTCTAATAGAGGGTGACACCATGACTGTACAATACAATTCTATTTTCTGAGATGGTGAGTTTTGGGGTGTCACTCGCTGGAAGCCATAATCATCAAATGCTGGAAATCTCTCACTCTGTGTGACACAGAGATATAAAATATCGGAGATTCCCCGGGGGACACACAGATCAGGACTGGAGGTTTGTTCTTACGGGGGAACAGGAACATTGTTTAGGTGTAACTCCACCCCCAAATAATAATTTGTAAGTTTATTGGACGGTATTGGGAAGGGTTAGCACCTCTGTAACATGTGATTTCCTCTCTGTGGAGAAGATTTCACCTCACTTTCTGTCCTTAGGACAATTGGATTTTGAAAATTTTGGGTTGTTATGGAAACCAGGATTGGTGAGAAAGCTTCAGTGGAGACTCCTTTTTCCCATGAGAACTCTTCCAGGAGTGATTTCCCTTCCTAGGGGGAGATTTCTCCACACTTCCTGTTCTCTCCCTCCGTTTGTAAGTCGGATGTTTGTAATCCGGGGGCCGTCTGTATTCTAATTTTATGAGCTGCAGCTCTGTATTCCGAATGAGCTGAGGATAGAGTGCCACCTGCTGGTCAGGACAGATATTGCTTATGTACACAAAACATTAATCAATAATCTGGACTACCAATAAGAATTAGGGTTACACCTTCTGGGCGGGGCTTTGTGTCTTCACAAGTCAGGACAAGAGGAGACGCCTCATCTGACACTTCATTGATGTCTGAACCCACAGTGCCAGCATAGCTAGACGCCAACTAGAAGAAGACAAGCTTCACCCATTTTGGTGTCGGTGTCAGTTAGTGGTGTCAGTGTCAGGTTAGTGGTGTCAGTTAGCAGTGTCAGTTAGCGGTGTCAGTTAGCAGTATCAGTGGAAGTTAGACGTGTGTCAGTTAGCAGTGTCAGTTATCGGTGTCAGTGTCCGTTAGCGGTGTCATTGTTCATTAGCAGTGTCAGTTAGTGGTGTCAGTGTCAGGTTAGTGGTGTCAGTTAGCAGTGTCAGTGTCAGTTAGCGGTGTCAGTTAGCAGTATCAGGTTAGCGGTGTCAGTGGAAGTTAGAAGTGTGTCAGTTAGCAGTGTCAGTTATCGGTGTCAGTGTCCGTTAGCGGTGTCATTGTCCATTAGCAGTGTCAGTTAGTGGTGTCAGTTAGCAGTGTCAGGTTAGCGGTGTCAGTTAGTGGTGTCAGTAAAGTGACTGATTGTGAATAGATTGTATTGATTTTTACAGCCCACAGTCCATACTGACACCGATCGATCACATTGGGTTGTATTTGGGGATTATTCATTCCTTGGATGAATGATTTCTGTATTGGAGGCGCTGGGGTTCATCAATCAATATTGCTGACTAAATGAGTCGCTCAGGCATTCCTCGGAGAATAAATAAAGCTTTTACCGTTCTCTCCTCCCCCCGCACTCCATACTCGGCCACTTTGAAGGAAGTGAAGAACTGGTTGTGTGTTTCGGTGTTGTCTTGGTCCCGGTCCAGCAATGCTGCGATAGCGGCTTCATCGTAGTGGATGACACCGGTGTCACCTGCCGGAGAAAGAGCCGACACTCAAATTAAAGAAGAACTCTGGGCAAAACGTTTCTTTCTTTTCGTACATCACAGGACACAGAGCCATAAATCATAACATATGGGTTATAAAACCACCTACAGGTGAGGGACACTGGCAACCAATCAGAATTGATGCCCCCCTATATAACCCCTCCCACACAGGAAGTACATCCGTGTTTTTGCCAGTCTAAAAGGTGATGGTCACTGTGGAAAGTCTCCCCACATTTTTCTTTTTTTTTTCTTCAAATGAAGTCAGAAGATACCCTACATACCCTGATCAAAGATCTCTGGATCTAAGGGGTTAACTATCAGATCCAAACAGTCAATGGACTAAAAAGATGGTACCAGAGCCTCGAGAAGCAGATACAAGGTTTTGCCTGTAAGGTTGTCCTTTTTAGGTGCTGGACCCTGGGATCCGGACCCTTGGAATGCCAAACCCTGAAGGCGCTCCGTGAAGGGTGCTCTACAGGTCCAAGGAAGGGCCCCTCTTATATAGGGGACCCAGCCCTTGAAGGTCGCCAAGACAAAGCTCGCCATGATGGGTGAAGATTGGATTCCTGTTTCATGCAGAATCTCGCGGCCGGACTGGTGGGTCCATTCTGAAATATTTACACAGCAAACCTTGAAGGTAAAAATTGTAAATAATTTATGCACTGTTCCCTTTAACCACTTGCCGACTGCCGCACGACTATATACGGCGGCAGTCAGCCCCTCACAGGCAAAGTGACGTATGGGTACGTCACTAGCCTGTAAGGCTTTAGGGAGCGAGCGCACGCTGCCAGAGGCGCGCTCCCGCTTACTCACGGCCCCCTCCGCGCGTGCGAGCGGCGGACCCGATGTCCGCCGGTCACTCGCGATCGCCGGTTACACCTGGAGAAAGGCAGGCGGCTAATGTAAACGAAGCCGCCTGTCAGTCTCCCCTGTGTAACAGCAGAGATCATACGGTCCTGCTATGTAGGACCGTAGATCTCTGCTGTTACATCACTAGCCACATCCAATCACAGTTAGAATCACGCCCCTAGGGACACACTTATCCCCTCCCTCTCAAATAAAGTTAACCCCTTCACTGCCAGTGTCATTTTTACAGTAACAGTGCATATGTATTACTGTAGTAATGTCACTGGCACCCCCAAAAGTGTCAAAAATGTCAGTCAAGGGTCCGATCTGTCCGCCGCAATGTCGCAGTCCCACTAAAAATCGCAGATCGCCGCCATTACTCGTTAAAAAAACAATAAAAATGACAAAAATCTTTCCCTTTGTTAGTAAAAGCAATAACTTTTGCGCAAACCAATCAAAATACGCTTTTTGCGATTTTTTTTTACCAAACATATGGTAAAAAAAAAAAAAAAAAAATGGCCTAAGATGTTAAAAAATTTTGATTTTTATATTTTTTTTGGGGAATTTCATATAAAAAATGTGAAAAATATTGTTATTTTTGCAAAATTGTCGCTCTTTTTTTGTTTATAGCGCATGATCAAAAAATCGCAGAGGTGATCAAATACCACCAAAAGAAAGTTCTGTTTGTTGGAAAAAAAGGACGTCGATTTTTTTTTGGGTACAGCGTCGCACGACCGCGCAATTGTCCGTTAAATTCACGCAGTGCTGAATCGCAAAATAGGCTCTGGTCAGGAAGGGGGTAAAATCTTCCGGGGCTTAAGTGGTTAATAAGATATCAGAGACCATGTGTGTCCCTCCATGAGGAGGACGTTATGCTTACAAGTTACATCTTGTTGAGGCAGTTGTGGGATTGTTGCAAAGCTTGGTGTAAATCATTATTTCTTTGCCTATTGTTTCACATTGTGTTTTACCCTGAGCTGATCACCTCAATAGTATCAGCTGTGACAAACAAGACTCAGCCTAAGCTGCTCTCACCCCACACGTTTGTTGTGTTCGCCCTGGCGCATAAGCATCCGTATGTTCGTCTCTGATTGCGCATCAATGGCGTAGGCCTATTCGTGCGTGAATCTTCGCCTTTAAATACAGGCGTACGCCGCATGGAGGGCGTGTTCTAACGCAATTGGCGTGCACGGGGGCGCCACGTACCAGGCCGCATGTGCATAATTGGGTGCGTTCTGCAAGGAACTGTCTCCAACACACTAGCCTCTGTCATAGGCTGAAGGGGACACAGAGCAGCAGCAGCTGGGTTGCGTGAGTCACTGTGGGTGTATGCAGACTTGTATAAAGTACTCGAAATTTCTACTTGAGTAAAAGTACAAGTGCTTGATCAAAAAGTGACTTGAGTAGAAGTGGAAGTGCTCGCAGAAAAAGTTACTTAAGTAGAAGTACTAAAGTATTCAACATTTTTTTTACTTAAGTATTGCAAGTAGTTTTTTCAAAAAATTTGCTACTTAAGTACTAAAAGTAAAAAGTACCAGTAGTTTTGAAAAAAAAATTCTACTTAAGTACTGAAAGTAGAAGTAGAAGTACTGTGTTATGTAGTTATTAAAGAAAGAAGTCAAAAGTTTGAACATCATATTGTTTTTTATTATTTCAAATGATTTATTCAAATGATTAACCTGTGTTTGTTAGTAGTTTCTTGATGCACTTTAAGCGCTGTAGCACCATTTATTTGTTTGTTTCATATTTTCTTTTTATTGGAAAGATTTGGTATAGCAGCTTTTATTATACACAGCCTTTATTTTCATATGCGCTGATTTACAAATGACATTATACACATTTTTTTGAGCTTTATGCAACCTGCCATCTACTGTTCTGGCAGTGGTCATTTTTATAATTGTAACGAGTAACTATGCAGCACAAAAAAAAAAATACTTGAGTAGAAGTATCGAAATCATCGAAAAAATGTAGTGAAGTAAAAGTAGAAGTAGGAGAAAAAAATTCTACTCTAGGAAAGTACAGATACCGCATTTCGGTACTTAAGTACAGTACTTAAGTAGTTCTACTTCGTTACTATACATCTCTGGGTGTATGTTACTGGCACTAACACATCCGGTATCTTGGGGTAATCAGTGCTGTGTGTGATAAGCTGTATGAGCTTGGCACAGGCCTTGAGTACACTAAAGATAGTATCTCAAGTTTGTCTTGCTTTAAAGCAATGTCTGCCCGAAAAAGGCACGGTGATGCCACCGTCAGGCCTTGAAAGTCCTAGCTGTGTTTCCACTTTGTCTACTCCTCCTGAAGAGCCAGAGGCATTTTGCCAATCTGAGCCATTACGGTTGTCAGGCATAGTAGCTACTCCTAGTACTTCTGCCGCAACCTACGTCACTAAGGACGATTTGGCTGTGGCATTGACCAGCCTTAAGGGTAAGATTGCTGGTATCATTGCAGCATCTCAAGGGAAGAAACGTGATAGATCTCCCTCACCTGAGCCAGTTCAGTATAGGGCAGAGGAGGTCGAAGTAGCTGTTGATGGAAGTAGCTGTTGACCCTATAGAACAGGGGTGTCAAACTCAATTTCATTGCGGGCCACGTCACTATTATAGACGCCCTCAGAGGGCCAGCCAGATCTATCTGTAGCCCACCACTATCAGAAGTCAGAGCCCCCACCCTCCCTTACATAACAGTGCATCCCCTTTACCATGTGCTGCTGCTGGGTAGAAGCTGGAGGCAGAGCTGGGAAGCAGCAATTGCAGGGTCTGGAGGAAGGCTGGAGTCTGCTGAATGCTGAGACCAGGCGGAGAGGAGATGGTGCTGCGGCAGAGGATCTGTAGGAGGAGTTGTGACCTCCTCTCTGCTGCCAACTGTTGGGTTGGGGGGGGGGTCCTTTCTGCAGCTGCAGGGGGAAGCACAGGATCTGGCAGAGGAGTTCTGTCCTCTCTGCTGTCGTCTGCTGAGACTAGGTGGAGGCAGAGATGAGGGAGATGCAGCAGCTGCAGGAGAGGTGCAAGGGCCACATGAAATGGCCTGGAGGGACGGATTCGGCCCGCGGGCCTTGTGTTTGACACCTGTGCTATAGAAGGTCAAGTTGAGGTTCCCACTTCTGGGGAGTCAGGGTCAGAGAATTCTCTATCTACCTCTCAGACCCGGAGATTGTTTGGGTGGGGGAAAGGCTGTGCTCAAAGGTTTGGATGTAATCGATCCAAGACAACTGGGATATCTCTACCATTTCCCAGGGGTACAAACTGGAATTGCGGGTGTTCCCATATCCCCGGTTTACAAGGTCAAGTTTACCGACAGATCCCCTAAATAGATGTCTTTTTCTGGCACTGGACCAGCTGAAGGCTCAAAAAGTGATAATAGAGGTTCCGGAGGACAAAAAGTTCAAGGGTTTTTACTCAAACCTGTTGAAGTCCCCCAACCTAACGGGGATGTGAGGCCTATTTTGGATCTCAGCTTTAAACCAGTTCATAAACATTCGTACTTTCCATATGGAGTCAATTTGTGTAGTCATTGCCTCCCTGCAGGGAGAGGAATTTCCAGCATCCATAGACATCAAGGATGCATATCTTCACGTGCCTATATTCCAGGCTCATCAAAGGTTCCTATGATTTGCAATAGAAAACCGTCATTTTCAGTTTGTGGCCCTGCCCTTCGGGATAGCCACAGCTTCAAGAGTGTTCACAAAGATCCTAGCTCCAGTATTGGCTGTTCTAAGGTCCCGAGGGATATCTATAATAGGATATCTGGACGATCTATTACTAATAGATTGATCAGCTCTAAGCCAAAATGTCCATCAGACAGTACAGTTCTTAGAACGTTTGGGTTGGATACTGAACTTGGTAAAGTCAGCATTACAGCCTGTCCAGCGTCTGGAATATCTGGGTCTTCTTATGGACACAGCACAGGCAAAGATATTCTTGCCAACAAGAAAGGTCCATAGTAAGGCTGAGATATCCCTCTATACATCTTTGCATGAAGTTATTGGGGAAGATGGTGTCTGCATTTGAGGCGATTCCCTAGGCTTAATTCCATGCCAGACCCTTAGAGAACAATATTCTGTCTGCCTGGACCAGAAAGGTTCAGTCTCTGGACCGATCCATATCTCTGGAACCAAGAGTATGTCAGAGTCTAAATTGGTGGCTGTTGACAAGAAATCTGGACAAAGGGAAATCCTTTCTTCCAGTGACTTGGAAATGAGTCACTACAGATGCCAGTCTCCCAGCTGGGGAGCAGTTCTGGAGGAAGCCACTGTCCAGGGGAAATGGTCTTGGGTAGAGAGAAGTCTCCCCATCAACATTCTGGAAATCCGAGCAGTAAGTCGGGCTTTGAAATTCTGGATGACCAGGCTTCGGGGGTCACCCTGTCAGGGTACAATCCGACAATGTCACGGCTGTGGCTTATATCAACCATCAAGGAGGCACAAAGAGTCGGTCAGCCCAGAAAGAGGTGAACTTCATCCTCTCTTGGGCAGAGAAGTTTGTGCCATTTTATTCAGGGAATTTAGAACTGGCAGGCAGACTTTTTGAGTCGTCAACAGAATGGTCCTTACACCCTGAGATTTTTCAATCAATCTGCCTACCCAGGGGGGTCCCAGACGTAGATCTGTTGGCATCCAGGTTCAACAACAAGTTGAAGAAATTTGTGTCCAGGACCAGGGATCCACTCACAGTCGGAGTGGATGCTTTGGTGACTCCTTGGGAGGTGTATCTCTGATGTATGCCTTTCCTCTGGTACAGCTCATACTGCATCTGTTGTGCAGGATCCAGCTAGAGGGGAAACCAGTAATTCTGTAGCCCCAGCATGGCTGAGGAGGGTTTGGTTTGCAAAAATCCAGAGGTTGGCAGTGACGAGGCCTTGAGCCCTTCTACTGCGTCCGGATCTACCCTCTCAAGGTTCAATATTCCACCCTGCTGTACAATCTCTAAATTTGACGTCTTGGCTATTGAAGCCTTGATCTTGAAGGAGCGGGGTGTATCTGCCCCTGCAGTTCATACACTGATAAACGCTGGAACACCAGTCTCTAGAAACATTACAGGGTCTGGAAATCCTACATTACCTGGTGTGAGGCCAGGAAATGGCATCCCCGCAAATATATAAATCAGGAGAATTCTAGCTTTCCTGCAAGCAGGAGTAGATGTGAAGTTAGCCTTGAGCACTATCAAAGGGCAGATTGCAGCCTTATCAGTTTTCTTCCAGGAACTGATCGCTTCCCATTCATTGGGGGAATGTTATGTATGCTTCCACCAGTGAAGCCACCGTTGTGTCCTTGGGACTGGAATTTGGTGCAGGCAGTTTTGCAAAAACAGCTTTTTGAACCTCTGGGGCAGGTTCCCCTGGTTCTTCTGAACAGGAAACTGGTCTTTTTTATTGCGATAACTTCAGCTAGAAGGGTATCGGAACTAGCAGCTCTTTCTTGTAAAGAGCCATTCTTGATATTTTATCAAAATAGGGTGATTTTACGTCCTCCCCCAGGTTTTTTCCCCAAGGTGGTGTCCGCCTTTCATTTGAATCAGGACATTATACTACCTTCCTTTTTTCCAGATCCTCACTCAGAGGAGAAAAAGTTATTGCATTCCCTTGAGGTAATGCTTCTACTTAATTTTATTTACAGGAAAGAGCTCAGATTCGTAAGACCGAGAGCTTGTTTGTGCTGCCAGAAGGGCCCAGGAAGGGGTTGGCAGCATCTAAATCTACGATTTCTTGTTGGAGTCGCCAGGTTATTACCCAGGTGTATGGTTTAGTAGGGAAAGTTCCACCTTTTCCTGTAAAGGCACATTCTACCAGAGGAATAGGTGCCTCTTGGGCACATCGCCATCAAGCCTCTATGGCTCAGATTTGCAAGGCCGCGACCTGGTCGTCGGTGAATACGTTCACTCGTTTCTATAGAGTTGATGTTGGGACCCAGGAGGAGTCTGAATTTGGCCGCAGTGTTCTGCAGGCAGCGGTGTAATCCTGCAGTTAAGGGTCAGATGGCGGTGTTGTTTTGGTGTCCCCCTCCCCTCAGATCCATTACTTTGGGAATTCCCATATGTTATGATTATTGGCTCTGTGTTTTCGTGATGTACAAAAAGAAAAATGGATTTTTAATACAACTTACCTGTAAAATCCATTTCTTGAAGTACATCACAGGACACAGAGGTCCCTCCCCTCTTCTATGGGGTCCCTCCCCTCTTCTATGGGGTCTTTTATTGCTTGCTACAAAACTGAGGTACTTCCTGTGTGGGAGGGGTTATATAGGGGGTCTTCAATTCTGATTGGTTGCCAGTGTCCTTCACCTATAGATGGCATATAACCCATATGTTATGATTATTGGCTCTGTGTCCTGTGATGTACTTCAAGAAATGGATTTTACAGGCAAGTATGAATTAAAAATCAATTTTTTCATTGAGGATGGAGTAATGGGGGGTTAGATCCCCTGTCATTGGGGGGATTTCCCTTCACTTCCTGTCCTATCGCCAAACAGGAAGTGAGAGGAAATCTCTGCAGACTGAAGTGGAGTTCCAGGCATTCCCCTCCCCCCAGCGATCAGTTTCTGATGTTTTTTTGCAGGGGCGACTTCTCACATCACACAAAACAATCCGCCCAACTTTACCGTTTCCTTCATTTTAATACATGAAAAAAATTTTCCCCCAAAAAAATCACTTATGAAAAATGTCTTCACAAGTACCATGACATCAAATATTGCCCCGATGGAAGGGGGGGGAGGACTCTGCTGACCCTGATGGAAGGGGGGACTCTGCAGACCCCGATGTAAGGGGGGGGGACTCTGCAGACCCCGATGTAAGGGGGGGGACTCTGCAGACCCCGATGTAAGGGGAGGGGGACTCTACGGACCCCAATTTAAGGGGGAACTCTGCAGATTCTGATGTAAGGGGGAACTCAGGTGTAAGAGGTTCTCTAGTGATTTTAGCCCCCCCCCCTACATTAGTGTTTGCAGAGTTCCTCCTTACCTCAGAGTCTCTCTTGCACTGTAACTCTGATAGGGGGGGGGACTCTACGGACCCCGATGTAAGGAGGGGCTTTGGTGACCGGAGAACCTCTTACACCAGAGTCTGCAGAGTAAATACACTAAGATAAGGGAGGGAGGGAGGGGGGGGGTTGGTGATAAAAGGGGGACCTGCCCCCCCCCCAGGGTCTCCATGCGTTCCGTACATCTGTGATCCCCCATAGAGTGACTGCAAGCTTTAATCCTCCCCTCCCCCATGCCCCTCCCTGCAGATGCAGGAACCAAGCACTATGATGTCACCACGCACTTCACCGGCGGCCCACCAACCAATCCCGGCCGAGCCAAACCCAGCCAATCACTAATCAGGTGGCTTCAGAAGTGCGCATGCAGAGTTCAGCAGAAGGCAGATCAGTCATTGGCTGAGCTCATTGGGGATTGGCTTGAACGGGAGGAAGTGGGCGGGCCATTGGTAAAGGTCACGGTCACACTGCAAATCAGCTGTTCTGCCGCCGAGGTGTGCCTGAGCACAGCAGCATTATGGTTCCCTCCCCTGCCTCGGGCAAAATACGCGTCCGCGAGGCCTTAGGCAACCGCCTAGTATGCCTAATTAAAGAGCTTCTGCCGTGTACGGCTCACACTGACAGTCTGCAGATTCTGGGTGAAATGCTCTGCAGCTCCTACAAATATAATAATAGACGCACATTTTTATCTTTTTGTTAAACTTATTGTTTAATGTGTTTGAAGAGACCAGAGGGGGGCGCTCTCCTCACCTTCCACATCGTCCCGAAACAGCTCCTCCTTTCCAAACTCTATAATCTCCCACAGTTCTTTCTTTGTCAGGAAGGCGGATTTGGAGCCGCGCCGCGGACGCACCACCGCCTGAGTGAGCGCCAGCTTTGCCTTGGCCACCTCAGCGATCTTCTCCTCTATGGACGCCCGCGTCACAAATCTGTAAATCATCACTTTCTTCGTCTGCCCAATGCGGTGCACCCTGCTGAAAGCCTGCCAAGGCGTGAGATAAAGGAGGTGTAAAGTCCTTTCTGATTGGCTGTGCCCAACGTAACGCTCCTCCCATTCCTACCGCCAGAATTTACCAACAATGCTCAACCAGGAGTGCCAAGATAGCGCCTCACACAGTGTCTGTGCCCCCGCTGTGCCCATTATGAGGGGTTCTCACCATCCCTGTGCTGAGTTCCCGGGTCTGTACACCCGCTGTGCCCATTATGAGGGGTTCCCACCATCCCTGTGCTGAGTTCCCGGGTCTGTACACCCGCTGTGCCCATTATGTGGGGTTCCCACCATCCCTGTGCTGAGTTCCCAGGTCTGTACCCCCGCTGTGCCCATTATGAGGGGTTCCCACCATCCCTGTGTTGAGTTCCCGGGTCTGTACCCCCGCTGTGCCCATTATGAGGGGTCCCCAAAATCCCTGTGCTGAGTTCCCGGGTCTTTACACCTGCTGTGCCCATTATGAGGGGTTCTCACCATCCCTGTGCTGAGTTCCTGGGTCTGTACACCTGCTGTGCCCATTATGAGGGGTCCCACCATAACTGTGCTGAGTTCCCGGGTCTGTACACCTGCTGTGCCCATTATGAGGGATTCCACCATCCCTGTGCTGAGTTCCCAGGTCTGTACCCCAGCTGTGCCCATTATGAGGGGTTAATTTTGTTTATTGGAAATTCTTACAAACAATCAACTTATATACAATAAAACCATAATAAATAACATATTTACAAAATAATTGAATATAACTATACAAAACAAGAACATAGGAGAGAGCCAGACTAAGGAACTTCACCGTCACCATGCATGGAACCTTTTATCAAAAATTATATTTTAGGACTGATTTTCAGCTGATAACATTATTGGTTGCCACTTTTAACGGAGGATAATTGAGGCAGCCGTTTCTTAGCCTGACTACTCTCTCCCCCTGGAGAACCAGTGCGCTTCACTGCACCCTGCGACTCATCATCCATAGAAGACGCTGTACTCACCGAGTCCCATTCATCATCATCATCTGACAGGACCCCAAACTTATTTGTCAAAGGCAAAACCTCAGGACTGTGGGTAGCTGAACACTTTTTTTTCCTTCTTTTGCCCTTCCTCCTTTTCTCCTCCAACCATTCCACATCCCCCTTGGACAAATTGGAAATAACAGTTTCCCCACTCTCACCCTCCCCTTCACCCCCACTATCCCTTACCTTATCTACCATCAGGCCAGCCTCTTCACCATTCTCCCCCCTCCTCTGCACCCCACAGTCCCTAATAGAAGCCCTGCAATGTCTAGGGGGGGACTGGCACTGCACTTGATGCCCCTGCCTCAGCACCTCTTGCCGCCTCTGCAATTTTGGAGGACATAGACACAGAAGGATTGGACACATTCTCAGTAACCGATACCTTACATACAGACATGGAAGACACTGACACACTGGGAATTGGCACAGACTGGGGCACCACAGACTGGGAAGAGACAGGAACACTGGGTATTGGTATAGACTGGGGCACCACAGACTGGGAAGAGACAGGCACACTAGGCATTGGCACAGACTCGGAGGGAATCGCAGGCACCCTAGCTGCTGAGCTCTGAGCATCCTCCATGTCCAGACGGAAGAACTCTCTCATGAGCTCAGGCTGGTTGTGCATTGCCTCAGGACACTGGCTATAAGGATGCCCCACCGCATTGCACAAGTTGCACCTTATAATGTTGCAATCTTTTGCCAAATGCCCTAAATCCTGACACAGAGAGCATTTCATTACTGGACAGGAGGATGCAAAGTGCCCTTTATCCCCACACTTATTGCACAGCTTTGGCTGGCCTGGATAGAATATGGTCAGTCTGTCCCTCCCCAGGAAAGCTGAGGATGGCAGATGCTGGATGACATTATCCATGACTCTTAGTTTTAGCTGCACAGACCATCCCCCCATCCATATTCCTCGATCATCCATAATTTTGTGTAAGGGGCTCAGGATGTCTCCATATCTCCTCAGCCATACAGATAAATCCCCTTGTGGAATGGACTCATTGCGCACAAGAATTGTCACCATTTTAATGAGTGGCTGGCGTGATACAACTTTGGGGATGAGCCCTTTCCAGTCCGGCAGGCTCCTACACACATGCTCATATTTCTCCCAAAATATGTCCAAAGACTCCGGACGGACAAAGGACAAATCATACTCATAGGAGCCGGTCGGACTGATCAGGGCGAAGATATCTGCAGGTTTAAAGCCCATCTGCAGAATCTTATTCACCACAGCTCTCCTATATGGGGGAATACCTTCACCTTCCCATCGTAACTGTACAACATTCCTCCTTTTAAATAATGAGGAGGATAAAACATTTCCATGCTCCTTCCCTGCTTGCACCCCCCCCCCCCCTCCCAGATCCTGCAGCATCACCAGCATAGGTTTTCCTCCCAGAAACACCAGCAATTAGAGCATTGTCTTTAGACACAACCACACCTGCTGACAAGGAGCCTGAATTAACCCTTGCAGTCTTTGGAGCAGCAGAGACAAGACCCACCCCCTCCCCCTGCTCTTAGCACTCAGCTGCTTTCCTGGGTTCAATCACAGACTTGTCTACTGCAGACTCCAAAAAAGTGCTACTGCTCCCAGCATCTACTCCACCATGCTCAGGAACAGCCACTGTATTTGGTCCAGGCAAAGCCTCTGCAATGTCCGTGGTGCTCCTCTCTGCAGACTCTTCAACCAGAAGCTTAATGTTATTTTCAGTTTTCTCACCACTTGCATTAAAAAGTGGAGTTTTTTTCAGCAGGTGCATCAGGTTGCACTGCATGTTGCACATTGTCTATGGGTGTGGGCTGACAGCCCATAGCACTACAACCCTCAGCAAGCATATTGTCATTAAAGTTCACATCACCACCTTGCACACACACTGTACCTGCTTGCTGTGTTACCTCTGCTGTGTCATGGCTGATGGTGGGATCAAACTTCCTCCTGGTTGTTGCAGGCTTAATGGTAAATTTTCCTTTCTCCGCAGGTCTCTCTTTCATAGGGCGAGGAACGGTATCCATCTCCTCATCTGGGGAATCCGCAGAAAAATGGAACTTTCTTCCATCCAGAGGGGATTCCAGCTCAGCGATGAACTCCAACATGCCAGTACCCCCCTCAACCTCCTGCTCAGATGTTCCACATTGCTGCTGCAGAGGGAGGGAGACAGAGGCCTCCGCCATTGGGGGCTCAGCAGATGTCTGAGGTGTTGAAGAGCTGGGCTCATCCTCTGGGCCCACTTTTTCACTATCTGCTGACTCTGTCGGTACCTGAATCTCCTCACTGGCTGGGTCACTCTCCATGCTGGAAACGGCTCCTCTCCTCATACGGCTGAAACGTTCCTCATTCCTGTATTTTTCCTTAAATGCTCCGCTGCTTTCCTTCAGAGAGCTCACCAGCTCTTTCTCCTTCCTCAAAGCTTGCTCCAAGTCCTTCAACTCAGGCCTCAGAGCCGGTCTCTTCTTACTGTACAGTTTGGCACAAAACAACTTTTTCTTTTTAAATTCTACTTTCAAAGTTGCCAATTTCTCCTCCTCTTTCCCAATCCGCCTCAACTTTTCAACAGTCCTCCGTCTAAAGGTAGACAGGGATTCACCCCTTGGGCCGGGCTCCATGCCTTCCATAGACTGAGGCCTAGTCTCAGGCCTATCCAGGGGGCCCCCGCCAGGGTCCTCCCCAGGATCCAGCATCCTTCCTGGGGCAGAGAAGCAACTCTAGCCCCTGGCTTCTGGAAGCACACGAGCTAAGGAACCAGCAACCTCACACCTCGCTGTCAGGGAGTGGAATGGCAGTTTCCCCCCCCATCCCTGTGCTGAGTTCCTGGGTCTGTACACCTGCTGTGCCCATTATTAGGGGTTCCCACCATCCCTGTGCTGAGTTCCCGGGTCTGTACACCTGCTGTGCCCATTATGAGGGGTTCCCACCATCCCTGTGCTGAGTTCCTGGGTCTGTACACCTGCTGTGCCCATTATGAGGGGTTCCCACCATCCCTGTGCTGAGTTCCCAGTCTGTACACCCTCTGTGCCCATTATGAGGGGTTCCCACCATCCCTGTGCTGAGTTCCTGGGTCTGTACACCCGCTGTGCCCATTATGAGGAGTTCCTCTATGACTTGGCTTCAAAGTTCTATAATGATTTGACCACTTCTGCTGCAACGACCTACTGAACCCGGATGTCCCTCAGTTGCTGGGCAAAGAAAACACAGGAAAAGGCTGACCTGAATGTCATTGTGCGGGTTCCAGTCGGAGTCGTATATAATCACGGTGTCTGCAGTGGCCAGGTTTATCCCGAGACCTCCAGCTCTGGTGGACAGTAAGAAGCAGAACTGTGGAGCTCCTGGAGCTATGGAAGGAAGGAAGGGAAATGGAGGGTGAAGGAAGAAGGGAAGGGAGGGAGATGGAGGGTGGGAGGAAGGAAGGGAGGGAGGGAGGAAGGAGGGAAGGGAGTAGGAAGGGAAGAAGGAAGGGAGATGGAGGGTGGGAGGAAGGAAGGAAGGGGGTAGGAAGGGAGATGGAGGGTGGGAGGAAGGAAGGGAGGAAGGAGGGAAGGACGGAGGAAGGATGGAAGGGAAGAAGGAAGGGAGATGGAGGGTGGGAGGAAGTAAGGGGGTAGGAAGAGAGATGGAGGGTGGGAGGAACGAATGGGTGAAAGGAAGGAAGGGAGGAAGGAAGGGGGGAAGGAAGGGGGTAGGAAGGGAAGAAGGAGGGAGATGGAGGGTGGGAGGAAGGAAGACAGGGAGGAAGGGAGATGGAGCATGGGAGGGAGGAAGGAGGGAAGGGGGGGAGTAGTAAGGAATGAAGGGAGTAGGAAAGGAAGAAGGAAGGAAGGGGGGGAGGGAGTGAGGAAGTAAAGAAGGAAGGGAGGGAGGAAGGAAGGGAGTGAGGAAGTAAGGGAGGGAGGAAGGAAGGGGGAAGGGACGAGGAAAAGAAGGAAGGGAGGGAGGAAGAAAAGAAGGAAGGGAGGGAGGAAGGAAGGAAGGGGGAGGGAGTGAGGAAGTAATGAAGGGAGGAAGGAAGGGGGGAGGGAGTGAGGAAGTAAAAAAGGGAGGGAGGGATGAAGGAAGGGGGAGGGAGGAAGAGAGGAAGTAAAGAAGGAAGCGGGGAGGGAGGGAGGAAGTAAAGAAGGAAGGGGGGGAGGGAGGGAGGAAGAGTCACAGACAATTATTTGACGTCTTCCTGTGCTGCCAGAACATGATTACATCTACAAACTGTTACTATTGGAGGAGCTCCGGATCGCAGGGAAGGGTCAGGAACTCCTCTCACACGGGTTCTCCGCCCGGCGGACTCTATTTTGCTCAGTGGGGACAGATCTGCCGGGTGACAGCTCGGTCTCCGCTCTGTGTGTGAGGACGGAGCTGTCAGATTTATGCTCTCCTGTATGGGGAGATTGGATGAAAATGGACTGCCTGTCCGTATTCAATCCTCCAGACGGATGGAAGGTAGGATTTCTGGATTTCACGGATCGGATAGCAGGGGACAAGGATCGGATCGGATTGGATCGGAGCGGACATGTCACTACCCCATAGGGGTGAATGAAGCGTTCGATCGGGGACCGGATGGGAAATCCTTAGTGTTTGGGAAGATTCACTTCCAGGACGCCTTCCATGCGATCATACTCGGCTCTTCCATTCTTCCATTGCTGGGACAGGAAGTGAGGTGAACTCACAAATGGGGCCACAGACAGCATTGACACGCTGCTCCGCTCACACTTGTGTGACTTTGGACACATGAAATCGCAATGGCGTCAGTTCTAATCTATGCGACTTAGAAAAGGTTTCTGCATACTTGGATGAGACTTGAGTGCCAGAGAGTGTAAAGTTGTACCTGTGCGTCATCCTCCCCATTCATTGGTTGGTATAAATGACACCACCCCCGCACACTGAGAATGTTTAACCCCTTCCCTGCCGGGCTGATTCTCACACTTCTCTCCTATGTGTAGAACCCCCACACATGATGTGTCGCAGGGACCCCGGGGAATAAATGGGCGGGCGTTGTATATTTTTATGGCACACGATATTTGCGCAGCATTTTTTTAAAAGCAAATTGTTTGGGAGAAAAACATTTTATAGAATCTCAGAGAAAACAAACCCGAAATAACTGCCGATTTCTGGTAAAATATAAAGAATGGAAATGTCACAGCGAGGGATTGCGGCACGCCCGTGGAATGGCGACAAAGTGCGATACAATCCTCCATAGAAGACACTTCAATCGCCTTTCCAGGTGATCAGATTAGAGGTACAGAGGAGGTCGGGGGATGGGATTATCGCTCTGACGATGGCAGCTATACCTCACATGTGGTGCGATCACCTTTACATATGTGTGTGGGACCTACATGTGCGCTCACATTTGTGAATTAGCGGGGGAGGGGCTCTTTAATTTTTTTTTATTATTTAATTTTAATGTATTTATTTTAACATTGTACCTTTATTTATTCAATCAACTTTATTGCTATGACGGGTGGAGCACCCTACAGGTAGGTGCTAGGTAAATGTATAGTGGGCCTTGTCTGCCTAACAGCAGGGCTGTGATTTCTTTAGTCAGGGTGTCATGGCTTCCAGGTGTGCCTGCTGAGAGGGGAGCCTCCCCACTTAGCCCTGTGAGAGGCTTCTCATAGGGCAGTGGAGGAAACCCAATCAGGGGACACATCCAGGCTTGTAACTACCCCAGAAGGCAGATTATGCTGCAAGGGATTCTGGGAGTGGGTATAAGTTTGGGGGAAGTGCGTGGCACGGTATCTTTGGGGGGAGCAGAGTCCCAGGAAGGAGAGTGCGGCTGTCTCTCCTCCTGTCTGAGGAAGGTGGATGTCTCAGGGTGTCGCCTGAGTGTCCAGAGAGAGCTGAGCTGAGGGGATCCGGAGTGCCGAGAACCTGCGGAGAGAGAGAGGGGTCCAGTCCAGTCAGAGGTCGTGAGTACTGAGGATTGCCCCTGGGGGTCTGCCCAAAGTGCTAAAGGGGGACCACTCCGGAAGAGGTTCTAGGATCCAGTTCTCAGCTGGCTGGAAAGGGGGTACCTAGGTTGAGGACCCTGAAGTGACAGAGCGGGGAACCTAGTCAGGGGACCCTGAAGAGTTAAAGGGGGCACCTGCAGTTTGGGCCCTGAAGAGACAGTGTGCCGTGTCTAAGTAGAGAGTTGCAGCCATACCGGATTTCACAGCAGTCTACCTCAGGCCAGAGCAAGGCTGGGGGGAGAAGTCGGTGACTTTGCAGTACAGCAGTGTTTGTAGCTCATTGTTCTACAGTCCTGGATCTTCTGGACTCAGGGTCGAGGATCTAGCACTTCTTTCAGGTTACAGTGTGTTCTGAGCCTCAGTGAGCGTCAGCTGGTGTCAAGACAGCGTTAACAGACATTTTCCGGAGAAAGTCCCAAGTTGTACTTAGTTGAGCCTAAAGGAGTATCCCACGCATTCCCTTCCCCCATCCCCTTTATCTACAATAAAACCACAAACAAAGATGGCGGAGTCGTCCATGTCTCAGTTCTCACACCCAAGGCCGCAGCGTACATGGGCTGGAGAGGTAACCGGTAACAATGGCAGACCCACATCAGGCCCAATGCTACACGAGGAATGAACACCATCCTTTGTGATAGCATGAGCCGTGTGCAGAGGGGTCCATTAGCCCCCCATACCTCTCCTCTGGCTATCCCCCCCCCCATTTATTGGATCACACAGACCAATCCCATGCGATCCTCAGCAACTGCTAATCACAGAAGTGATTAACTCCTCCTCCAGCTTCTTACATCACAGAAGAGGGGCGGGAACTTCCGACCCTTCCACTCCTCCTAGGCAATGCGATAAAACCGATCGTTACCGGGATCGCAGATCAGACGGGGGAGCAGGGGGAGGGGCCAGTGGTGATAACGGGGAAGGAGGGGCAGGCTAGAAGTGGACTGACTGTATAATCACTCCAATAATTTCTACAAAGAAAGGAATCACCAGATTCTCATACCGACCGCAAACATGACATGGGTCCAACCGCCAACATGACCTGGGTCCAACCACCAACGTGACCCGGGTCCAACCACCAACATGACCCGGGTCCAACCCCCAACATGACCCAGGTCCAACCCCCAACATGACCCGGGTCCAACCCCCAACATGACCCGGGTCCAACCGCCAACATGACCTGGGTCCAACCGCCAACATGATCCGGATCTAACTGCCAACATGACCCGGATCTAACCGCCAACATGACCCGGGTCCAACCCCCAACATGACCCAGGTCCAACCCCCAACATGACCCGGGTCCAACCCCCAACATGACCCGGGTCCAACCGCCAACATGACCTGGGTCCAACCGCCAACATGATCCGGATCTAACTGCCAACATGACCCGGATCTAACCGCCAACATGACCCGGGTCTAACCGCCAACATGACCTGGGTCCAACCGCCAACATGATCCGGATCTAACCGCCAACATGACCCGGATCTAACCGCCAACATGACCCGGGTCCAACCCCCAACATGACCCGGGTCCAACCGCCAACATGACCTGGGTCCAACCGCCAACATGATCCGGATCTAACTGCCAACATGACCCGGATCTAACCGCCAACATGACCCGGGTCCAACCCCCAACATGACCCAGGTCCAACCCCCAACATGACCCGGGTCCAACCCCCAACATGACCCGGGTCCAACCGCCAACATGACCTGGGTCCAACCGCCAACATGATCCGGATCTAACTGCCAACATGACCCGGATCTAACCGCCAACATGACCCGGGTCTAACCGCCAACATGACCTGGATCTAACTGCAAACATGAACCGGGTCCAACCGCCAACATGACCCGAGTCCAACCGCCAACATGACCCAGGTCTAACCGCCAACATGACCCAGGTCTAACCGCCAACATGACCCGGGTCTAACCGCCAACATGACCCGGGTCTAACCGCCAACATGACCTGGATCTAACTGCCAGCATGAACCGGGTCCAACCGCCAACATGACCCGAGTCCCACCGCCAACATGACCCAGGTCTAACCGCCAACATGACCCGGATCCAACGGCCAACATGACCCGGGTCTAACCGCCAACATGACCCGGATCCAACCACCAAAATGACCCAGGTCTAACCGCCAACATGACCCAGGTCTAACCGCCAACATGACCCGGATCCAACGACCAACATGACCCGGATCCAACCGCCAACATGACCCAGGTCTAACCGCCAACATGACCCAGGTCTAACCGCCAACATGACCTGGATCCAACGACCAACATGACCCGGATCCAACCGCCAACATGACCCGGATCCAACCACCAAAATGACCCGGGTCTAACCGCCAACATGACCCGGATCCAACCGCCATCATGACCCGGGTCTAACCACCAACATGACCCGGGTCCAACCGCCAACATGACCCGAGTCCAACCGCCAACATGACCCGGGTCTAACTGCCAACATGACCCGGGTCCAAGCGATGCAACCCCGCGGGCGGCATCATCTCCTACAGGCAGGAAACACTGCACTCCCTACTCCATCCCTACTCCGCACGCTGCACTCATATGGCCTGGCACCTTCTTTCCCCTGATCTATTACTGATGTCCCCTGGAACCATTTGAGCTACACTATATGTGGAGAGGTGTCCCTATCCTGGAAATCCTACATTGATCGTCCTATTGGAAAGAGGTTCCCCCTATTCCCCCCTAAGAGGGTACAACACTTTATACCCCTGTAGGGGTACGGAATTCTGGTGAGTGCGGGCTAGATGGTGAGGGGAGCACATCGTATTCCTCACATGCACCCCCAGAAACGGATCACCTAGGATTAATCCAGTTGTTGGAAATTACCATCCACAACCTTGAATGGACTTTTTCACCTATCACCAAATTATCATCTGTATACGTTTGGTTCACTTTATCTATATTCACATTGTTTGTTTTATATACTGTATTGATCACCTACTTATTTATATATCTACTATTGATTTTATATGCTATTTATTATCACAGTCACTATCTTTATAGGGTCTCTATTTATGAGACTCACCCACCCATTGGCATTTCTTAGCCAATCAATCCAATTGGTGTTCACTTACTAGTTAGATCCTATCGGCCAATCTCATCTGATTAATATTTCATGTATTTATCTCGCACTAATCAGTCACTATATTCACTGACCCTTACTTACTATTTCAAGCATTCACGTTGCACTTTAATTTTTTGCACTTATTTGTGGGAATTATTTTGCTGTGCCATTTTACACTGTACAATTTTTAACTATTGTCTATTTATTGATTCATATCGGTTTATATCATTCAGTGCACATTTGTACATTTTTTGGTCATATTTGTCTTTGTGCAACTATACACTGTACTATATCATTTCCGTCTATTACCCATCATTATTCAAGTTATATTATTTATCTATGGCAGCACCATCTACCTCAATGACCGTTCATAACTTCCTCTACCTTGAATAAGGCCCCTATTCCAACCGAAGAAAAACAGCTCCAAAGCATGACGCTGCCACCACCATGCTTCACAGTGGGTATGGTGTTCTTTTGGTGATGTGCAGCATTGTTTTTCTGCCAAACATTTCTTTTGGAATTATGGCCAAAAAGTTGAACCTTTGTGTCATCAGACCGGAACACATTTCCCACACGCTTCTGGGAGACTTCAGATGTTCCCAGGCTTGGATGTTTTTCTTGGTAAGAAAAGTCTTCCGTCTTGCCCCTCCCCCATAGCCCAGACATATGAAGAATACGGGAGATTGTTGTCACATGGAGCACACAGCCACCCCACAAGTTCCTGCAGCTCCTTTAACCACTTCAGCTCCGGAAAGGTTTACCCCCTTAATGACCAGGCCATATTTTTTTCATTATTTTAACGGACAATTGCGCGGTCGTGCGACGCTGTACCCAAATAAAATTGATGTCCTTTTTTCCCACAAACAGAGCTTTCTTTTGGTGGTATTTGATCACCTCTGCGATTTTTATTATAAACAAAAAAACAGCGACAATTCTGAAATAAAAAACAATATTTTTTACTTTCT
Organism: Pelophylax lessonae; assembly: GCF_965119305.1. Lineage (NCBI taxonomy): Eukaryota > Metazoa > Chordata > Amphibia > Anura > Ranidae > Pelophylax > Pelophylax lessonae. The sequence continues at coordinate 301,287,144 of NC_138775.1, forward strand.
GCTATAAAACATTCCCAATAAAAAAATTGAAAAATCAAATATTTTTTTCAGTTTAGGCCAATTTGTATTCTGCTACATATGTTTGGTAAAAAAAAATCCCAAAAGCGTATAATAATTGGTTTGCGCAAAAGTTATCGCGTTTACAAACTATGGGATATATTCATGGCATTTTTATTGTTTTTTTATTGTTTTTACCAGTAATGGTGGCGATCTGCGATTTTTTTTGCGGTACTGCGACATTGTAGCGGACAAATCTCACACTAACTGACATTTTCTGGGGACCAGTGACACCAATACAGTGATCAGTGCTAAATAATATGCACTGTTACTGTATAAAGGACACCGGCAGGGAAAAGGTTAACACTGGGAGTGATCGGGGGTTAAGTGTGCTCCTAAATTGTGCTTACTAACTGTGGGAGAGGGGAGGGCTCTGTGACAGGCACACAGAGATCTGGGTTTCAGCTTAGCTCTCTGTGTCTGTCTGATAGGAGAGCCGTCTGCTTTGTTTACATAGGGAGGCAGCTTTCCTGTCAGTTTCCCTGAAGATCGCAGGAGGCCGGAGGTGATCGCTCTCACTCCTCCCACGGTCTGCCTCCCGCTCTATCTAATCAAAGCGGGAGTGCGGCTCCGGTGGCGTATGAGACCACGTGATTATGGGCAGCTGAGCCGCCCTGACGCAGCAAATCTGTGTGCGGCGGTCAGTAATTGGTTAATGTCCCTGACCAGTTTTCTTCTCGGCTTTTCATCCATGGTGGAGGACGTCTGGTTCTTGGTGATGTTGGGTGGAGTTGTACAGATTTTGGGTCATATTAATGGTGAAATTATTTATCTTTGTGTCATTTTTTTACCTCGCAGAAGCCGGACATTTCACCCGGGGTGTGTAGACTTTTTATATCCACTCTACTTGAATGTACCGACGGTCATTACACTGCGGCTCCTGACAGCCGTTCAGGGATTGGCTGTGAATGGCGGTAATGATACAATAGGGGCGGTCATACCATTAAACCGGTCAATGGCCTCCTGGCGCAGCCCCCCTGTGATTCGACCATCGATTCTCTCGTATTCGTATCCTTCGTACTCCAGAAAATCCTCCAGCAAGTCCAGCATTTTCGTCATCTGGAACAACAAAATGGAAGCGGCGGCATTACTCATGGTGGGTAACATGGTGGCATTACTCATGGTGGGTAACATGGCGGCATTACTCATGGTGGGTAACATGGCGGCATTACTCATGGTGGGTGACATGGCGGCATTACTCATGGTGGGTAACATGGCGGCATTACTCATGGTGGGTGCCATGGCGGCATTACTCATGGTGGGTAACATGGTGGCATTACTCATGGTGGGTAACATGGCGGCATTACTCATGGTGGGTAACATGGCGGCATTACTCATGCTGGGTGACATGGCGGCATTACTCATGGTGGGTGACATGGCGGCATTACTCATGGTGGGTGACATGGTGGCATTACTCATGGTGGGTAACATGGCGGCATTACTCATGGTGAGTAACATGGCGGCATTACTCATAGTGGGTGACATGGTGGCATTACTCATGGAGGGTAACATGGCGGCATTACTCATGGTGGGTGACATGGCGGCATTACTCATGGTGGGTGACATGGCGGCATTACTCATGGTGGGTGACATGGTGGCATTACTCATGGTGGGAAACATGGCGGCATTACTCATGGTGGGTGCCATGACGGCATTACTCATGGTGGGTGACATGGCGGCATTACTCATGGTGGGTGCCATGCCGGCATTACTCATGGTGGGTGACATAGTGGCATTACTCATGGTGGGTGCCATGGCGGCATTACTCATGGTGGGTGACATAGTGGCATTACTCATGGTGGGTAACATGGCGGCATTACTCATAGTGGGTGACATGGTGGCATTACTCATGGTGGGTAACATGGCGGCATTACTCATGGTGGGTGACATGGTGGCATTACTCATGGTGGGTGACATGGTGGCATTACTCATGGTGGGTAACATGGCGGCATTACTCATAGTGGGTGACAAGGTGGCATTACTCATAGTGGGTGACATGGTGGCATTACTCATGGTGGGTAACATGGCGGCATTACTCATGGTGGGTAACATGGCGGCATTACTCATGGTGGGTAACATGGCGGCATTACTCATGGTGGGTGACATGGCGGCATTACTCATGGTGGGTGACATGGTGGCATTACTCATGGTGGGTAACATGGCGGCATTACTCATAGTGGGTGACATGGTGGCATTACTCATGATGGGTGACATGGTGGGTAACATGGCGGCATTATTCATGGTGGGTGCCATGGCGGCATTACTCATGGTGGGTGACATGGTGGCATTACTCATGGTGGGTAACATGGCGGCATTACTCATAGTGGGTGACATGGAGGCATTACTCATAGTGGGTGACATGGTGGCATTACTCATGGTGGGTAACATGGCGGCATTACTCATGGTGGGTGACATGGCGGCATTACTCATGGTGGGTGACATGGCGGCATTACTCATGGTGGGTGACATGGTGGCATTACTCATGGTGGGTAACATGGCGGCATTACTCATGGTGGGTGCCATGACGGCATTACTCATGGTGGGTGACATGGCGGCATTACTCATGGTGGGTAACATGGCGGCATTACTCATGGTGGGTAACATGGCGGCATTACTCATGCTGGGTGACATGGCGGCATTACTCATGGTGGGTGACATGGCGGCATTACTCATGGTGGGTGACATGGTGGCATTACTCATGGTGGGTAACATGGCGGCATTACTCATGGTGAGTAACATGGCGGCATTACTCATAGTGGGTGACATGGTGGCATTACTCATGGTGGGTAACATGGTGGCATTACTCATGGTGGGTAACATGGCGGCATTACTCATGGTGGGTGACATGGCGGCATTACTCATGGTGGGTGACATGGCGGCATTACTCATGGTGGGTGACATGGTGGCATTTCTCATGGTGGGTAACATGGCGGCATTACTCATGGTGGGTGCCATGACGGCATTACTCATGGTGGGTGACATGGCGGCATTACTCATGGTGGGTAACATGGCGGCATTACTCATGGTGGGTGCCATGGCGGCATTACTCATGGTGGGTGACATGGCGGCATTACTCATGGTGGGTAACATGGCGGCATTACTCATGGTGGGTGCCATGGCGGCATTACTCATGGTGGGTGACATAGTGGCATTACTCATGGTGGGTGCCATGGCGGCATTACTCATGGTGGGTGACATAGTGGCATTACTCATGGTGGGTAACATGGCGGCATTACTCATAGTGGGTGACATGGTGGCATTACTCATGGTGGGTAACATGGCGGCATTACTCATGGTGGGTGACATGGTGGCATTACTCATGGTGGGTGACATGGTGGCATTACTCATGGTGGGTAACATGGCGGCATTACTCATAGTGGGTGACAAGGTGGCATTACTCATAGTGGGTGACATGGTGGCATTACTCATGGTGGGTAACATGGCGGCATTACTCATGGTGGGTGACATGGTGGCATTACTCATAGTGGGTGACATGGTGGCATTACTCATGGTGGGTAACATGGCGGCATTACTCATGGTGGGTAACATGGCGGCATTACTCATGGTGGGTAACATGGCGGCATTACTCATAGTGGGTGACATGGTGGCATTACTCATGATGGGTGACATGGTGGGTAACATGGCGGCATTATTCATGGTGGGTGCCATGGCGGCATTACTCATGGTGGGTGACATGGTGGCATTACTCATGGTGGGTAACATGGCGGCATTACTCATAGTGGGTGACATGGTGGCATTACTCATGATGGGTGACATGGTGGGTAACATGGCGGCATTATTCATGGTGGGTGCCATGGCGGCATTACTCATGGTGGGTGACATGGTGGCATTACTCATGGTGGGTAACATGGCGGCATTACTCATAGTGGGTGACAAGGTGGCATTACTCATAGTGGGTGACATGGTGGCATTACTCATAGTGGGTAACATGGCGGCATTACTCATGGTGGGTGACATGGCGGCATTACTCATGGTGGGTGACATGGCGGCATTACTCATGGTGGGTGACATGGTGGCATTACTCATGGTGGGTAACATGGCGGCATTACTCATGGTGGGTGCCATGGCGGCATTACTCATGGTGGGTAACATGGCGGCATTACTCATGGTGGGTGCCATGGCGGCATTACTTATGGTGGGTGACATGGTGGCATTACTCATGGTGGGTAACATGGCGGGATTACTCATGGTGGGTAATATGGCGGCATTACTCATGGTGGGTAACATGGCGGCATTACTCATGGTGGGTGACATGGTGGCATTACTCATGGTGGGTAACATGGCGGCATTACTCATAGTGGTTGACATGGTGGCATTACTCATGATGGGTGACATGGTGGGTAACATGGCGGCATTATTCATGGTGGGTGCCATGGCGGCATTACTCATGGTGGGTGACATGGTGGCATTACTCATGGTGGGTAACATGGCGGCATTACTCATAGTGGGTGACATGGTGGCATTACTCATGGTGGGTGACATGGCGGCATTACTCATGGTGGGTGACATGGTGGCATTACTCATGGTGGGTGACATGGTGGCATTACTCATGGTGGGTAACATGGCGGCATTACTCATAGTGGGTGACAAGGTGGCATTACTCATAGTGGGTGACATGGTGGCATTACTCATGGTGGGTGGCATTACTCATGGTGGGTGACATGGCGGCATTACTCATGGTGGGTGACATGATGGCATTACTCATGGTGGGTGACATGGTGGCATTACTCATGGTGGGTGCCATGGTGGCATTACTCATGGTGGGTGACATGGAGGCATTACTCATGGTGGGTGACATGGCGCCACCTGTACAATCAGACGGTGGAATATGGAGGAACAACATTTTATCCCGGAGTAGATAAACTCAGCCCCGCCCCTTGCGGATTTAATTGACAACCAGGACCGGCCCTACCCTTGGTCTGGCTGGGTCCATTGCTTGTCCCTATACTAACCTAGACTGCCCCTATACTACCCTAGCCTGTCCCTATACTAACCTAGACTGCCCCTATACTACCCTAGCCTGTCCCTATACTACCCTAGCCTGTCCCTATACTACCCTAGCCTGTCTCTATAGTATCCTAGACTGCCCCTATACTACCCTACCCTGCGCCTATACTACCCTAGACTGCCCTTATACTACCCTAGCCTGTCTATATACTACCCTAGCCTGTCTCTATAGTACCCTAGACTGCCCCTATACAACCCTACCCTGCGCCTATACTACCCTAGACTGCCCCTATACTACCGTAGCCTGTCTATATACTACCCTAGCCTGCCCCTATACTACCCTAGCCTGTCTATATACTACCCTAGCCTGTCTCTATAGTACCCTAGACTGCCCCTATACAACCCTACCCTGCGCCTATACTACCCTAGACTGCCCCTATACTACCGTAGCCTGTCTATATACTACCCTAGCCTGCCCCTATACTACCCTAGCCTGTCTATATACTACCCTAGCCTGTCTCTATAGTACCCTAGACTGCCCCTATACTACCCTAGACTGCCCCTATACTACCCTAGACTGCCCCTATACTAACCTAGCCTATCTATATACTACCTATATATTGGAATCGCCATGGTTCTGCCCACAACCCCAAGGCTGACAAATGGCCGCACGCTTCTTCAGGCGCCATGGAGTGACAAGCTGGATGTGACGGTACTAACCGTCACTATGTGTGACGGATCACCCTGTCCCTGGATTGTAAACCCCTTTGTGTCATTTTCCTATGAGTTTGGGACATTGCACTTTTATTGCATTTTATTTCCTCTTTATTCATCCTCTGAACAAAGGAAGATGGCAGGACTCATGGCATTGAGTTAATGTAATGTAATGTAATGTTACAGCCCATCCCCCCCCCTCCTCCTGTTCCTGTGTCTAAGTGTGTGAATTCATGATACAGACAATAGCCTGAGCTGGGCTGGAGACATCTCTCCGCAGGGGGTGTGTATTAAGACTTGCAGTTTCAAATGTACAAATGTTCAGTTCTCATTGGTTGTTGGTTGGTCCTTATCTCATCCCCCCCCCCCCCTGCAAGGCTAAGGGGAGTGCCCCTTAGCTGTGTGTAACTGTCTGTCTTGGAATGTAATAAACAGTTCCTGTTTTTACCCTCAACTCGGAGCTTTGTCTAGTTTTTGGAGGGGGATTTATTATACAGAAAGCCGTTCGATTGTTTGGGGCTCTCTTTGGATGATTATTTGTATGCTGTGTGCTACAGGGGTAATTCGTACATGCTGCAAAGGTGGTACATCCACTAAACGGCGGTTTCATTCCTATTTACGCTGAGGTTCGTAACAATTGGTGGCAGCGGTGGGATGAGTCCCACCGCCCAGAACAGCTACCGATGCAGTATGAGGAGCTGAAACGGATTACCCTCAAAAAGTTATTGCAACGTAGAGGACGACCAGCAGGTAATTTAAAGAAACGAGAGATTATTGCTCAATTGTTGGAGATGGATGCAGCACAAGAAAGGGAGAGAGCTAATGTGACCGGCATCTTGGATTTAACACCCGAGGAAATACAATTTAACCGGGCAGTGCAAATAAGGCTGGCACATTTTGGCCCCAACCCTACAGCTGATATTGTGGAACGAGTGCAAGCAGCGGTAACAGCCCAACTGCAAGGAAGAGGAGCGGCAGCAGCGGAGGTACCCCATAATAATGTGGGAAGAAAGAAGGTACCTTTTGCTGCGTTTAAAACTTTTGTGAAATCTGAGGGGGAGATTGATGGATTTTTGGCAGACTTTGAAAGGCAGTGTACCTTACACAGGGTGCCCACGGACGAATGGGTCACCATCCTCTCTGGGAAATTGTCCGGCCGGGCCAGCGATGCTTTTCGGGCCATCCCAGAGGAGGACATTATAGATTACCAGGCCGTTAAAGATGCCCTGTTGGCCAGGTATGCAGTAACGCCAGAAGTATACCGGCGGAGGTTCAGAGAGACCCCCAAGCAAGCCAGTGACTCCTATATGGAGTGGGCATGCAGAGTACACCGTGCAGCAACCCACTGGATGGCAGGATGCCAAGCTGTATCTGGGGAGGAGATCTTACAAGTGTTTATGTTGGAACATTGCTTCAACAAGTTACCTGCCGGGGTAAGAGAATGGGTCCGGGACCGTAAACCCTCCACTTTCCCGGAAGCCGCTCGATTGGCAGATGAATATACAGACGCTCGTAAGCTGTATGATAATGTGCCCAAAGCTCCTGCCAGGGTGGAATACCGACAAGCAGCACCCACCAATACTACTATTTACCAGGCTCCAGCACACCGCACCCCGGCTTTGCCTGAAACCGACAGCTATGCCCAGCCACCCCGTTTTAACTCCAGGGATTATTCGCAACCCATCCGGTGCTTTGGATGCAAACAGCTTGGGCACAAAAGGCCGGAGTGCCCGTTGAACACAGCCAACCAGGCGCAGTCATGGAGACGGCCAGCCGGCGGAAATCTACGCAACTACCAGCCTGCTGCTCACTGCATTGAGCAGGAGGAATGTCGGGGCGTCCTCCATGAAGCAGACCCGGTCCAAGCCGTCCACTATTACCATGGCCACAGGCAGCAACAACCTAGCCTCAGACCAATGCTCAAGCCCCGGATTACCAATCTTGGACCACCCTTACCACAGAGAGGGGGGGACTCCTCCAACTCGCAGGCACGCAGATACCAATCCCGCAGTGGGGTACAGTGCTACAGGTGCAAGCAGGTTGGGCACTACCAACGAGACTGTACCCAGAGCAGGGACCAAGCTGCATGGATCCGACCAGGGTCACCCCCTCCAGTAAAGACAACGGTCCCCTACTATCACGCAGAGGCTCCCCCAGTCATACCAATATTCAAACCCACCGAGATGCAATTGGGTACCCTTCACGAAGCTGACCCAGTGAAAGCCGCTACAGAGAACCGCCAGCACCATTGCCAATCTGTCCAGTTAAACGGAAAGCCTGTGCGAGGTCTCCGAGACACGGGAGCCACTCTCACTTTGGTCAAGCGACATTTGGTCCCAGATGCCGCCCGAACTGGAGGTTCAGTAGTGGTACGGGTAGCAGGGGGAGGGGTGCACCAGATACCCACTGCGAGGGTCCACTTGAATTGGGGTGCTGGGTCAGGTATGATTGATGTGGGGTTGATACAGGAGCTCCCCACCGATGTCTTACTGGGGAACGACCTAGGCCACTTGACCTCAGCGTTCCTGCCGGTCCAGATCCCGGGCCCACATCACGGAGACCTACTTACATTCTGAGGTCCAGATGCTTGAATGTTTGGATGGAGTGCGGTCATATGGGATAGGTTTTGGTTTGGGAGGGGAGGGCCATGGCAGATTTACTTGGAACTCCCTGGATTGACTCTTTGGGACTTGTTACCTGACTAATTCAGGCACAGACCAGTTGGAGGTCTAGTACCTGGATTAGTCTACCTTTGGGGGGAAGAGATGTGACGGTACTAGCCGTCACTATGTGTGACGGATCACCCTGTCCCTGGATTGTAAACCCCTTTGTGTCATTTTCCTATGAGTTTGGGACATTGCACTTTTATTGCATTTTATTTCCTCTTTATTCATCCTCTGAACAAAGGAAGATGGCAGGACTCATGCCATTGAGTTAATGTAATGTAATGTAATGTTACAGCCCATCCCCCCCCCTCCTCCTGTTCCTGTGTCTAAGTGTGTGAATTCATGATACAGACAATAGCCTGAGCTGGGCTGGAGACATCTCTCCGCAGGGGGTGTGTATTAAGACTTGCAGTTTCAAATGTACAAATGTTCAGTTCTCATTGGTTGTTGGTTGGTCCTTATCTCATCCCCCCCCCCCCCCCTGCAAGGCTAAGGGGAGTGCCCCTTAGCTGTGTGTAACTGTCTGTCTTGGAATGTAATAAACAGTTCCTGTTTTTACCCTCAACTCGGAGCTTTGTCTAGTTTTTGGAGGGGGATTTATTATACAGAAAGCCGTTCGATTGTTTGGGGCTCTCTTTGGATGATTATTTGTATGCTGTGTGCTACAGGGGTAATTCGTACATGCTGCAAAGGTGGTACATCCACTAAACGGCGGTTTCATTCCTATTTACGCTGAGGTTCGTAACACTGCATATGATGCGTTTTGCTGCGATCGCAGTGACAGTCGTGGGAGAATCGCAGGTGTGCCTGGGCAAGGAACACAAACGTGTCACTAATACAGTCCTGTAGATGTTGCTGGAGAATGACATATGAGAGCGATTTCTGGCGACAGACGTCGGTGTATTCGGTATTATTGTGTCCTCCCACAATTCCCGGTACCTGAGAGAAGATGAGAACTCGGTGTCCTCCCACAATTCCCGGTACCTGAGAGAAGATGAGAACTCGGTGTCCTCCCACAATTCCCGGTACCTGAGAGAAGATGAGAACTCGGTGTCCTCCCACAATTCCCGGTACCTGAGAGAAGATGAGAACTCGGTGTCCTCCCACAATTCCCGGTACCTGAGAGAAGATGAGAACTCGGTGTCCTCCCACAATTCCCGGTACCTGAGAGAAGATGAGAACTCGGTGTCCTCCCACAATTCCCAGTACCTGAGAAAAGATGAGAACTCGTTGTCCTCCCAAAATTCCCGGTACCTGAGAGAAGATGAGAACTCGGTGTCCTCCCACAATTCCCAGTACCTGAGAAAAGATGAGAACTCGGTGTCCTCCCACAATTCCCGGTACCTGAGAGAAGATGAGAACTCGGTGTCCTCCCACAATTCCCGGTACCTGAGAGAAGATGAGAACTCGGTGTCCTCCCACAATTCCCAGTACCTGAGAAAAGATGAGAACTCGTTGTCCTCCCAAAATTCCCGGTACCTGAGAGAAGATGAGAACTCGGTGTCCTCCCACAATTCCCAGTACCTGAGAAAAGATGAGAACTCGTTGTCCTCCCAAAATTCCCGGTACCTGAGAGAAGATGAGAACTCGGTGTCCTCCCACAATTCCCGATACCTGAGAAAAGATGAGAACTCGGTGTCCTCCGTCCTTCAGCTTCTTCAGCATTTTCTGCAGCAGCTTCAACTTCCCCGAGGATTCCACTAAAGAGCTTCCGTCATAAGACCCGCCCGGCATCACCGGCGCCACCTGTGTGCGGAAATCAGGAATGCACAAGAAGGTGAGGAGTACTCCTTTATCTGGTGCTTTTCTTTAATGTGGAAGGCGCGGCACAGCCAATCGCAGAGCTGACTGACCGGAGATCTGTGACCCCATTCATCTGCCAATCAGATCTATCATTCTACTGAGATTCAGGGACCCCGACCAGACAGCATAATCAGAACTTCTCTATAGACTGTCTGTTCCTGGACCCGCCCATCAGCCTGGGATTGGACATCCCTCCCCCCCTCAGCCTGGGATTGGACATACTTCTACCCTCCCCTCTCAGCTGGAGATTGGACATCCCTCCCCCCTCAGCCTGGGATTGGACATACTTCTACCCTCCCCTCTCAGCTGGAGATTGGACATCCCCCCCCCCTCAGCCTGGGATTGGACATCCCTCCCCCCCTCAGCCTGGGATTGGACAAACTTCTACCCCCCCTCTCAGCCTGGGATTGGATGAACTTCTATCCCCCCCCCCCAGCCTGGGATTGGATGAACTTCTATCCCCCCCCCCCGGCCTGGGATTGGATGAACTTCTATCCCCCCCCCCCCAGCCTGGGATTGGATGAACTTCTATCCCCCCCCCAGCCTGGGATTGGATGAACTTCTATCCCCCCCCCCCGGCCTGGGATTGAAGATACTTCTGCTCTATCCATGGAAACATGGATAGATTGATGGAGACATGGAGGGAAGGATGGATGGAGACATGGATGGATGGAGATATGGAGGGATGGATGGATGGAGACATGAATGGATGGAGATATGGAGGGAGGGATGGATGGAGACATGGAGGAAAGAATGGATGGAGATATGGAGGGAAGGATGGATGGAGACACGGATGGATGGAGACATAAACGGATGGAGATATGGAGGGAGGGATGGATGGAGACATGGAGGAAAGGATGGATGGAGATATGGAGGGAGGGATGGATGGAGACATGGAGGAAAGGATGGATGAAGACATGGAGGGATGGAGACATGGAGGGATGAAGACATGGAGGGATGGATGGAGACATGGAGGGATGGATGGAGACATGGAGGGAAGGATGAATGGAGACACGGATGGATGGAGACATGAATGGATGGAGATATGGAGGGAGGGATGGATGGAGACATGGAGGGAAGGATGGATGGAGACATGGAGGGATGGATGGAGACATGGAAGGAAGGATGGATGGAGACATGGAGGGAAGGATGGATGGAGACATGGAGGGATGGAGACATGGAGGGATGAAGACATGGAGGGATGGATGGAGACATGGAGGGATGGATGGAGACATGGAGGGAAGGATGAATGGAGACACGGATGGATGGAGACATGAATGGATGGAGATATGGAGGGAGGGATGGATGGAGACATGGAGGGAAGGATGGATGGAGACATGGAGGGATGGATGGAGACATGGAGGGAAGGATGGATGGAGACATGGAGGGAAGGATGGATGGAGACATGGAGGGATGGATGGAGACATGGAGGGAAGGATGGATGGAGACATGGAGGGATGGATGGAGACATGGAGGGAAGGATGGATGGAGACATGGAGGGATGGATGGATGAAGACATGGATGGATGGATGGATGGATGGATGAAGACATGGTGGGAGGGATGGAGACATGGAGGGAAGGATGGATGGAGACATGGAGGGAGGGAGACAGGGATGGATGGAGACAGGGATGGATGGAGACATGGATGGATGGAGACATGGAGGGATGGATGGATTGGGGGGGTTCTCACCGTAGCAGTAGTGGGCAGGAGGAAAGGGTGATTGCAGCATTTCTTCAGCTCCATGACGACGTTGAGAAGGGAAATCCGCCGTCCTCCTCCCTCACATCTCATCGCTTCAACATTCCCAGTCACAATGTACTTATAATACTTCCTAAATCAGGAGGAGAATGGAAGAGAATGGAGAAGAATGGAGGAGAATGGAAGAGCATGGAGGAGTATGGAGGAGAATGGAGGAGAATGGAGGAGTCAGTATCAGTAGTAGTGTCAGTTTGTATCAGTCTGTATCAGTTGATGTTGGTATCAGTGTCAGTAGGTATCAGTGTCGGTCAGTCGGTATCAGTGTCAGTCGGTCATTGTCAGTTGGTATCATTCGGTATCAGTGTCAGTTGGTAACAGTGTCAGTCAGTATCAGTTGGTATCAGTGTCAGTTGGTATCAGTGTCAGTCGGTATCAGTGTCAGTCGGTATCAGTTGGAATCAGTGTCAGTTAGTATTATTGTCAGTTGGTATCATTGTCAGTCGGTATCAGTGTCAGTCAGTATCAGTTGGAATCAGTGTCAGTTGGTATCAGTGTCAGTCGGTATTAGTGTCAGTCAGTATCAGTGTCAGTCGGTATCAGTGTCAGTTGGTATCAGTGTCAGGCAGTATCAGTTGGAATCAGTGTCAGTTGGAATCAGTGTCAGTCGGTATCAGTTGGAATCAGTGTCAGTTGGAATCAGTGTCAGTTGGTATCAGTGTCAGTAGGTATCAGTGTCGGTCAGTCGGTATCAGTGTCAGTCGGTCATTGTCAGTTGGTATCATTCGGTATCAGTGTCAGTTGGTAACAGTGTCAGTCAGTATCAGTTGGTATCAGTGTCAGTTGGTATCAGTGTCAGTCGGTATCAGTGTCAGTCGGTATCAGTTGGAATCAGTGTCAGTTAGTATTATTGTCAGTTGGTATCATTGTCAGTCGGTATCAGTGTCAGTCAGTATCAGTTGGAATCAGTGTCAGTTGGTATCAGTGTCAGTCGGTATTAGTGTCAGTCAGTATCAGTGTCAGTCGGTATCAGTGTCAGTTGGTATCAGTGTCAGGCAGTATCAGTTGGAATCAGTGTCAGTTGGAATCAGTGTCAGTCGGTATCAGTTGGAATCAGTGTCAGTTGGAATCAGTGTCAGTTGGTATCAGTGTCAGTAGGTATCAGTGTCGGTCAGTCGGTATCAGTGTCAGTCGGTCATTGTCAGTTGGTATCATTCGGTATCAGTGTCAGTTGGTAACAGTGTCAGTCAGTATCAGTTGGTATCAGTGTCAGTCGGTATCAGTTGGAATCAGTGTCAGTTGGAATCAGTGTCAGTTGGTATCAGTGTCAGTCAGTATCAGTCAGTGTCAGTTGGAATCAGTGTCAGTCAGTATCAGTTGGAATCAGTGTCAGTTGGAATCAGTGTCAGTTGGAATCAGTGTCAGTCGGTATCAGCATCAGTCAGTATCAGTTGGAATCAGTGTCAGTTTGAATCAGTGTCAGTCAGTATCAGTTGGTATCAGTGTCAGTCGGTATCAGTTGGAATCAGTGTCAGTTGGAATCAGTGTCAGTTGGTATCAGTGTCAGTTGGTATCAGTGTCAGTCAGTGTCAGTTGGAATCAGTGTCAGTCAGTGTCAGTCAGTATCGGTTGGTATCAGTGTCAGTCGGTATCAGTTGGAATCAGTGTCGGTTGGTATCAGTGTCAGTCAGTATCAGTTGGAATCAGTGTCAGTTGGAATCAGTGTCAGTCGGTATCAGTATCAGTCAGTATCAGTTGGAATCAGTGTCAGTTGGAATCAGTGTCAGTCAGTATCAGTTGGTATCAGTGTCAGTCGGTATCAGTTGGAATCAGTGTCAGTTGGAATCAGTGTCAGTTGGTATCAGTCAGTATCAGTTGGAATCAGTGTCAGTCAGTATCAGTCAGTATCAGTTGGAATCAGTGTCAGTTGGAATCAGTGTCAGTTGGTATCAGTGTCAGTCAATATCAGTCAGTGTCAGTTGGAATCAGTGTCAGTCAGTATCAGTCAGTATCAGTTGGTATCAGTGTCAGTCGGTATCAGTTGGAATCAGTGTCAGTTGGAATCAGTGTCAGTCGGTATCAGTGTCAGTCAGTATCATTCAGTGTCAGTTGGAATCAGTGTCAGTCAGTATCAGTTGGAATCAGTGTCAGTTGGAATCAGTGTCAGTTGGAATCAGTGTCAGTCGGTATCAGTATCAGTCAGTATCAGTTGGAATCAGTGTCAGTTGGAATCAGTGTCAGTCAGTATCAGTTGGTATCAGTGTCAGTCGGTATCAGTTGGAATCAGTGTCAGTTGGAATCAGTGTCAGTTGGTATCAGTGTCAGTCAGTATCAGTCAGTGTCAGTTGCAATCAGTGTCAGTCAGTATCAGTTGGAATCAGTGTCAGTTGGTATCAGTGTCAGTCAATATCAGTCAGTGTCAGTTGGAATCAGTGTCAGTCAGTATCAGTTGGAATAAGTGTCAGTTGGTATCAGTCATTGTCAGTTGGAATCAGTGTCAGTCAGTATCAGTTGAAATCAGTGTCAGTCGGTATCAGTCAGTATCAGTTGGAATCAGTGTCAGTTGGAATCAGTGTCAGTCAGTATCAGTTGGAATCAGTGTCAGTTGGAATCAGTGTCAGTTGGTATCAGTCATTGTCAGTTGGAATCAGTGTCAGTCAGTATCAGTTGGAATCAGTGTCAGTTGGTATCAGTGTCAGTCGGTATCAGTTGGAATCAGTGTCAGTTGGAATCAGTGTCAGTCAGTATCAGTTGGTATCAGTGTCAGTCGGTATCAGTTGGAATCAGTGTCAGTTGGAATCAGTGTCAGTTGGTATCAGTGTCAGTCAGTATCAGTCAGTGTCAGTTGGAATCAGTGTCAGTTGGAATCAGTGTCAGTCAGTATCATTTGGTATCAGTGTCAGTCGGTATCAGTTGGAATCAGTGTCAGTTGGAATCAGTGTCAGTTGGTATCAGTGTCAGTCAGTATCAGTCAGTGTCAGTTGGAATCAGTGTCAGTCAGTATCAGTTGGAATCAGTGTCAGTTGGAATCAGTGTCAGTTGGTATCAGTGTCAGTCAATATCAGTCAGTGTCAGTTGGAATCAGTGTCAGTCAGTATCAGTTGGAATCAGTGTCAGTTGGAATCAGTGTCAGTTGGTATCAGTCATTGTCAGTTGGAATCAGTGTCAGTCAGTATCAGTCAGTATCAGTTGGAATCAGTGTCAGTTGGTATCAGTCATTGTCAGTTGGAATCAGTGTCAGTCAGTATCAGTTGGAATCAGTGTCAGTTGGAATCAGTGTCAGTTGGTATCAGTGTCAGTCGGTATCAGTCAGTATCAGTTGGAATCAGTGTCAGTTGGAATCAGTGTCAGTTGGTATCAGTCATTGTCAGTTGGAATCAGTGTTAGTCAGTATCAGTTGGAATCAGTGTCAGTTGGAATCAGTGTCAGTTGGTATCAGTCATTGTCAGTTGGAATCAGTGTCAGTCAGTATCAGTTGGAATCAGTCTCAGTTGGAATCAGTGTCAGTTGGTATCAGTCATTGTCAGTTGGAATCAGTGTCAGTCAGTATCAGTCAGTATCAGTTGGAATCAGTGTCAGTTGGAATCAGTGTCAGTTGGTATCAGTGTCAGTCGGTATCAGTCAGTATCAGTTGGAATCAGTGTCAGTTGGAATCATTGTCAGTTGGTATCAGTCATTGTCAGTTGGAACCAGTGTCAGTCAGTATCAGTTGGAATCAGTGTCAGTTGGAATCAGTGTCAGTTGGTATCAGTCATTGTCAGTTGGAATCAGTGTCAGTCAGTATCAGTCAGTATCAGTTGGAATCAGTGTCAGTTGGAATCAGTGTCAGTTGGTATCAGTCATTGTCAGTTGGAATCAGTGTCAGTCAGTATCAGTCAGTATCAGTTGGAATCAGTGTCAGTTGGAATCAGTGTCAGTTGGTATCAGTCATTGTCAGTTGGAATCAGTGTCAGTCAGTATCAGTTGGAATCAGTGTCAGTTGGAATCAGTGTCAGTCGGTATCAGTGTGTTTCGGGTAAGAAAAAAAAGTGAAATGCGCACTGCGGGTACAAATCACACCTAACACACACATATGAGGTAACAAAAATAAGGAGAAAGTCGGGGTTGTTGAGGCCAATTGGGAGAGGGAAAACCAGGATGCAAACAATTAAAATAAAACAGTTTATTGAAATATAATAAAAGGGATACAAAGAGGGAAATCCCCCAAATATTCACAGCACAGAAATACATCCCTACTAAGGGAACAATGCATGCTTCAAGCTGATGGTAACGAAGTCTTTGATGGTATTCGGTTTGAACCCCTACTTTCTCCTTATTTTTGTTTTCGCATATATTTTGGGGCATGGGCCAACCTCCACAGAAATTTGTTACACACATGTGAGGTATCGCTGCGATCAGGGCCGGTGCTACCACTAGGCAAACTAGGCAGCCGCCTAGGGCGCACTGCCACCTAGGGCGCAGCCATGGCCAGTGCCACATTCCTCTCCTGTCACCTCCTAATCCCTAGTAAATTTCACCTCTAGTGAGGGGGGGCAGTGCATGCAGGAAGGGGCATGTAGGGTTGGGGGGGGTGTGTATATGAAGGGGGGTGTAGGGTTAAAGGGGGGCAGTGTGTATGGGAAAGGGGTGTAGGGTTAAAGGGGTGTAGCATTAAAGGGGGGCAGTGTGTGCAGGAAGGGGGTGTAGCTTTAAAGGGGGGAGTGTGTGCAGGAAGGGAGGGGGGCAGCGTGTACAGGAAGGGGGTGTAGGGTTAAAGGGGGGAGTGTGTGCAGGAAGGGAGGGGGGCAGCGTGTACAGGAAGGGGGTGTAGGGTTAAAGGGGGAACGTGTGTGCAGGAAGGGGGGTGTAGCGTTAAAGGGGGGAGTGTGTGCAGGAAGGGAGGGGGGCAGCATGTACAGGAAGGGGGTGTAGGGTTAAAGGGGGGATTGTGTGCAGGAAGGGAGGGGGGCAGCGTGTACAGGAAGGGGGTGTAGGGTTAAAGGGGGGAGTGTGTGCAGGAAGGGAGGGGGGCAGCGTGTGCAAGAAGGGGGTGTAGGGTTAAAGGGGGGAGTGTGTGCAGGAAGGGAGGGGGGCAGCGTGTACAGGAAGGGGGTGTGGGGTTAAAGGGGGAACGTGTGTGCAGGAAGGGGGGTGTAGGGTTAAAGGGGGGAGTGTGTGCAGGAAGGGAGGGGGCAGCGTGTACAGGAAGGGGGTGTAGGGTTAAAGGGGGGAGTGTGTGCAGGAAGGGAGGGGGCAGCGTGTACAGGAAGGGGGTGTAGGGTTAAAGGGGGGAGTGTGTGCAGGAAGGGAGGGGGCAGTGTGTACAGGAAGGGGGTGTAGGGTTAAAGGGGGGAGTGTGTGCAGGAAGGGAGGGGGGCAGTGTGTGCAGGAAGGGGCATGTAGGGCTGGGGGGGAGTGTGTATATGAAGGGGGGTGTCGGTTTAAAGGGGGGCAGTGTGTATGGGAAAGGGGTGTAGGGTTAAAGGGGGTGTAGCTTTAAAGGGGGGCAGTGTGTGCAGGAAGGGGGTGTAGCTTTAAAGGGGGGAGTGTGTGCAGGAAGGGAGGGGGGCAGCGTGTGCAGGAAGGGGGTGTAGGGTTAAAGGGGGAGTGTGTGCAGGAAGGGAGGGGGCAGCGTGTGCAGGAAGGGGGTGTAGGGTTAAAGGGGGGAGTGTGTGCAGGAAGGGAGGGGGGCAGCGTGTACAGGAAGGGGGTGTAGGGTTAAAGGGGGAACGTGTGTGCAGGAAGGGGGTGTAGGGTTAAAGGGGGGAGTGTGTGCAGGAAGGGAGGGGGGCAGCGTGTGCAGGAAGGGGGTGTAGGGTTAAAGGGGGAATGTGTGTGCAGGAAGGGAGGGGGGCAGTGTGTGCAGGAAGGGGGTGTAGGGTTAAAGGGGGAACGTGTGTGCAGGAAGGGAGGGGGGCAGCGTGTGCAGGAAGGGGGTGTAGGGTTAAAGGGGGAACGTGTGTGCAGGAAGGGAGGGGGGCAGCGTGTGCAGGAAGGGGGTGTAGGGTTAAAGGGGGAACGTGTGTGCAGGAAGGGAGGGGGGCAGCGTGTACAGGAAGGGGGTGTAGGGTTAAAGGGGGAACGTGTGTGCAGGAAGGGGGTGTAGGGTTAAAGGGGGGAGTGTGTGCAGGAAGGGAGGGGGGCAGTGTGTGCAGGAAGGGGGTGTAGGGTTAAAGGGGGAATGTGTGTGCAGGAAGGGAGGGGGCAGTGTGTGCAGGAAGGGGGTGTAGGGTTAAAGGGGGAACGTGTGTGCAGGAAGGGGGTGTAGGGTTAAAGGGGGGAGTGTGTGCAGGAAGGGAGGGGGGCAGTGTGTGCAGGAAGGGGGTGTAGGGTTAAAGGGGGAACGTGTGTGCAGGAAGGGGGTGTAGGGTTAAAGGGGGAACGTGTGTGCAGGAAGGGGGGTGTAGGGTTAAAGGGGGAATGTGTGTGCAGGAAGGGGGTGTAGGATTTAAGGGGGCTGTATATACATAAAGGAGAGTGTAGGGTTAAAACGGGGCAGGAAAGGGGGCAATGTGTGCAGATTTTTATTTCTTTTGGGGGGGGGGGGTCTTGCCTGGGGTGCACCGGCCCTGGCTGCGATGGTCAGGAGCGGGAGAATTTATCCGGGGGGGAAGGTTATGGTAGTCAGATACGGCTTCATGGAAAAGAAATATATTTTTTTTATTTTACTATTTTGGCCAGTTTTCCTTTTATAATGAAGAAAACTCCCGGAGATCCGGAGCATTTCCCAGCGATCCGTCCTGATCCCCCCGGACACACAAAGTCCCTGTGATGGTCTCTACAGATTTACTAACATGTCAGAGTTACATAATTGTGCTCAGGCATTACCGTTTATTTGGGGGGGGGGTAAAAACCCCGAAGCATGCAGGCAGAGTTCCCCATTGGATGGAGGAGTTTGGAGTCACTTACTTCTGCATGGGGCTGAGCTCCACTCGTACTATCAGTTGGTTTTTGGGTGGAATGCTCTGCAGGACATCGGCTTTCAGCCGGCGCAGCATGCGAGGGGCCAGCAGGCCGTGGAGTTTCCTGATTTGTTCTTCCTTGGAGATATCGGAATATTCTTCCAGGAATCCGTCCACATCGCTGGAAGGAAAACATCGGAGATGGCAGACAGGTGGCGCTAATGATGGTGTGCACACAGCACAGTAACCCATAGCAACCAGCAGCCTCCAATAATGAGATCTGATTGGGTTCATGCACCCGGGGGAGGGGGGTATTCTGCTAAAGCAGGAGGAGTAACTGCAGTGTTTTGGGGGATCTCAGTGCTGCTGGTCTCCTCCGGACTCTTTCAGCCACTTCCTGTGCTTTCTCTCCAGGCTGCTCAGTGCTCTGAACCGGGGGGGGGGGAGGGGGTTGTAGGGGATTTACTAAAGGCAAATAGGCTGAGCACTTTGCAGGGGCGGTTCCTCCAGAGATTAATAAATGGGGAGGAGCTCTGCTGACTTCCATCATCCAATCATCTGCAAGCAAAAAGTATTTTTTTTCCCATGCATGTGATTGGATATTCATTTCAAAGTGAAGGTTCCCCTCATTTACTAAGCCCTGGAGGAACTGCCCCCTCTATGTACCTTTAGTAACCCCCCCTCCCCCTGTGCCAGGGCAATGTGTAAGGCACAGAAGCACATATGGAAGACAGCCCGCCCCCCCCCCCCCCCGGGACCTTCATGGCGGAATCACCACCATCATAATAGATCAATTCTCCGCCTCTCATGTATTATCTCTTCTTATCAGTGTCCAGCAGGGGGCCGTCACTCTGGCTCTATAGTGTTATTATGGGGGTCCTCATGGCCCACTGGGTAAGATGTGGGTGCCACAGTCCCCTCCCCGCTTCCCCCCCACTCAGCTGCCACCAGAGGACTGCCCTCCCCCCTGCTTCCCCCCGACTCAGCTGCCACCAGAGGACTGCCCTCCTGCTTCCCCCCCCACTCAGCTGCCACCAGAGGACTGCCCCCCCTCAGCTGCCACCAGAGGACTGCCCCCCTCCCCACTTCCCCCCCACTTAGCTGCCACCAGAGGACTGCCCCCTCCCCTCTCCCCCCCACTTAGCTGCCACAAGAGGACTGCCCCCCTCCCGCTTCCCCCCCCCACTCAGCTGCCACCAGAGGACTGCCCCCCTCCCCGCTTCCCCCCCACTCAGCTGCCACCAGAGGACTGCCCCCCTCCCCGCTTCCCCCCCACTCAGCTGCCACCAGAGGACTGCCCCCCCTCAGCTGCCACCAGAGGACTGCCCCCCTCCCCGTTTCCCCCCCCCCCTCAGCTGCCACCAGAGGACTGCCCCCCTCCCCTCTTCCCCCCCCCTCAGCTGCCACCAGAGTACTGCCCCCCTCCCCACTTCCCCCCCACTCAACTGCCACCAGAGGACTTCCCCCCCCAGGCTGATTCCCCCCAGCCTCCCCGCATGTACATTGACCACACACAGGCTGCCCCCCTCTCCCCTCCCCTTTGTGCCCGACAAAGACCGCACTGCCTGTGCCATGCCGGTGCAGATGGGGGCGGGGCCTGTTGAGCTCCCCCCTGTTCCAGGCCTCGTGGGTGTGGTCTATTCTGGACTCATTGGTCGGCTTTGGTTTATAATGAGGAGAGGGGCCTTTTGTATAGATGGACCTGAGTGTGCCTCTCTCGTCAGGAGTCTTGCCCCTCTGGGGGGAGAGGGGGAAGGAGTCAGGTCATTCCTCTTCGGGAGGGGCCCATATGGCACACTAAGGACACTCTCAGCCCCAAATCCAATCGCTGTCCCAGCCCTGCAGACTTCACCTCCATAATATCTCTATAATGTAATGAATGAACCCACCAAGCTCCTCCCTCCCATCCCGCCTCCTCATGGGCGGGCCTCTGACCCGTTGGCACTCCTATCCATGTGGAGGTCAGGATGAAAGGACTTACTTGAACCTCTCCGGGGTGAGGAAGCTGAGAAGATTGAAGAGTTCCTCCAGGTTGTTCTGTAGCGGGGTTCCGGTCAGCAGAAGTTTGTAGCGGATCTTGTAGTCATTTAACCCCCTGAAGAGCTGGAAAATATCATTATAAGATAAAAAACGCATCAGAAGATCGCAGAGATCGACCTCGCAGCTGCTGGTGGGACATTCCCCCATCCCCCACCCCTTACAGGGCCCCTCACCTCTGCGTTTTTTGGTTTGGGAGACTTCAATGGAGAATCTGCAGAAAATCATGCGCTGAGATTTTACCGCCGTTTGTGATTTGTAATCCACCCAACAAACGCAGGAAAAAGCACAAAAATGGGTAAAAAAAAATCGCCTGCAAAAAACAAAATGCGTCGGAGAAAGGGAGGGAACGCAAAGTGCGGAGGCGGGACACCGGCCTCAGGGAGGAATACTCTGCAGAGATTTTCAGCCATTGCCATTATTGCTTAAAATATAAAATCTGTTGATAAACTTGTTCCTAATAAAGTGATTGGATAGAAAAATGATTTATAATAAACAAGTTCTACTTCCCGCCTCTGGAATGATATCACACATAGCGCCCCCCATCCCCCCTTTTCAATGTTTCTTTACCAATGGGTAATGCGCCCTCTACAGGAGTAGACTAGGCAGTGAAAGCTTTCACTTGACATGCCTATAGGGGCCGTCCTATGCACATAACCCCTCACACACTCAGTTTTGTAGAAAGCAGTGAAAGAAAACACAACCAACCCCAGAACAGAGGGGCGGGAGCTGCGTCTGTCAGAGGACTCAGAGAAAATAATTTTACGGTAAATTCTTACAAAAATCCAATTTCCTGACAGACTCCATGGCAGCATACGTATCGGGTTTGGCCCCGCCTCCAAACCTACCCATAGGACCTCACTCCCATAAATCTTTGCTCCTGTTCAGCACACGTGTTCTTTTTTTGTCCTCCAAAGGATTACCTGATATCCTACCTGAAGATGGATTCCGGGTGATGGATGGCTCTACCAATCGGGTATGGAGCTCTCCAATAAGCCCCAGCTGCTGCGGGGTATGGAGTAGGGGCGAAGATGTATGCAGCCTTGGCCAAAAAGCCCAGCTGCTGCGGGTGGCCGGTACCCTAAGAATGAGATAAGTCCGGTGTGTGCATCCATCCCTGGTGATCTGCGGTTCGTGAGTACAAAGTCCTCCATGGCAGCTATTTTGTTTATATTATTGCTCATGCTAGTGCCTTTATGTCTTACCTGGTTTTCTCCTGCTTTCCCTGGTGGCTAGTGGTCCGGGGCCGGTCAGCGATTCACTTCCTGACCGGCCTCCGGTGCGCGCTACTGCGCATGTGCGGCGCCTCGGGAACGAGGCTTGGTTCTCGCGCATGCGCAGTGTAAGCACGGCGCATGCGCAGTAAGCTGGCGTCGGTGGCGATCGCTGATGACGTCACCAGGCGCCATATTTAAACCCCAGAGCTGTCAGCAGTGTTGTGTTTGTACACACTGCTGATACTGGGTGTTACACATACGAAAATGGTTCGTTTTGTGGTCGTTTTGCTGTGCGCTGCCGCTCTGCCTGCTAACCTTGGTTCCTGGTGAGTACTGGCCCCAGTTTGGGAGCACCACCCCCCCCCCCCCCCCGCTTTGCTGGTTTTTCTGACATGCTGTCCGGCTCATTCTTGTAGGTCAGCATCAGAATGGAAGCTACTTTGCCCTCCGGTGGTCAGCCCGCCCCTAACAGGTATTTGGGGCTTCTTGGTGGGGTTGTGGGTTATAGGGGGTGGGGGTAGGAACTCAAGTGTTCCTAGCTTCCTGTCTGTTTTTTCTGTTTTTTCTCTTGTTTACAGCCCTCCTCGTTCAGAGACTAGGCACTCTTCTCAAAGAAGTGAAAGGCGCTCGAGCTCTCGCCACCGGCACTCTACAGGAAAGTCCCGTTCGGGCTCACATCATCGTAAAGCGTCTACTTCAGCCAGCCACGCACGGAGACCTGACAAAGCAGGTTGCAGGGGCTGTGGCGCTAGTGTCCCGGAGAGGAAGCTTTTCTGTGACAGATGTTTCTCCCAGGCTGCGGGAGAAAGGGATACTTCCGATCAACGCATTGAGGCTTTGGTCAAGAGAGTAGTAAAGGACTCTTTGGCAGAGATGGGTGTCAGTCGTTCTCAAGACACTGCAATGGCTTCCCCAAGCCCTTCCCCTGTAGCACTCCAGGTACAGGAAGATTTCGAGTCGGCCCACACAAGCCATCAGTCGATGCTCTTGTCAGGTAGCGACTCTGAAGATGAGGATCCCTGCCTGGGTTTTGAATATACCTTGGTGCCTTCCCTGGTTAAAGCGGTCAGAGAGACCTTAAATTGGGAAGAGTCAGCTGTTCCCCCTCCCAAGCAGAAGAAGTACTTTAAACAGCTCAATAAGGAGCGTGTTAATTTTCCCTTCCTGGGAGAGTTGGGTGAAATTATCTTGGAGGAGTGGAGAAAGGTGGAACGAAAGAATTCCTTAGTATCCAAGATGGCTAAACTTTACCCCTTCAAAGAGGATGATGTGAAACATCTTGAGTCTCCTCCTCTAGTTGACGCAGCAGTCATGAGACTGGTCAAGCACGTGACCCTTCCCTTAGAGGATACGGTCTCATTTAAAGACCCGTTGGACCGAAGGATGGACTCCGATTTGAAAAGAATCTACCTTACAGCAGGTATGGCCTGTAAGCCAGTCCTGGCTTTAGCCGCTCTATCCAAAGCCATGGAGTCTTGGGCTGATGTGGTAGACGAATCGGTCAGATCGGTGTCGGAGGAGGTGTCCAGAAGCGCTCCAATCCAGGAGCTTAGGCTGGGCGCGTCGTTCCTTGGGGAGGCTTCCATAGACCTGATCCGTCTATTGGCAAGGGTTATGCTGTCCTCGGTCAAAGCTAAGAGAGCTCTTTGGCTCCGCCCTTGGGTTGCGGATCCGGCATCAAAGCAAGTTTGGTGCCGTATTCCCTTTGAGGGGTCCTCCCTTTTCGGGAATAAACTTGACGAGGCCATAGCCCGGGCTACAGGCGGTAAGTCTGGGTTTCTTCCCCAGGATCGGCGCCAGTTCAACGTCAAGAAAGGACAGCCTACCAGAAAATTTGTTCCTGACCGGGCCAGGGAAGCTCGTTCTTATAGACCTGGTCGGGAGTTCAACCGGAACTGGAGATCCAGACAGTCTTCCAGGAAGACGACAAAGAATGTCTCCTCGGGGGACCGTGAGCCCACTAAGTCCTTTTGAAGGTGGGCCCGCTCAGACATGTCGGGTGGGTGCGCGTCTACGCTCCTTCCGGCATGTCTGGGCGGCTTCGATTCAGGACCCCTGGGCCGTCAAGACGGTGTCCTCAGGTCACAAGTGGGTCTTCAAGGAGAGGCCAGGCTCAAGGTTCCTGCCTACTGCCATACCATTCCTAGAAGAAAGGCGTCAGATTTTGTTTTCTTACGTCGAAGCTCTCATTGCTCAAGGGGCTGTCATCTCCGTTCCAGAGTCCGAGCGAGGCCAAGGAATATATTCTCCGCTCTTTCTGGTCCAAAAGAAGAACGGATCATGGAGACCAGTAATAGATTTGACCTTCTTGAACAAATTCATAAAAAAAGAAAGGTTCAAAATGGAGACCCTGTTGTCCATACAGCAGTCAGTCCAGCCGGCAGATTGGATGGTGTCCATCGACTTGAAAGACGCCTACTTTCATGTCCCTGTGGACGAAGATTTTCAAAGGTTTCTCCAGTTCGAAGTGGGAGGATTACATCTTCAGTTTATCTGTCTCCCATTCGGGCTCTCAACATCTCCACGGACCTTTTCAAAAATCTTATTGGCCGTGGTAGCCCTACTGAGATTGAAAGGTATCCGTCTTCACCACTATTTGGACGATCTCCTCCTGTTGTCCCAAGACAGAGACCAACTATTAGTTCATCTGGAGCAGTTCGTGTCCACTCTCCAGAAGTTTGGCTGGTTACTCAACAAGGAGAAGAGTCACCTGATTCCAACTCAGTCCCTGATCTACTTGGGCGCTCTGTTCGACACAGAGAGGGCGACTATCTCTCTTCCAGAGGAAAAAATAGGGACACTTCGAGACAGGATTCGCTTTGCCCTCTCATCCTCTCATCTTCAGGCACGTCAATGCCTGAAGGTGATCGGGACTATGGTCGCAGTAGTCCCCATGGTGAAGTGGGCCCTGTGGAGGATGAGACCCTTTCAGAAGGGATTCCTTCAGCAATGGGATACGTGGCATCTGGATCAACGCATCTTCTTAACCCCTTCAATGAGAGCGAGTCTCCCCTGGTGGTTGTGCAGAGACCACCTGCTGAACTGCCACTCTCTGAAGCCAGCTCCGTGGTTAGTGGTTACCTCGGATGCCAGCAACATAGGCTGGGGTGCCCACTGTCTGTCGGAGGTGGCACAGGGCAGGTGGGAGTTTTCCACTCGAGGAATAGTATCCAACATACTAGAACTCCGAGCAGCATTCCAAGCTCTTCGGGCTTTTTCTCACCTGACAAAAGACCAACCTGTCATGCTGCGTCTGGACAACACCTCAGCAGTGGCATACATCAGGAAGCAAGGGGGAACACGCAGCTGGTCCCTATTGAGGGAAGTGGAGCCGATTATGTCCTGGGCACAGAAAAATCTCTCGAATCTTTCAGCGGTTTATGTTCCAGGAGTCCAGAATGTCAAAGCAGACTTCTTGTCCAGAGTGGATCTGGACAACAACGAGTGGTCCCTTCACAAGGAAACGTTTGACTGGATCCTAACATTGGGGCTCTCTCCAGAGGTAGACCTCTTCGCCTCCCCCTGCAATCACAAACTGCCGAGGTACTATTCAAGATTCAGAGATCCACAAGCATCAGGGATAGATGCACTCTCGGATCAGTGGAGATTCCACAGGGCATACGCCTTCCCACCAATTCCGATTGTGTTACAGTTTCTTCGGAGACTCAGGTCGGAGCCAGTGGAGGTAGTGGCGGTGATTCCCTTCTGGCCGAACAGGCCATGGTTTCCCCTTCTGACGCTACTCAGTGTCCGAGACCCAATCCCGCTACCCTTCAGACCGGATCTGTTGTCCCAGGGGTCTGTACTCCATCCGTGCCCAGACCGTCTACATCTCAGGGTCTGGATGTTGAGAGGAGGAGGTTACAGGCTTTAGGCTGTCCAGAAACGGCAATCTCGACATTGCTTAGTGCTAGAAGAAGCTCAACGAACAGGGTTTATCAGAGAATCTGGGAAAAATTTTCTGCACAGTTGACTACAAGGCCTGATCCTCAATCTTCAATTAAGATCCAGGATGTATTGAGCTTTCTCCAATCAGGTCTGGACTTGCCTCTATCAGTGAGTTCGCTCAGAGTCCAGGTCTCGGCTATTTCCGCTTTTACAGGGATCTCCTGGACCACTCATGCCCTAATTCGTCAGTTCTTCCAAGGGGCAGTGAGAATCAGACCTCAGAGAAAACCCAGGTTTCCCAAGTGGGATCTGCCACTAGTTCTGGATTTCCTGGCGGGTCAGATTCAAGACAGGTCTGATTCTTTGACCATAAGAGAGCTTACACTGATAACAGTGTTTCTGGTAGCTGTAACCTCAGCAAAAAGAGTGTCGGAAATTGGGTCCTTTGGGACACAAGAGCCTTTCTTAACATTTTTTCCTGACAGAGTGGTGCTCATTCCCATGCTGGATGCGAGACCAAAAAGGACTTCTGTCTTCCATGAAAACATAGAAACAGTGTTACCAACCTTTAGACAGGAAGAGGAAGAATCTTTGGTTCATCCTCTGGATGTTGGAAAATGTATTAAGAAATATTTAGATGCCACTTCCTCTTTCAGAAAATCAGAACATCTTTTTGTTACCTTCTATGGAAAAAACAAAGGTTCAAGAGCCTCGACGAGATCCATTTCCTCCTGGATCATCCAGACCATCCAGTGGGCTTATAGGGCTAAGGGCTTGACCCCTCCAGCAGTAGTTACAGCTCATTCGACGCGGAGCATCTCTACCTCCTGGGCAGTATCCAGACATGTGGCTCCTGAAGTCATCTGCAGAGCAGCGTCGTGGTCCTCTATTAACACGTTCCTGTCCCATTACTGTGTTGAGCCAGCGGCTCTTTCGTCTGTGAATTTTGGTTTGCAAGTCCTGTCTGTTTGACAAAATGCATTAAACTTTTCTGTTCAGCACCTGCCCACCCTGTGTGTACGGCGAGTTATTTCCCTATACGTATGCTGCCATGGAGTCTGTCAGGAAAACGGAAAATTTATATCAAATACTTACCGTAATTTTCCTTTCCTGATGGACTCCATGGCAGCAGGAGTTCCCTCCCGGATTTCTGTGGAGGATAGTTACAGAACACGTGTGCTGAACAGGAGCAAAGATTTATAGGATTGAGGTCCTATGGGTAGGTTTGGAGGCGGGGCCAAACCCGATACGTATGCTGCCATGGAGTCCATCAGGAAAGGAAAATTACGGTAAGTATTTGATATAAATTTTCCGTTTTTCCCTTATGTCCTCTGACAGACGCAGCTCTTCAATGTTTCTTCACCAATGGGACGTCCCATAGCAGTGTAGGCATGAGGGGTGGGAAGAACGCAACCAACAACTGTTAACGTATTAACAAGGCTAGAAAACGTAGCCAACAGGGCAACAGAAAGCCCAACCAACACCAACAGGAGCCCAAAACAAAAATTCACCCCTGAAAGAGAACATCAATCTCTTCAGCAAACAGCAGCCAAAGGAAGCATCCGAGGATGCCATTAAATCAATCTTGTCGAATTTTGTAAAAGTGTGTACAGACGACCAGGTCACCGCTTTACACACCTGAGCCACAGAAGCCTGATGGTAAAAAGCCCAAGAGGCACTCAGCGCTCTAGTAGAATGCGACCTCACAGGGAAAGGAGGCACCTGACCCTTCAGTGAATAGGCCTGAACAATAGTCTGTCTGATCCATTTTGATATGGTTGCAGCAGACACAGCCAAACCCTTCCGAGATCCCTCAGGAAGGACAAACAGGGAATCAGACATCTGAAAGGATTCCGTGGCCGACAGGTAAACCCTGATCCCCGAACCACATCCAGAGAATGCAAGGCAAATTCTTTAGGATGCTTGGGCTTCGCACAGAGTGAAGGCAATCAATATCTTCATTAAGGTGGAAAGCCGACACCACCTTAGGAAGAAAAGATTGGTTAGGTCGCAGAACAACCTTATTCCTATGAACGACCAGATAAGGCGACGGGAAGACAGAGCCACCAACTCAGACACCCTGCGAGCAGAGGTGATAGACACCAGAAAGGCAACTTTATGAGACAACACAGGCAGAGAGATTTCTCTGATATTCTCAAAAGGAGGTCGTTGCAGAACGGACAAAACCAAATTCAGATCCCACAAAGGCAAAGGGGATCTCCTCGGTGGAGCCAGATGACGCAACCCTCGAATAAAGGTGTGAATCAAGGAGTTAGTCGCCAAGGGACATTGGAAGTAAATGGCTAAGGCCGACAACCGACCTTCAATTGTGCCTAAAGTCAAACATTCAAAGTATGTGTATCTGGTGTCACCACAAGGTGGCATTATGGACACCAATGTGTGACTGTGCCACGCCCTATCATATAGGGCAGGGGTGGGGAACCTCCGGCCCGCGGGCCGTATGCGGCCCGCACAATCCTTCTGTCCGGCCCGCACAATCGTTGCGATCCGTGCCGCTGTGTCACAAGGAGCCGATGGCTCCGTTCTGAAACTGTGAATCTCCGAAAAGGCTGGACCCGAGGCGCAGAGCAGTGCGCTTCGAGCCCGCCCATTTGTGTGACAATAGCGAATGAAAATTCGCTACTGTCTCATGGATCCGCCTCCTCCTCGGCCAATGTCATTGGCCGAGGAGGAGGCGGGACGCGGGAGGACTCGAAGAGACGCGGGGACTGAAGAGAGGAAGCCGGCCGCCGCTACAACAGGTAAGTGCTCTGGGGCTTGGCACGCTATTCACTCAGCATTGTGGCCAATCACTCCGCATTGAAAGGGGGCACGCTCTGGGCACTGCGCATTAAAAGGGGGCACGCTGTGGGCACTCCGCATTGAAAGGGGGCACGCTGTGGGCACTCCGCATTGAAAGGGGGCACGCTCTGGGCACTGCGCATTAAAAGGGGGCACGCTCTGGGCACTCTGCATTAAAAGGGGGCACGCTGTGGGCACTGCGCATTAAAAGGGGGCACTCTGCATTAAAAGGGGGCACGCTGTGGGCACTCCTCATTGAAAGGGGGCACGCTGTAGTCAATCACTCTGCATTGAAATGGGGCACGCTGTGGGCACTCCGCATTGAGCGGGGGCACGCTGTGGGCACTGCGCATTAAAAGGGGGCACTCTGCATTAAAAGGGGGCACGCTGTGGGCACTCCACATTGAAAGGGGGCACGCTGTGGTCAATCACTCCGCATTGAAAGGGGGCACGCTGTGGGCACTCCGCATTGAAAGGGGGCACGCTGTGGGCACTCCGCATTGAAAGGGGGGCACGCTGTGGTCACTATGCATTGAAAGGGGGCACGCTGTGGTCAATCACTCCGCATTGAAATGGGGCACGCTGTGTTCAATCACTCCGCATTGAAAGGGGGCACGCTGTGGTCACTATGCATTGAAAGGGGGCACGCTGTGGTCAATCACTCCGCATTGAAATGGGGCACGCTGTGTTCAATCACTCCGCATTGAAAGGGGGCACGCTGTGGTCAATCACTCCGCATTGAAATGGGGCACGCTGTGTTCAATCACTCTGCATTGAAAGGGGGCATGCTGTGGTCACTCCGCATTGAAAGGGGGGCACGCTGTGGTCACTATGCATTGAAAGGGGGCACGCTGTGGTCACTCTGCATTGAAAGGGGGCACACTGTGGTCACTCTGCATTGAAAGGGGGCACGCTGTGGTCACTCTGTATTGAAAGGGGGGCACGCTGTGGTCACTCTGCATTGAAAGGGGGCACGCTGTGGTTACTCTGCATTGAAAGGGGGCACACTGTGGTCACTCTGCATTGAAAGGGGGCATGCTGTGGTCACTCTGCATTGAAAATGGGGCACGCTGTGGTCACTCTGCATTGAAAGGGGGCACGCTGTGGTCACTCCGCATTGAAAGGGGGCACGCTGGTCTCTCTGCATTGAAAGGGGGCACGCTGTGGTCACTCCGCATTGAAAGGGGGCACGCTGTGGTCACTCCGCATTGAAAGGGGGCACGCTGTGGTCTCTCTGCATTGAAAGGGGGCACGCTGTGGTCACTCTGCATTGAAAGGGGCACGCTGTGGTCAGTCTGCATTGAAAGGGGGCACACTATACCTTGATCACTGAAGGCTCCTTTCACACTTTTGTGACCTCAAAGTCACGCAATTTTTTACAGCGTTTTTTGCCGCAAATCAATGCCTATTACATTTATGCATACATTTTGTACGGCCCCCGAATGATGTCCAAATGGCCCTTGGTAGAAAAAAGGTTCCCCACCCCTGATATAGGGAAACCAAAAAATGCTATTGCACGAAAAAAACTGAATTTTTGTAAAATCTTACCTGTAAAATTCCTTTCTCTGAGTCCTCCGACAGTCGCCTCCACCTCTAAGTCATCACTGTTGGGTATTGACTTCCCATCCGCAGGAGTAGCTAGGCATATAGACTTAGTCAAAAGACAAAAGGCATTAGCATATACACACCCATGGGGGCTGTCCCATCTGGTCAATACCCCCCCTGCATCACCACTCCCAACTCAGTTTGGTAGCATAGCAGTAGGTAATAAGAACCCCAAAAGAGGGGCGGGGGCGGCGACTGTCGGAGGACTCAGAGAAAGGAATTTTACAGGTAAGATTTTACAAAAATTCAGTTTTCTCTTTCGTCCTCCGACAGTCGCCGCCACCTCTAAGTCATCACTGTTGGGATGTCCCAAAGCAGTATAGACATGAGGGGTGGGAGACGCAACCGTAGAAAAGGCAACGCAGTACCCACATCAGAGAAAGGAATCTTACACGCACTGTAAGAGAACCAACTGGGCAACAGAAAAAAACAATGCTCAACAGGAGCAACAGCCCAGGAAAGCAAATGCCAACAGCCAGGGACCCAGAAAAAAACACGAGGGTCCATCATGGCACTGCCGCACTGAGAACTTTGTGGCCAAAGGAAGCATCAGCCGATGCCCGAACGTCTACTTTGTAGAATTTGGAAAAAGTATGCACCGACGACCAAGTCGCAGCCTTGCACACCTGGGCCATTGAGGCCCGATGCCAATAGGCCCAGGACGCACTCACAGATCTGGTAGAGTGCGCCTTAACAGGGAAGGGTGGAACCCGTTCCTTCAAGGCGTAAGCCTGTTCAATGGTCTGTCTGATCCATTTGGCAATAGTGGCTGCAGATGCAGCCATGCCCTTCCGAGGTCCCTCAGGAAGGACAAAGAGGGAATCCGTCTCCTGAAAGGACTCCGTAGACGACAGGTAAACCCTGATCGCCCTGACAACATCCAAGGAATGCAGAGCAACCTCCTTAGGATGCTTAGGCTTCGTACAAAGGGAAGGCAGGACAATGTCCTCATTAATGTGGAACTCAGAGACCACCTTAGGAAGAAAGGAGGGATGCGGACGCAAAACCACCTTATCCCGGTGAATCACCAAGTACGGAGAACGGCAAGATAACGCTGCCAGTTCAGACACCCTGCGAGCCGAAGTGATCGCCACCAAAAAGACAACCTTCTTAGACAGCAGAGGCAACGATATTTCCCGAATGTTTTCAAAGGGAGCACGCTGTAAGACGGACAGAACCAAGTTCAAGTCCCATGGAGGTAAAGGCTCCTTCCTGGGAGGAGCCAAATGTCGCACACCTTGAATGAAAGTGCGAACCAGAGAGTGAGACGCCACAGGGCGTTGAAAAAGAATAGCCAGTGCGGACACCTGGCCTTTGATCGTGGCCAGCGCCAGGCGCTGGTCCACCCCAGACTGGAGGAAGGCCAACACTCTGGACACCGAGTACGATCGAGGGGAGAACTCCCTGGACTCACACCAGGCGAAATAAGCCTTCCAGGTCTTTCTAGCCTTGACAAGGGTAGGGATGACCTCAGAAGAGAGACCCCTGTCCTTCAGGACCTGGGTCTCAACAGCCAGGCCGTTAAAGCCAGCGACTGTAAAGCAGGATGGAAGATCGGACCCTGAGACAGGAGATCTTCCCGCAGAGGCAGACGCCACGGAGGCGCCACTGCCAGGTGAACAACGTCGGCGTACCAGGACCGGCGTGGCCAGTCCGGAGCCACCAGAATCACCAGGCGCGGTTCCGAGACCAATCTGCGGAGGAACCGGGCAAGTAACTGAATCGGAGGAAAGGCATACATCAGACGATACTGATGCCAAGGGGCTACCAACGCATCCGAGGCGTCCGCCAACGGATCGCGCATTCTTGCCACGAACCTTTCCATCTTTTGATTTAGCCAGGATGCGAACAGATCCACGTCCGGGGACCCCCACCTCACACACAGCATTTGAAAGACCTCCGGGTGTAGGGACCATTCCCCCTGGTCCAGGGTCTGGCGGCTCAGATAGTCGGCCTGCCAATTCTCCACACCCGGAATGTGAACTGCCGAGATCGCCGGGACATGAGCCTCGGCCCAAGACAGAATGTCGGCCCAAGACAGAATGTCGGTCACCTCCCGGGCTGGCCGAGCACTCCTGGGACTGAGGCAGTCTGTCCCACCTGGCCAGGATCTCCGCTTGGAGAGCCCGCGTGTGGAACTGAGCAAAGGGTATCGCCTCGAAGGCCGATACCATCAACCCCAGGCCCCGCATACAGGTCCTGAGTGACGAGGACGGGCTGTCCCTGAGGGACCTGATCTCGTCAAGCAAAGTCCGGAGCTTGTCCTCCGGTAAGAACACCTTTGCCTGAGCAGAGTCCAGAATCATTCCCAGGTAGGGAAGACGAAGCGATGGAGACAACGTCGATTTCTGAACGTTGATGGTCCATCCGAACTCCTGGAGCGTCTGCACCGTGGTGGACAGATCGCGCACTAGGTACTGGCTGGCACGTGATCTCAGAAGTAGATCGTCCAGGTAACCCAAGACCGCAATGCCCTGAGCCCTCAGTAGGCCCAGAACCGGCGCCAACACTTTGGTAAACACCCTTGGTGCCGAAGCGAGACTGAAAGGTAACGCCACAAACTGGTAGTGGTCCTCTGCGATAGCAAACCGAAGGCACCGCTGGTGACCCTCGAAAATGGGGATGTGCAGGTACGCATCCTTCAGATCTATCGAGGCCAGGAATTCCGGGTCTGCCAATTCTCCACACCCGGAATGTGAACTGCCGAGATCGCCGGGACATGAGCCTCGGCCCAAGACAGAATGTCGGCCCAAGACAGAATGTCGGTCACCTCCCGGGCTGGCCGAGCACTCCTGGGACTGAGGCAGTCTGTCCCACCTGGCCAGGATCTCCGCTTGGAGAGCCCGCGTGTGGAACTGTGCAAAGGGTATCGCCTCGAAGGCCGATACCATCAACCCCAGGCCCCGCATACAGGTCCTGAGTGACGAGGACGGGCTGTCCCTGAGGGACCTGATCTCGTCAAGCAAAGTCCGGAGCTTGTCCTCCGGTAAGAACACCTTTGCCTGAGCAGAGTCCAGAATCATTCCCAGGTAGGGAAGACGAAGCGATGGAGACAACGTCGATTTCTGAACGTTGATGGTCCATCCGAACTCCTGGAGCGTCTGCACCGTGGTGGACAGATCGCGCACTAGGTACTGGCTGGCACGTGATCTCAGAAGTAGATCGTCCAGGTAACCCAAGACCGCAATGCCCTGAGCCCTCAGTAGGCCCAGAACCGGCGCCAACACTTTGGTAAACACCCTTGGTGCCGAAGCGAGACTGAAAGGTAACGCCACAAACTGGTAGTGGTCCTCTGCGATAGCAAACCGAAGGCACCGCTGGTGACCCTCGAAAATGGGGATGTGCAGGTACGCATCCTTCAGATCTATTGAGGCCAGGAATTCCCCTGGACTCAGGGAGGCCACCACCGAACGGAGAGACTCCATACGGAACTTCCGAACACGCACAAAGCGGTTCAGCGCTTTTAGGTCCAGAATAGGACGCACTTTGCCCTCCTTTCTGGGCACAGTGAACAGATTGGAATAAAACCCTCGAAACCTGTCCCGATGAGGCACCGGGACAATCACTCCCTGAGCAAGCAGGTCCTACACCGCTTGATGCATGTCCTGCAGACTCTCTGGAAGCAGATGAAGATTGGAGGAAAAGAATCTGTCCGCCGGCCGGGAAATCCCGATCGAACGATTTCCAGAACCCACCTGTCCGATATCCGGAGCAACCATGGTTGGAGGAAACCGCGCAAACGTCCCCCCACCCCTGAAACGGGTGAGGGTGCCCCTTCAGGCAGAGGCGGATTGACCCGCCGCGCCAGCATTGCCGGACTTCTGCTTACCCACCCAGGGCTTCTTCTGACTGCCCTGGGCCTTGAAGGGCTTGCCCTTGGATTGGTTCCGAAAGGCACGAAAGGACCCCTGATTTGATCTAGGCCCAGAACCCCGCTTGCCCCGAAAGGACTTGTTCTTCGGGTTCTGGGGCAGCATAGTGCTCTTGCCCCCCGTGACGCCTTTCACCAGGGTATCCAACGCCTCGCCAAAAAGGTGAAACTCAGCATAGGGAAAATCAGCAACTGTTTTCCGTGAGGACTGGTCAGCCGACCAGCTCTTCAGCCATATCAGTCGCCGGTTAAGTACCGCGACACTAGAGAGGCGAGCCACTAAGGGGGCCTCATTCAAGGCTGCATCACACAAATACATGACTCCTTGGTGGATCTGATCCACCATTTCCAGCCGGGCAGGCGGAACACCATCAGACACGAGATTGCACCTAAGCAGCTGGAGACTCCAACCGCCGGTCCGTGGGATCCCGGAAAACCAGGGTATCCTCAGTAGGAACCAAGGTAGCCTTGTTTAACACAGCCACAGTGTGATCTACCTGTGGAGGCACACACCATCGTGATTCCGTAGCCGGCGCAAAAGGATAAAGCAATTTGAACCGACTAGGTACCAGGAATGGACGTTTTAACGTGCGCCACATTTCATTAACAGTGTAATGAAACTCAGCTGGGCAGGGGAAAACCTGCGCAGACTTGCGGGTCCTGTGCGTCCCAAATGAGGACACAATGCCCAGAGGACAGGGTTCATCCTCTAAATGCAAGATCTCCTTAACAGAAACAATTAACTCATCCATGGTCGCCCGTTCTTCAGGTGACCCTGGGGAGGAGGTATCAACCCCCTCCATTTCAGCCTCCCCCTTGGACCCCGGGGGGTCCAGGGATGAGCGGGACCCTGAAAAGGGCATGCTCACAGCAGCAGCCATATCCCCATCTGAATCAGAAGAGAGAGACAATCTGGGCCTCTTTTTTGCAGCACGTTCAGACATCAGCATTTCCATATTAGACACCATGTGTCTGCAGCTGTGCTGCGGACTTGAGCAGCGTGGGAGCAGAGGCTGACAAGGCGGGGAGCAGAGGCTGACGTGTGTGAGGAGCGTGTGTGTGTGTTTGACCAAAGGAGCGAGTGTGTGTGTGTGAACACCCCCCCCCTTCTAAAGAGAGCGGCGCCGAGCGGTGCGAACCCCCCCCCCCTGAGAAGAGCGGCGGCGAGCGGTGCGAGACCCCCCCCCTGAGAAGAGCGGCGGTGAGCGGTGCGTGACCCCCCCCCCCTCATGAGAAGAGCGGCGACGCGACCCCCCCCACCCCCCCCCCAGAGGTAAGAGCGTGGTGTGCGGGCAGCGAGCGGTGAGGTAACCCACCCCCTGCAAGGGCGGGCGGCAGACAGAGAGAGGACAAGGGGGGCAGAGGAGACACACAATTCCTGACCTGGCCATTGGCAGGGAGAGGAGCTGAGGGGAGACTGATCGGCAAGTGACAGAGGAGGGAGACAGGAGCCTAAGCAAGTGTCAGGCTTAAAGGAACACACACACATACAGGGCTGGTGACTGAGGTTGATCACTGAGGCCCAGCGAGTACCTGGTGAGTATCCTTGCGACTGGGAGTGTCCTTGCGACTGGGAGTGTCCTTGCGACTGGAGTATCTAGCGACTGGTGAGCATCTTGCGACTGGGAGTGTCCTTGCGACTGGTGAGTATCTAGCGACTGGTGAGCATCTTACCACTGGTGAGTATCTAGCGACTGGTGAGCATCTTACCACTGGTGAGTATCCCTGCGACTGGTGAGTGTCCTTGCGACTGGTGAGTGTCCTTGCGACTGGTGAAGTGTCCTTGCGACTGGTGAGTTTCCTTGCGACTGGTGACTGTCCCTGCGACTGGTGAGTGTCCCTGCGACTGGTGAGTGTCCCTGCGACTGGGAGTGTCCCTGCGACTGGTGAGTGTCCTTGCGACTGGTGAGTGTCCCTGCGACTGGTGAGTTTCCTTGCGACTGGTGAAGTTTCCTTGCGACTGGTGAGTATCTTTGCGACTGGTGAGTATCTTGCGACTGGTGAGTGTCCTAGCGACTGGTGAGTGTCCTTGCGACTGGTGAGTGTCCCTGCGACTGGTAAAGTTTCCTTGCGACTGGTGAGTATCTTTGCGACTGGTGAGTATCTTTGCGACTGGTGAGTGTCCTTGCGACTGGTGAGTGTCCTTGCGACTGGTGAGTGTCCTAGCGACTGGTAGTGTGGTGCGACTGACCGGCTGTGCGATTGTGAGGGTGGTGCGACTGAACCGGGCTGTGAGACTGTGAGTGAGTGCGACAGGAGTGTGGTGCGACTGACCGGGTGGTGCGGCTGGGAGTGTCGTGCGACTGACCGGGCTGTGAGATTGTGAGTGTTGTGCAACTGAGGGTCAAGTGAGTGAAGCGGAGTACCAGAGGGTGAGAAGGTAGAGTTAGGAAGTCAGGAAATAGCCACATAGGATAGACTTAAATCACTGAATCCCCATTAGATTAGATTAGTAGGTACAATGCCCGGCGGGTGTGGAGATGCGACTCGGTGTACATCTTGTAATATGTATGCGTTCCTCAGACATGTGATCGAGGGCGAATACAAATGCGCAAAATGTAAGCACGTTGTTTCCCTGGAAGCTCAGGTCCTGAATCTAGGGAAGCAGCTGGCAACACTGAGACGAATGTCCATACCGGAGGAGAGCCAGGATCGTACCTGTTACGGAACAGGGCACCCCTGAGCAGGTACCTCCGTTGACAGATGCTCCTAGTGCTTCCCGAGGGCTCCAAGCACTCCATCAGACACCGTAAGCACTTCAGACTCCACGAACCGCCGCAGCTTGGTTAGGGTCTTGGCATCTCCTACCCACCCTGGACCAACGACAAGGCTCCAGGTTCCTGTGGGTGAACCTCTCTTTCCCCAGAGAGTGCAGCAGAACAAGCTCTTACACAAGCTCTTACAAGAGCTCAGTGATTCTCTAAGGGAGTATGGAAGACCATAGCAATCCCTGCAGCAGATTCCCCCAATAACGAGACAAAGCTCCGAGATGAGGGTAAAACAGGAACAACATTTATTGGAAGAACAGAGCACACTTTTATACAGAAATTGGAACATCCTTCCCCCAACAACCGCTTTCCCATTGGTCAATTGCAAAGCACTTGCAGTCCTCACCAAGGTCCTCTCCAGCATATGCAAATGAGGGCTTGAAAATGAGTCAACAGGGATTGGTCAGATAGCTTTGACCAATGCAAGGAGACAGAAGCCCCAGGGGGCAATCAATGCACACAACAGTCAGACACAGAACAATGGTTCTCTAACGAGCCCTCAATACACATCACTTTGAGTGTCAATAGACCGCCCGTCTCCTCAGAACTTCCTGTAATGCCCATATTAGGAGTTGGCTTCCTGTTCCTTACAGTTTACAGGAATACGTTTTAGCTTCCAGGAGAGGCAAGGCTCCATTAGCCACATGTTTAAAGAAACACAAAAAGACACAAAAATGCATAACTCCCAGTCTACTGAACAGAACCCCTACATTCAACCCATCCCCAGATAGCCTGGATCTGAGCGCTCAACATATCCAAACAGCGCTCAGATGCCACAAACAGTCAAATTGCCATGGGGTTTACGTTTAGCCTGGGCTGATGAGAGGGTCCATAGTCCCATTGCAGGAGGCGAGCAACCAGGCTTCTCCAACGCCCAGTGGCGAGATTGGTCTCGTCACAGTACCTGTCAGGTGCAGGCAGGGGTCTGCACAGAGGTGGGCGGAGTATCGGAGGTGCAGGCATCAGAGCAGAGTAGACATGTGACAGTTAGGAAGGGTAGAGGGCAAAAAGGCAAGGAGGCTGATCCTGGGCTGGAGCACCCCAATAGATACGCCCCGTTGTGTGATGTTGGGGAAACCAGTCAGGGACCAGCATTGCTGGAGCAGAGTGATGCCCCTAGCTGCCAGGGGAAGAACTCCTCCAGTGAGGCTGGGAGAAAGGGAAAGGAAAGACAGGTGCTGGTGGTAGGGGACTCAATTATTAGAAGGACAGACAGTGTAATCTGTGACAAAGACCATGTGTGCCGAACAGTCTGTTGTTTGCCGGGCGCTCGGGTTCGGCACATCGCGGATCGGGTGGACAGATTATTGGGTGGGGCTGGGGAAGACCCAGCTGTCATGGTACACGTGGGTACCAATGACATAGGCAGAGGAAGACGGAGAGTCCTAAACGATTTCAGGGACTTAGGCGCTAAGTTGAGGAGAAGGACCTCCAAGGTAGTATTTTCCGAAATACTACCTGTACCTCGAGCCACACCAGAGAGGCAGCGGGAGATTAGGGAAGTTAACAAGTGGCTGAGGAGCTGGTGTAGTAAGGAGGGTTTCGGGTTCCTGGAGAACTGGGCTGACTTCTCAGTCGGTCACCGGCTCTTTTGTAGGGACGGATTGCACCTAAATGGGGAGGGTGCAGCCGTACTGGGTGCGAGGATGGCCAAAAAGCTAGAGGGGCTTTTAAACTAGGGAATGGGGGGGAGGGTACAGATGTAGAATTAGCCAGTGGAAAGCAAGTTTCAGAGGGCAGAAATGGGGGCACTAGCGGTAGGGTGTACGGAGCTCCTATACCCAGGATGGGTATGGGGAAAAATCAGGAGGGCAACCTAAAAACATCAAATGAGGATATATGTAGCCGCTCAAAATTAAGAGGTTTGTATACCAATGCCAGAAGCCTGGCCAACAAGATGGGAGAGCTGGAGCTGCTGTTGTTGGAGGAGGACTTAGATTTTGTGGGGATAACTGAGACTTGGTTTGACAGCTCTCATGACTGGATGGCGACCATTCAGGGGTATTCCCTTTATCGCAGAGATAGAGAGGGTAAAAAAGGGGGAGGGGTATGTTTGTATATTAAGAACAGTATACAGGTAAATATGAGGGATGATATTAATAATGGAGCTAAGGACGAGGCAGAATCCCTATGGGTAGAGCTTCAAAGGGAAGGCACAGTGGGGAAGGTAATATTGGGCGTATGCTATAGGCCCCCCAACCTGAGGGAGGAGGGGGAGACGGACCTCATGTTACAGATAGGATTGGCAGCAAGGATGGGAAATGTCATTATAATGGGGGACTTTAATTATCCAGATATAGACTGGGCAGATGGAACTGCGCACTCAGCCAAGGCTCGGCAGTTCCTAAATATCTTGCAGGACAATTTCATGGGTCAGATGGTGAATGCACCGACAAGAAACAATGCGGTACTTGACCTACTGATTACCAACAATACAGACCTGCTCACGGATATAGAAATACGGGAGAACTTAGGAAACAGTGACCATAGGTCAATAAGTTTCAGTATTAATTATAGGAAGCAGAGGGGTAATTTAAGGACGCTGAATTTCAAAAGAGCCAATTTCCCAAAACTGCGCTCGCTGCTAGAAAATATCAAATGGGATAGAACCCTGGAAACAAAGAACACGGAGGAAAAATGGGAGTGCTTCAAGAGCATACTTAACAAGGGGATTGACCAGTGCATTCCAAAGGGAAATAAATTTAAAAGAGCAAAATTAAACCCTGGGTGGCTAAACTCCAACATAAAAATGCATATTAGAGCTAAAGAAAAGGCCTTCAAAAAATACAAGACTGAGGGGTCATTGGCAGCATTTAAGCATTACAAAGAGTGTAATAAGAAATGTAAAGATGAAATCAGGGCGGCTAAAATAGAACACGAGAGACATATAGCGGAGGAGAGTAAAAAGAACCCCAAGAAGTTCTTTAAGTATATAAACAGTAAGAAAGCGAGGCCAGAACACATTGGCCCCATAAAAGACGACAAAGGAAATATGGCCACTGAGGACAGAGAAAAGGCGGAAGTGTTAAATAATTTCTTCTCTTCAGTCTTCACAAAAGAATCGGGGGGCTACACGAACCTAGCTTGTAAGGCCAATCTAAACAACACACCTCAGGAAGTGCCGCCATGGCTAACAGAAGACAGACTTAGAACTAAACTTGAGAAACTTAACATAAATAAATCACCGGGACCGGATGGCTTGCACCCGAGGGTTCTTAAATAGCTCAGCCAGGTGATTGCCAGACCATTATTCTTGATCTTTAAGGATAGTTTACAGACGGGTATGGTGCCAGCTGATTGGAAAAAGGCCAACGTAGTACCAATATTTAAAAAGGGGCCGAGGTATATCCCGGGTAACTATAGGCCGGTCAGCCTAACATCTGTAGTCTGCAAGATTTTGGAGGGGATGTTAAGGGACCACATACAAGACTTTAGTAATGAAAACAATATAATTAGTAGTAATCAGCATGGATTTATGAAAAATCGTTCTTGCCAAACCAATCTATTAACCTTCTACGATGAAGTGAGCTGCCACTTAGATAAAGGTAAGCCTGTGGATGTGGTGTATCTGGACTTTGCAAAGGCCTTTGACACCGTTCCCCACAAACGCTTACTGTACAAACTAAGGAAGGTAGGTATGGACCATAAGGTGAGTACCTGGATAGAGAACTGGCTCCAGGGGAGAGTACAGAGGGTGGTGATTAATGGTGAGTACTCGGATTGGGCGGGGGTGGAAAGTGGGGTCCCCCAGGGTTCTGTCCTGGGACCAATCCTGTTTAATTTATTCATATATGATCTAGAGGAGGGGATATCGAGTACAATCTCAGTATTTGCGGACGATACTAAACTAAGCATGCCAATATCTTCTATACAGGATGTGGAAACCTTACAAGCGGACCTAAACAAAATAACGGGGTGGGCAACTACATGGCAGATGAGGTTTAATGTTGATAAATGTAAAGTAATGCACTTGGGGGCCAGAAACCAGAAAGCAAGCTGCTCACTAGGGGGGGAACCTCTGGGTGAGTCTAGGATGGAAAAGGACCTGGGGGTACTGGTAGACAACAGGCTTGGAAGTGGCATGCAATGCCAAGCCGCTGCAAGCAAAGCCAACAGAATATTGGGATGTATAAAAAAGGGGATTCACTCCAGAAATAAAGAGATTATTCTCCCGCTCTACAAGACTCTGGTCCGGCCACATCTGGAGTATGCTGTCCAGTTCTGG
This sequence comes from Pelophylax lessonae, assembly GCF_965119305.1. Lineage (NCBI taxonomy): Eukaryota > Metazoa > Chordata > Amphibia > Anura > Ranidae > Pelophylax > Pelophylax lessonae. Next base: position 301,328,342 of record NC_138775.1, read on the forward strand.
GCACCGGTCCTCAGAAAGGATGTGCTGGAACTGGAAAGAGTCCAGAGAAGGGCAACAAAAATAATTAGGGGAATGGAGGACATCAGCTATGAGGAAAGACTACAAGCACTGAACCTATTCTCTCTGGAGAAGAGACGATTGAGGGGGGATATGATATCAATGTACAAATACTGTACTGGTGACCCTAGCATAAGGAACAAACTACTTAGAGTAAGGAAATACAACAAGACACATGGCCACTCACTAAAACTAGAGGAAAGACGGTTTAACCTTAAAATGCGTAAGGGGTTCTTCACTGTAAGAGCGGTAAGGATGTGGAATTCTCTTCCACAAGCAGTCGTATCAGCAGGGAGCATTGATAGTTTCAAAAAACTATTAGATGGGCACCTTAAAGACCACAACATACAGGGGTATACAATGTACAACATACAGGGGTATACAATGTACGGTTAAAAGCAAACACACACACGCATCATAGGTTGAACTGGATGGACTGATGTCTTTTTTCAACCTCACTATGTAACTATGTAACACCAAAGTCGCCACTACAGCAGCTAAATCGGGTCGCAGCGGGGCCACAGGAGAACTGGGGACCCCCACTAAAGCTGGGGGGAACTTGCTTTCCTGAGAATCCATTGCTCAAAGTGCACAGAAAAAAACAGTGCAATAAATGTGTACTGCCCCTTTTAAATCGCTGCGGAATGCGCAGCCCACCGCTACAGCTACAGTGACAAAGACCCCAAAAGGAGAGAGAAAACTGAGCCAGAAGCGATAATACAGAGGAATATTGAGAGCGATAACCTGCAGAGCCCGCAGAGTGTTGCCACCGATGTCCTGCTGCATATGGAAAGGAAGTGCTGCTGAAGTAGGCTGAACTTAAAGACTTTCAGTCTTAGGGAAAATGGCTGCCCCATAGGATTGCATTGGAGGCTTCAAGAAAATGGCCGTCGAACATGCGGTCGGACCGATCGTTCTACACCCACCAAAATGGCGGCGGATGGCGCCAAAACAGCATGCAGTATCGCCCACAGAGAGGCTGACCATGCCTGCCCAAATCAAAGATGGCGGACCGCGCGAGTTCACTCCGCTGCGGTCGCCACACAAAATCTGCACCCCCAACAATGCACCGAAGTGACACAGGAAAGGGGACCCCCACACATACAGAAAACTGCACAAGCGATCCCTGCAGGGACTGCATCAGGGAGTCACACAGGCACAGACATGGGGAACACACAGCAACACAGACTGCCACCCCAGACAGAGGCCCCACACAGAAGTACTTACCTGTACCGGATGGCGTGGGAAGCCTCTATGCACGGAAAACCGCTGTCCTCACCTGACAGGGAGTGCCGAGAGCCAGGGACATGACACTGCAGCACCGTAGATGTGTCCTGTGAGGTAGCCACCTCACGGCTGCATCCCTGCAGCGAACAGGGATGGGTCGTTCGTAATGCCAGGGCGAGCCATAGCTGAACGCTCAATGGCGGGCTGGGGGTCCATCTGACCCTTTTGCTCTGGAGAACCAGGGCGGTCAGTCCGAATCCCAGCACCGCATGATCCATCTTCATCCGAAGAGAAGACTAACACTAGAAGCTGACAAAATAAACAGCTAGTAAAGTAAGAAAAAACTGACATTTTCAAAGAAAATCAAATAAAAGATTAGGAAGGCTGAGACTGAAGCCCCAGCACAAGGTAAGCCTGACTACTCCTGACGCTAGGCAGATTAAAACTGAGTTGGGAGTGGTCATGCAGGGGGGTATTGACCAGATGGGACAGCCCCCATGGGTGTGTATATGCTAATGCCTTTTGTCTTTTGACTAAGTCTATATGCCTAGCTACTCCTGCGGTTGGGAAGTCAATACCCAACAGTGATGACTTAGAGGAGGCGGCGACTGTCGGAGGACGTAAGAGAAATGGACTTTACTGGCACAACATCATGACACTATGTCGTAAAAATACATCATTTTATTTCAAAACAGTTTACAAATTCTTTTTCACAGAATACATATACAAACAAGCATTGTTTTAAAGGTTATATGCAACAAACAATACGCTCAATTGATCATAAGTGAACCCCACCATACCACATGGTACCAATATGCTGAAACCACTAGAAGCCCTTTGACCTAGAGTCATGCCATATACAGGCTTTTGATGGTGTAGTTCCAGTGGTGGCGGTGTATTCACTAGTAAACGACAGGATTCTCTACATGTTTCGCGCTGTAGCGCTTCTTCTGGAGAGTGTCGTTAAATATAACACTTTATCATAAGATCTATAGGAAAGAAAAGGAGGAATATGTGCATGAAAATTCATACAATATACAGCCTCAATTCACGGAAACAGTGCTCTAAGAATAGGCAAACTATATACGATGACCTGTCTGCTGGGCGAGACAGAAATTCAATCTTGTACCCTGTACAAATCAATTCGTCAACCCATTTGTATTGAATCAGAAATGTTCAGGGTTCCAGAAAGCAACGCAGACGTCCCCCCACCCCTGAACCGGGTGAGGGCGTCCCTTCATGCTAAGGAGGATTTGTTCATCGCACCGGACTGGCCAGCCTTAGGCTTACCCGACCAAGCCTTTTGGTGTGTCCTGCGGAGGCTCTGAACGGTTTGCCTTTTCCTGCCTCCCTGAGGCACGAAAAAGCCCCCGGTGAGCCGTGAAGGAAGGCCCTCGCTTACCCTTTTGGGATTGGGGGAGAAGAGTACTCTTACCCCCTGTGAGACCCTTGATCAACTCATCCAAGGAGTCACCAAAAAGGCGTTCACCCAAAAAGTGGACATCAGACCGGTCTTTTTAGAAGCCTGGTCCGTCGACCAGCTCTTCAGTCACACCATGCGGCGTATTGCGACCCCCACCGCAGACCAGACACCCTGGCAACCAGAGGAGCCTCGTCCAGTGCCGCATTGCACAGGTACACCATGGCCTAGGCCATCTGATCCATGAGCTCAATCAGAGTTGGAGGAACTGACTCAGCTTGCAAGTTGCTCCTAAGCACCTTGATCCATTCTGTAACCGCCTGAGAAACCAGGACAGAGGCGAACACAGGTCTGAGAAGCGAACACGTCACCAAGTGCAGGTGGCAGGAAAGTGATTCCATGCGCCTTTCCACCGGGTCCTTAAACACTGGGGAGTCTTCCACGGGTACTACAGTGGATTTATTCAAGGGGAAACAGTGTGATCCACCTTAGGTCCTGTCCAGTGGTTGGAAACTGAGTCTGCAAAGGGGTAACGGCGCTGAAAGCGCTTGGGCACCACCAGCATGTGCTTAATGCGCCGCCATTGCTTATTCACAACATCGTGAAAATCCTCGGGACAAGGAAAAACCTGACCCGACTTCTGGGCTTTGCGGGAGCCGAAGATAAACCGCTTTCCTGACTGTTTGGGCTCATCATCTATATGCAATGTCTTCCTTACTGAACGAATCAGTGCTTCCACCAAAGCCCGTTCCCGCGCCGCAGCTGAGGAGGACTTATCCTCCTCGCCGTCTGACTGCGAAGACAGGGATCCCTCAGGGAGGGCAATGTCCGTGGCAACCACATCAGGCTCTGAATCAGAGGACTGAGAGGGCATCGGCCGTTTTTGGATTGCAACTTGTTTCATTACAAGATCCACTTTGAACGCCAGAGTTTCTATGGCTGCAGACAGAGACACCAGAGAAGGTGATCCGGATGGGCCGGATGCACAAATAAATTCAGAGGGGAAATTTTCACCTTGGGACTCAATTTTTAGCAAGACAAAAAAGTTGAGTACACTGGCCCTTTAAATTTGCAAACGCAGTCCGCTCCGTTATACCTCGGTACCACTGGAGTCCCCCTTTAAGCTAGCAGGTGTCCTGACAGGAGCTATATGTGTCTGAGGAATGCCCAAAGGACTAAAAACCCCTTTACTGTGCCAGCAATCTGGAGAAGCAACCGTTCTGCAATCTGTCTTCAGCAAGTGGAACTTCTGGGAGGAAGTGACCAAACAAGCACTAGAGGCCCCGCCCGCACTGACCACAGGAAAATGGTGGCAATAGAATTTATATAGGAAGCAAAGGGAAAATGGCTGCCACTCATACAGCGCGGCCTGCCCACACTTAAGATGGTGCCCGAAAACGGCGCCAAGCACTCAGGAAGGCAAGAAAATGGCTGCTGTCCTTACACAGATGCAGCCTGATGCCCACACCTAAAATGGCGGTCAAAAATGGCACCAAGCGTTCAGGAGCCCAGGGAATGAGGCCACCACGGGAATCCACTTCAGGGGACAACCCCAGGATAAGGTAACAACCTCACACCCCCCCCAGGCGTTAGACGCCGCTATAGCGCCCCCAGCAGGAGCAGGGAGGGCAGGACCTGTCCTGACAGGCCAGGGGGATCTTTCAGAGGACACAGCCCTGTTATCCCCAGGAGTGGGCCCACATCACCCCCTCAGATATCTGTCCCAGGGACACAGGGGGTGTTGCATCACTCACCATAAAATGGACCTTGGGGCTCTGCTCCGAGACAGCTCGCCTCCCACCCTGAGTGGGGGTGTTGCCAACCATAAAACGGTACGCTGCAACTCAGGGCGTTCCAGGTTGATGCGTCCCGCCAAAGCATCTGCTCACAGGCTCGTCCTCATCCGTCGGAGCTCTGTCGGGGCGAAGCCTGGGCAGACCACAACCTGCTCACGCTCGTTGGCCAGGCTGGGAGACCATAAGGATCTAGATCACAGGTGTCAAACACAAGGCCCGTGGGCCAAATCCGGCCCTCCAGGCCATTTTATGTGGCCCTCACACCTCTCCTGTAGCTGCAGGAGAGCTCCAGTCCTCCTCCAGACCTTATACTTTCTGCTTTCCAGCAATGCCTCCAGCTTCTTCCCAGCAGCACCACAAGGTAATGGAAGTGCACTGTGATGTAAAGGAGGGTGGGGGGCTCAACTTTTGATGGTGGAGAGGCTCTTGACGTCTTATGTAAGGGTAGGGGATGCTCTTGACATCCAGTCTTACAGATACAACCGGCCCTTTTGAGGGCAATCATAATGCTGATGCGGCCCGTGATTAAAGTGAGTTTGACACCCCTGATCTAGATTATCCAGTGCGAAACCTCAGCCCGGCTGTCGCTTGTAGTTCACCAGGAGGATCCCCCTGACTCTAGCTAGCGATAGTGAGTAAAGAAAAAATAAAGATAAACATTTCTCAAAAGAAAATAAAAACTGAGACCGGAGTCCCAGCAGGGAACTTAGGTCCTCCTCCTGAAACTAGGCAGCAAGAAACTGATTGGACAGCACAGTGTGTGAGGGGTTATGTGGATGGGACAGCCCCTATAGGCGTGTCAAGTGAAAGCTTTCACTGCCTAGTCTACTCCTGAAGAGGGCACATAACCCATTGTTGAAGAAACATTGAAGAGCTGCATCTGTCAGAGGACGTAAGAGAAATAGGGTTTCCATCCGTCCGGATTTCAGGGACAGGTGATCGGATAGCAGCAGGTGTCAGTGGACATGTCACCACTGAAATCTGCTGCCCCATAGAGGTACATAGAGCATATGATCAGGTCCGCCTGAAAAACTGACAGGCGGATCGGATCGCCTGTGTGAAAGGACCCATACACTTACCCCATCCTCCGCTCCAACCCCCCCAGCTAGGCCCATCCTTGCACCTTCTTCATCCCCCCCTCTGGTCTAGGATTGTGATGTCATCAAAACCAGAGCAGGCTCCATGGCCCTAGACATGGGGACAGTGACAGACAGTCCAATGACGGGTCATGGTGGAGTGCCATCTGGGGGGGAGGGGGTTTTGGTGTGCAATCTGGGGAGAAGGGCCATCTGGGGTGGGGGGGGGAATGCCATTGAGGATCAGGGAAGTAAAATGGTTTCCGTGCTTCCCTAGACATAATGAGCCATTTACCCTTGCAGTGCCACCACAGCCCCACTACAAGGGATGATTTTATCTGCCCGGAGTGCGGCTTTCTAATAAAGAATGACATTTATGCCCTTATATGGCTTTAATTTGCATTTGTCTGACTTTTAAGCCTGACTCAGGGGGTGAAAGGTCACCTGAGATCTTTGCTGTCTGGCTAAACGCCATCTCCCAGCTCCTGGGTGTGCAGAGCTCACACCTTTCATAGATGTAATAGAAGAAGGCCGGGGTTTGGGATAAATCTGGCTCTGACCGCTTCCTGGAAATAATAAATCAGGACTGGCCTGTGGGGAGGAAGTATAAAGGTTGCTGATGATGTCATCATGATGATCCAATGGCTTAATTACTTTCTAAGCTGCCAACTCGGAGTGTGCAGATAAGGAGTTCTGATGCCATGCGTGTTCCAGGCCAAGCGGTGAGCGATAGCGCCCTCTGTACTTCCCTCAGTGTATGGGTGACTATCCCGGGGCAGACATCTATGGCAAGCCATTGCTCCAATCACAGCTTTAGGAGGGCCTCTGGTAACCAATAGGCAAAGCTTCAACAATAACTTACTTTTGATTGGTTGTCCTTGAGGCGGTGAGCTTCATCCACCACCAGACACGCCCACTTGATGGAGCCCAGGATGATGCGGTCGATCATAATGAGGTCATATGATGTGAGCAGCACGTGGAATTTTAATTTGGCGTCTTTCTAGATAAAAGCGGAAACGTTAAAGTGATTGGAAAGTCTCGTGTGTGTTTTTCTATTTAAATACCAATCATGTTACACTTCCCTCCTCTTCTCGGGTCCCTCTTCTGTGTTCCTGGCCCCTCCTCTTCTCGGGTCCCTCTTCTGTGTTCCTGGCCCCTCCTCTTCTCGGGTCCCTCTTCTGTGTTCCTGGCCCCTCCTCTTCTTGGGTCCCTCTTCAGTGCTCCTGGCCCCTCCCTCCTGTCGAGTGCCCCCACAACAAGCAGCTTACTATGGGGGCACCCGAGCCGAGCTACAGGTCCCTGTGTCCATTTAGACACTGAGCTGCCATTCAGCCCTGCCCCCCTCTCCCCTGATTGGCTGATTGACTTTGATTGACAGAAGCAGGAGCCAATGTTGCCGCGGCTGTGTCCCAGCCAATCAGGAGAGAGAGTCCCAGGCGGACAAGGGACTTGTGGACATCGCTGGATAGAGATGGGGCTCAGTTACGTATAAAGGGGGTGAAGGGAGAGGGGAACACAGAAGGTTTTTTTTTATCTTAATGCATAAAATGCACCTTCTGCCTTTACAACTCGATGGGCATGGTGGGTGTCAGAGGTGAGAATGGAGAACTATTATTGAACATACGTTTGCACATTGATCGATCGTTCTTGCACTGAATAAAGCTTTCAGTTATTTTATTTATAGCATAAATACATGGAATTCTACATTTCAGCAGAAGTTGATCTTACTCTATTTAAATGCTAATTAACTTGTTGAACTGGTTCATAAAAGTCAAACAGGAAGTGATGTTGCCAGGAAATGAAGGGGGGAGACAAGAAATTAGATAACAAAGCCATGTGCTGAATGAAAGGAAGAGGGGTCCATAACAACAAGAACTGAGAAGAAAGGAGGCTCTCTGCCAGAGGGGACATCACCAAAGAAAGGAGGACACAAAGCTACACTATGAGACCTTCAGATTTCATGCAACAATGTCTGAGTAGCCTGGATCCCTGTTTGTTACAGAAGTCACAACTGTAAGCCAAGCTAAGTAATTTTTTAGTGAATTCCTATGGCATCCATTGTCAATGCTTATTGCTAGGAAGGTTAGGTAGCGTGTGCATGTGCGTTGTATGCATATACACTATATTACCAAAAGTATTGGGACGCCTGCCTTTACACAGTCTTAGTCTGTAGTTGGCCTGCCCTTTGCAGCTATAACAGCATCAACTCTTCTGGGAAGGCTGTCCACAAGGTTCAGGAGTGTCTATGGGAATGTTTGACCATTCTTCCAGAAGCGCATTTGTGATTTTGGACGAGAAGGTCTGGCTCGCAGTCTCCGCTCGAATTAATCCCAAAGTTGTTCGATCAGGTTGAGGTCAGGACTCTGTGCAGGCCAGTCAAATTCCTACACCCCAAACTCGCTCATCCATGTCTTTATGGGCACTGGTGCAAATCATTTGGTGGAGGGGGATAATGGTGTGGGGGTGTTTTTCAGGGGTTGGGATTGGCCCCTTAGTTCCAGTGAAGGGAACTCTTAAGGCGTCGGCATACCAAGACATTTTGGACAATTTCATGCTCCCAACTTTGTGGGAGGAGTTTGGGGACTGTCCCTCCCTGTTCTGTTGTGGAAATTTTATTGTGGACATATTTCTTTAGGATGTATTTTCTTTAGATAAATTGCCATAATGTCTCCCAGTGTCAGCTTACCGGTAATCACTATGCACAGCGAATATTGCTTTAACTGGCATTGAGGAAAGACCTGTTAGTGAAAACCTTCCATTAGATGGGATAGAATAATACTTGTAGCCTGATTGCAGCGCAAGGAGAAATCTATCGCACAAATATATACCCGCCATCCGGGGCCCCGTCTATTTACTGCGGAGATGTGTTTGTGATGTAGAATTCTTATCGTTTTACCAAGATTAATGGATGGCATCTTTCAGTCCTATTTGATCCGTATGACTGAAATACTGCTGCTATTGTCTTATGCAGATATAATAAAGTCTCATTCACTGGAACAAATAGAATGGTCACTATCAAATATGGCTTATATGAACTATATTTGATGGGATCCACTAACAGGTAATTAGTCCATGTTTGTGAATGAGCACAGCCAAGTCCATAAGATGGCAGCCATTTCTGCTCATCTGTGCACATGTCTGTGTTTTCTATATAGACACTGACTCTTCGTTCCCATTGTACTTTTTGAATAAATACATGTTATGTAATTGGTGGTCTTGAAGCCACTCCCTGTAACCCCCTTTTGTTCACTTGCTGTAAATAAACCAAGCCCTGCCCTGAGACACACAGAGGAGGCTCACACACAGACATACACAGAGGACACAGACCACACACACACACACAACACAAGCACTCACATCCATTCATGCATGCAGACACACAGAGATGTATAAAGTACTAGAGACCCAGACTTGAGTAAAAGTACAAATGCTCTATCAAAAAAGTGACTTGAGTAGAAGTTGAAGTGCTCTTTAAGCACCACACTTGAGTAGAAGTACTAAAGTATTCAACATTTTTTGTACTTAAGTATTGCAAGTAGTTTATTTTAAAATTTACTACTCAAGTACTGAAAGTAAAAGTACAAGTACTGTGTTATGTAGTTATTAAAGAAAGTAGTCAAAAGTTTGAACATCATATTGTTTTTATTATTTCAAATGATTAACATATATATAAAGACTGCTTGTGGTATACTGTTATAAATGGTTTAAAAGATTTTCAAAATTCTTACTGTCTCCCATATCCCGATCCCCCATAGATCCCTCTTTAGAGCAGGCCAGGGTTAGGGTTCCCCGTATAGATCACCCTTTAGAGCAAGCAAGGGCAGGCAGGTCCCCCATAGATCCCCCTTTAGCGCAGGCAGGTCCCCCATAGATCCCCTTTAGCGCAGACCAGGCCAGGGTGAGGTCTCTCATATTTATACATCCCCCTTTAGAGCAGGCAAGGGCAGGCAGGTCCATCATCTTCCATAGATTCCCTTTAGCACAGGCAAGGGTAGGCAGGTCCCCTATAGATCCCCCTTAGAGCAGGGCAGGCAGGGTCCCCCTCCCATACACTGTAGATCCCCCTTAGAGCAGACCAGGGTCCCCCTCCCATTATAAATCCCCCTTAGAGCAGGCCAGGGCACCCCTCCCTTTATAGATCCCCTTAGAGCAGGCCAGGGTCCCCCTCCCATTATAAATGCCCCTTAGAGCAGGCCAGGGCCCCCCTCCCATTATAAATGCCCCTTAGAGCAGGCCAGGGTCCCCCTCCCATTATAAATCCCCCTTAGAGCAGGCCAGGGTCCCCCTCCCATTATAAATCCCCCTTAGAGCAGGCCAGGGTCCCCCTCCCATTATAAATCCCCCTTAGAGCAGGCCAGGGCCCCCCTCCCATTATAGATCCCCCTTAGAGCAGGCCAGGGTCCCCCTCCCATTACAGATTCCCCTTAGAGCAGGCCAGTGTCCCCCTCCCATTATAGATTCCCCTTAGAGCAGGCCAGGGTCCCCCTCCCATTATAGAGCCCCCTTAGAGCAGGCCAGGGTCCCCCTCCCATTATAGATTCCCCTTAGAGCAGGCCAGGGTCCCCCTCCCATTATAGAGCCCCCTTAGAGCAGGCCAGGGTCCCCCTCCCATTATAGAGCCCCCTTAGAGCAGGCCAGGGTCCCCCTCCCATTATAGATCTCCCTTAGAGTAGGGCAGGCCAGGGCAGGTCCCTCCCCCCATTGAATAGATCCGATCCCCTTAGTGAGTGACTTGACTTCAAGACAGTTCTTACTTCTCCTACCTTAGGCTGTCTCGAGTCCTCCAGCCTCTCTCTCAACAGTCCTCAGTCCAGTCCCCCTGCTGAAAGAAGAATATATTCCTACCTCCACCCAGTTCTCCCGCGCTGCACAGTGCCCAGAGACAGTCTAGCAGTCTAGACTCTAGTAACTCACAGTCCCTCCCCCAGCCAGGGACCAGAGAGATCACTCCGCAGGCAGGTGTCTCTCCTCTCTCGCCACCACCACTTCACTTGAGAGCCTAGCAGGAGGCGGGACTCGGGCCGAGTAGAGCCGAGGGAGGGCAGAGGTGGCGAGGCTCTGCTCCTGAGCCATCGCATCGGGTCGGGGATTGGTCGTGATTTGTGAGTCTCAGTCTCTGGCAGTGGTAATGTGGGTTTGGAATGGAATAATTCGTAACATTTTTATAATTGTAACGAGTAACGATGCAGCACATAAAAAAAAATATCGGAGTAAAAGTATTAAACTGATGGAAAATATGTACTGAAGTAAAAGTGGAAGTAGGAGAAAAAAATTCTACTCTAGGAAAGTAGAGATACCGCCTTTTAGTACTTATGTACAGTAGTGAAGTAGTTCTACTTAGTTACTATACATCTCTGCTCACACACATATATATAATTCAAGGTTGGGAATTCCACGCTTGTGGACAAAGTGTGGGGCTGCAGCCAACCTCAAAATATAGTCGGGGAGACTATATCTATAATGTAGGGTATGGGGAGGTAGGTGGTGCTGCCTAAAGGTGTGTTGATGTGTTGGTGTAAAATTGATGGGGGGAAGTCCAACACAACAATGAATGAAATAAATATAAAACCATAACATGAATCATCAACAATGAAAAATATAAAAAATTCATAAAGTGCAATAAAATATCAGTGTTGGTGATAGGAGAAATATAAATATCAAAAGAGTGGATAATATAAATATAAAGTGCTGAAGTGAGCAATAAGTGTCTGGCTAGGATAAAAGAAATCCCAGACTTAAATAAAGTAAAAATATATTCTATATATAGTATATAAATATATAGAGAGTGACTTCGGTGGACAAATATAAATACAAGGTAATACAATGTGGTATATATCCAAATAGTTGATGAGTGATATATAAAAAAATAAATAAATAATATGGGTGATAAGGTGACGCTGCTCCTGATGACGTCAATGGTGACGAAACGCGTAGAGCGTGGTTACATCATTTCCACCCCACTGGAACGCAGATTCGGCCACTGACACGCATAGCATCCCGGAAGTAACCGCCAACAAGGGTTTTGCGGTCCCTAATCCATTTAAAAAAAATATATATATATATAGAAAGTGAGTTTGGTGGACAAATATAAATACAAGGTGATACAATGTGGTATATATCCAAATAGTTGATGAGTGATATATAAAAAAATAAATAATATGGGTGATAAGGTGACGCTAATACAGTAAAACCTTGGATTGGGAGTATAATTCGTTCTGGAAGCATGCTTGTAATCCAAAGCACTCTTATATCAAAGGGAATTTCCCTATAAGAAATAATGGAAACTCAGATGATTCGTTCCACAAGTCCTTCAGTTTATAGTCTATATACAAAGATTATAGCAATGTGATTGGTTGTGTAACCATAAAATGTCCATCCACAATATGCAGCCTTCCCAAGGGGATTAAAAGCAAAATCTAGCAGAGCTACAGAATATAAGAGAGATGAGAGGCGCCTCTAAGTGTAGCAATATGGTTACATTTAATGAAGGTTCAACATTTAGCAACTCACATGGTTGATGAATAAAACAGGCACACCTAAGTATGCCGGCATCCGGGGTAAAGCTGACCACATAGACCATCTTCTGAACCACCGGTTCTCACCACTGTCAGTCTGCAATCGTGACCGGGAAGAATAGCCTGCAGTAGAGTGATCTGAAAGTGAGGCTTTGAATCACTCGTGGAGTGCAGCGGGGAAGGGATGATGAAGATGGCTGTGCAGAGCACGGTCTATGTGGTCAGCTTTACCCCAGGTGCCTGCATACTTAGATGTGCCTGTTTTAATCATCAACCATGTGAGTTGCTAAATATTGAACCTTCATTAAATGTAACCATATTGCTACATTTAGAGGCGCCCTCTATCCTATTTTATACATGACGTTACTTGTATATCAAGACATCGCTTGTATATCAAGTCAAAATTTATTTAAAAAATGTGCTTGTCTTGCAAAGCGCTCTCAAACCAAGGTTTTACTGTATAAATATATTGTACCAATAGTGTGATGAATAAAAATAGCAATAAATAAATAAAGTGATGAATGGTGGATCAAAAAAATGCTTCAACAATTTTGATGGGTGGTAATCAGGGTGATCCAGGTTCTGGGTGCCGCGTGAGGAAACAGTGCTCCCCTTCAGTATATCCCGCACTCACCAGAGTTAGGCACCCCTGCAGGGGTAACCAGCCTGTTGATATTAATAGGATCCCTCTGTCGGGTAATTCCTGCGTACTGGTCTCATAGAAAATAATCCCTGGATCGTCTCCCTCATATATGTAATATATTCAGCAAGATAGATATAGCCTCATATATGGTTCCCATCTATCATCAGTATGTATATATCCAAGGTCATATGCAAGAAGAAGGCCTCATATAGTGATGTACCATTTAAAATTGATGCTTTATTTCAATAAAATAACGTATTCACATAAAATCGTAGGTAAACTGTCACGGAACCATGAACCAGACGTACAACAACAGATAAGTGAAAATAAGACAGCTTTATTGAAAAACAAGCTATAAAGCAAAAGTCCAAACGGATGGCGAAACCGATGCAGAGTCTTTGCGAAGCCAGGGGTCTGGAACCAGCAGGGTAGTCAGACGAAGCCAGGATCAGGAACCAACAGGGTAGTCAGACGAAGCCAGGATCAGGAACCAACAGGGTAGTCAGACGAAGCCAGGATCAGGAACCAACAGGGTAGTCAGACGAAGCCAGGATCAGGAACCAACAGTAGCAGCAGTCTTAGTAGCATGTGAACACAGGAGGACCAAGCAGGGAACTGAGCCACAGACCTCCTATATATATGAGCTAGGCATCCAGCTCCTCCCAGTGGGAAGGAGGAGCCGCAGGGTGGGAGGCTACAAGAAACCCAGAAACCAAGATGGCCGCCAGCACATGTCAAACGAAGGAGAACAGCAAGGAGGTAAGACCATGACAGTACCTCCCCCTCAAGGGCCCCTCCTCCGCGGAGTAAAGAACGGTTTTTGAGGGAAGCGTGCATGGAAGGCTCGGAGCAAGGCAGGAGCATGGACATCTGCGGAGGGAACCCAGGAACGCTCCTCAGGACCATAACCACGCCAATGAACCAAAAACTGCACCCGACCGCGGACCAGGCGAGAGTCCAGGATATTGCTCACCTCATACTCCTCACGATTGCCCACTTGGACCGGACGAGGCCGAGGAACCGAGGAAGTGAAACGATTACACACCAGTGGCTTCAACAGGGAGACATGAAACACGTTGGAGATCCGCATGCCAGGAGGAAGCGCAAGGGCATAGGCTACCGGATTTACCCTGCGAAGCACTCGGAAGGGACCAACAAAGCGAGGCGCCAGCTTGGGAGTGGGCACTCGAAGGTTGAGGTTGCGGGTGGACAACCATACACGGTCTCCGGCCTGGTAGGAAGGAGCAGGCGCTCGTCTGCGATCAGCCTGGAGTCTCTGGCGCTGCGCAGAGACCTCAAGGGACTTCTGGATCTGTACCCAAGAAGCACGTAGAACGGAAAGGTGATCCTCCACAGCCGGAATATCCTGGGGAGAGAATACCTCCGGTAACACGGCAGGTTGGAACCCATAGTTGGCCAAGAAGGGAGACGTCCCAGAGGAAGAGTTCACCGCCGTGTTCCTGGCAAACTCAGCCCAAGGCAGGAGGTCAACCCAATTGTCTTGGTGATCGGAGACATAGCAACAAAGGAATTGCTCCAAGGCCTGATTGGATCGTTCTGCGGCCCCATTGGACTGAGGGTGGTAGGCCGAGGAGAAGGAGAGATGAATCCCCAACTGGGAGCAAAAGGCGCGCCAGAACCTGGACACAAACTGACTCCCCCGATCCGACACAATCTCCTTGGGCAAACCGTACAACCGGAAGACCTCCCTGGCAAAAATCGTGGCCAACTCCTGTGCAGAGGGTAACTTCTTGAGAGGAACACAGTGGCACATTTTGGAAAACCGATCCACAATCATGAGAATGACCGTATGGCCTCGGGATGCAGGGAGGTCCACAATGAAATCCATCCCCAGGTGTGACCATGGGCGCTCCCCGGTGGCTAAGGGTTGCAGAAGACCCACCGGAAGGTGCCGAGGGGACTTACTCTGGGCACAAACGGAGCATGCCGCTACATACGCGGCGATGTCGGAACGTAGGGAAGGCCACCAGAACAGACGTGAAACAGCCCAGGACAGCTGATTCTTTCCAGGATGCCCCGCGGTCTTGGAGTTATGGTAGGTTCGCAACAACCGAGTGCGCAACTCCTCAGGCACAAAACATCTGCCGTTGGGTCTCCCAGAGGGAGCACCGGCTTGAGCCGCCAAAATCTGCTCACCCAGGGGAGAGGTCAGGCTGGTGCGAATGGCGGCCAGGATCTGATTCGGCGGTATGACCGAAGTCGGAATCGACTCCTCCCTGGACAGGTCGGAGTACTGCCGTGATAAGGCATCCGCCCTGATGTTCTTGGAACCGGGTAGGTAGGAGACCACGTAATTAAAACGTGACAAGAACAGAGCCCATCTGGCCTGACGTGGTGTCAATCTCTTGGCCTCAGAAAGGTAGGTCAGATTCTTGTGGTCCGTCAGGATGAGGACCGGAACCACCGAACCCTCGAGCAAGTGCCTCCATTCTTTAAGAGCCTGCACGATGGCCAATAACTCCCTGTCACCAATCTGGTAGTTGCACTCAGCAGAAGACAGTTTCCGGGAGTAAAACCCACAAGGAAGCAGAGAACCCTCTGGTGTTCTACGCTGAGACAGAAGGGCGCCTACTCCCGTCTCGGACGCGTCCACCTCGAGGACAAAGGGCAACCCAGGGTTGGGATGCGACAGAATCGGAGCCGACACAAAGGCGGACTTTAGAGCCTCAAAAGCTCGGATGGCCTCGGGCGGCCAGACCTGGGAATTACTGCCCTTCCTGGTCAGATCCGTGAGAGGTTTGGCTAGCATGGAAAAGTCCCTGATGAACTTCCGATAATAATTGGCGAAGCCCAAAAAGCGCTGCAGGGAACGAAGACCACTGGGCTGGGGCCACTGTAAGACAGCCGAAACCTTCTCAGGATCCATGGAGAACCCTTCAGCGGAAATGATGTAACCTAAGAAGGTTACCTGGGATTGGTGAAATTCGCATTTCTCAAGCTTACCGAACAGCTTGTTCTCTCGTAACCGTTGCAACACTCGTCTGACATCCAGAATGTGGGTCTCCATGGACTCAGAATATACCAGGATGTCATCCAAATAGACCACCACACACTGCTGCAACAGGTCACGGAAAACATCGTTGATGAATTCCTGAAAGACTGCGGGCGCATTGCACAGCCCAAAGGGCATAACCAAGGATTCATAATGACCGGTCCTGGTGTTAAACGCGGTCTTCCACTCATCGCCCGCCTTGATCCTTACGAGGTTATATGCCGCCCTCAGGTCGAGTTTGGTAAAGACCGTAGCCCCTTTAAGACGGTCGAACAGCTCGGAAATCAAGGGTATCGGGTAAGCGTTCTTGATCGTGATGCGATTGAGACCCCTGTAATCGATGCAAGGCCTCAACTCACCGCCCTTCTTTCTCACAAAGAAAAATCCAGCCCCTGCCGGGGACGAGGATTTGCGAATGTGACCGCGTGAAAGCGCCTCCCTCACGTACTCCTCCATGGCCTCATTCTCTGCTACCGACAGTGGATAGACTTTGCCACGAGGAGGAACGGCACCAGATTGTAACTCGATGGCACAATCGTATGGGCGGTGCGGAGGTAGGGCAACCGCGCGCACCTTATCGAATACATCCCGGTACTCCTCGTATTCAGGGGGCAACAGAGAGTCCGAGGAAGTACACAGCAACTTGACAGGCCCATGGATGCAACTAGCCCCACACTGCGGTGACCACGAGAGGATCTCGGCCGATCTCCAATCGAAAATCGGATTATGCTTCTGGAGCCAGGGGTACCCCAAGACCACCGAGTATTGTGGAGACGAAATAACCTGGAAGCAGACGGACTCTCTGTGAACGGCACCAATGGCTAACCCCACTGGAAGGGTCTCATGAGTCACATGTGGCGGCAGAAGGGGTCTGCCGTCTATCGCCTCAAGAGCCAGAGGTGAACCCCGAGCCTGCAGAGGAATGGAATTGGTGGCAGCGAACACACTATCAATGAACAAACCACCAGCACCAGAGTCCACCAACGCCTGGGTCGTCACCGAGCCCCCGACCCAGGAGAGGACAACAGTGATCAGTGGTTTGTCAACACGGGAAACCGGGGACGAGGAGACTCCACCCAAGATCTGCCCCTGACAGGATCTCAGGTGCGAGCGTTTTCCCGGACGGTTCGGACATGCCAACCGAAAATGCCCACCGAGACCACAGTACATGCATCGGCCCTCGCGTCTCCGGAGTACCCTCTCCCCCTCGGACAGGCGAGCAAACCCCAGCTGCATGGGTTCACCCCCAGACAAGTCATCCCCAGGAGGCGTGGGAGGAGAGGGAGGCACGGGTGGGACAGCAAACGTAGGCGCCAATCTGTTAGGAGGCCTCCGCAGACTCTCCTTAAAGGAAGGTCTCTCCCTGAGTCTGGTGTCAATCAAAATCAGGAAAGAAATAAGGGACTCGAGCTCCACTGGTAGGTCCTTAGCTGCAACCTCATCCTTCAAGGCATCCGAGAGACCATGAGAGAAAGCAGCGACCAGAGCCTCATTATTCCAGCCCACCTCTGCTGCCAGGGTACGAAACTCAATGGCGTATTCAGCTACGGATCGTGAACCCTGTCTGATGGACATAAGGAGCCTCGCAGCAGAGGCAGCACGAGCCGGCACATCGAATACCTTCCGAAGAGAAGCAACAAAACCGGAAAACTCGGCAACCACCGGATTGTTGTTCTCCCATAAAGGGCTGGCCCAGGCCAAGGCCTTGTCCGAGAGCAGCGAGATCAGGAAGCCCACCTTTGATCTCTCAGTAGGAAAGGCATGTGGCAGCAACTCAAAATAAATGCCCACCTGGTTAAGGAAACCTCGGCACTGAGTTGGCTCTCCCCCAAAGCGCTGTGGAAGGGGGGCAGAACCGGACATACCCCGAAACACCGCAGGCGCAACAACAGGTGTCGGGGTAGACTCTGGCGCAACAACCGGAGCGGACCCAGGAGCGACAACCGACCCATCGGCAACGGGAGCGAAATGAGCCGTGCGTTCAAGCAGGGATTGCAACGCCACGGCGAACTGACCCAACAGGTGATCCTGCTGATCAAGTCTGGCAACCAACGTGGGTAGTGAGGATGGCCCTGTACCGTCAGAATTCATGGCCTGTGGTACCGTGCGTTCAAGCAGGGTTTGCAACGCCACGGCGACCCGACCCAACAGGTGATCCTGCTGATCAAGTCTGGCAACCAGCGTGGGTAGCGAGGATGGCCCTGTACCGTCAGAATTCATGGCTTGGTCCTAATGTCACGGAACCATGAACCAGACGTACAACAACAGATAAGTGAAAATAAGACAGCTTTATTGAAAAACAAGCTATAAAGCAAAAGTCCAAACGGATGGCGAAACCGATGCAGAGTCTTTGCGAAGCCAGGGGTCTGGAACCAGCAGGGTAGTCAGACGAAGCCAGGATCAGGAACCAACAGGGTAGTCAGACGAAGCCAGGATCAGGAACCAACAGGGTAGTCAGACGAAGCCAGGATCAGGAACCAACAGGGTAGTCAGACGAAGCCAGGATCAGGAACCAACAGTAGCAGCAGTCTTAGTAGCACAGGAGGACCAAGCAGGGAACTGAGCCACAGACCTCCTATATATATGAGCTAGGCATCCAGCTCCTCCCAGTGGGAAGGAGGAGCCGCAGGGTGGGAGGCTACAAGAAACCCAGAAACCAAGATGGCCGCCAGCACATGTCAAACGAAGGAGAACAGCAAGGAGGTAAGACCATGACATAAACGAGCATACAAATGGATTAGGGACCGCAAAACCCTTGTTGGCGGTTACTTCCGGGATCCTATGCGTGTCAGTGGCCGGAACTGCGTTCCAGTGGGGCGGAAATGATGTAACCACGCTCTACGCGTTTCGTCACCATTGACGTCATCAGGAGCAGCGTCACCTTATCACCCATATTATTTATTTATTTTTTTATATATCACTCATCAACTATTTGGATATATACCACATTGTATTACCTTGTATTTATATTTGTCCACCGAAGTCACTCTCTATATATTTATACTGTATATATATAGAATATATTTTTACTTTATTTAAGTCTGGGATTTCTTTTATCCTAGCCAGACACTCATTGCTCACTTTAGCACTTTATATTTATATTATCCACTCTTTTGATATTTATATTTCTCCTATCACCAACACTGATATTTTATTGCACTTTATGAATTTTTTATATTTTTCATTGTTGATGATTCATGTTATGGTTTTATATTTATTTCATTCATTGTGGTGTTGGACTTCCCCCCATCAATTTTACACCAACACATCAACACACCTTTAGGCAGCGCCACCTACCTCCCCATACCGTACATTCACACACACACATATCCAGAGAGAGAGAGACCAGGAGATGGCAACAATATGACCCAGCGTGTCTGTTCCTTTTTTTGTTGCCGAGCGTTTGGTAAACCTTATGCAAAAGAGCGATACATTGTACTTTTCAGTACAAGGGATTAATGGCGTTTTGTGCGTAATAATATCCACAATTGCGCTTTTCAGCGCAGCAAAGTCTTCAGCGCACTGAGCGGGTTTCTATGCTCCAAGCTCTATTAATTTCCACAACAGTTCCAAGATGACTGCCCACCAGTCCATAAATCAAGGTTCATAAAGACATGGATGAGCGAGTTTGGGGTGGAGGAACTTGACTGACCTGCACAGAGTCCTGACCTCATAGAACACCTTTGGGATGAATCAGAGAGGAGACTGCGAACGGGGATGTGTTGGGGGGGGGGGTTCTCAAGGGGCGGGGACTGCATATTCAGATTAGGATCCTATATGACATCATAGTGGGAAGCGTTGTACCTTCATTCTGAGGACTTTCTTCCCGCTTTTCATGGCCGCCTCGTCCTGGAAGGAGATTTCGTGTTTCCTGATAATCGATCGGCTCTCCTTCGTCCCGGAATACGTCACCACATAGAACTCCGGCGCCCACTTTATGAATTCTCGCTCCCAGTTGATGATGGTGACCAGCGGAACGGTCACCAGGTACGGACCTTTACAGTGACCCTGGAAAGACAAATCATGTGACAAGGATGACAAATCAGCTGATAAGGAACATTTAAATGGAGGGGTGCCAAGCTCCTCCCCCATGTGAGCGCTGAAATGGTCTGTCCCAGCCCAGCGATTGCCCACCAATCCTCCTCCATGGGCAGAAATAAGCACAGAAAGCAATTGGTCACTGACAATGAGACCCCGAGAATGGGACCCACAACACCCCAATAACGGAATTTTTGTAAAATCTTACCTGTAAAATTCCTTTCTCTGAGTCCTCCGACAGTCGCCGCCTCTCCATATTCGTCACTATGGGGTAATTGACCTTTGCTCTGTAGGAGTAGCTAGGCAACAGAATATGTCAATATCAAAGCTTTTAACATATCCCACCCCCAGGGGGTGGTCCCCTCAGTCAATACCCTCCTGCTTCCTGTATCCATACCTCAGTTTCAGTAGAATAGCAGTAGAGTACATAAACAAACCCCAAAAGAGGGGCGGGGGCGGCGACTGTCGGAGGACTCAGAGAAAGGAATTTTACAGGTAAGATTTTACAAAAATTCAGTTTTCTCTGAGTCCTCCGACAGTCGCCGCCTCTCCATATTCGTCACTATGGGGACGTCCCAAAGCAGTGTATACATGAGGGGTGGGAAACGCAGCCGCGCCTAAGGCAACGCAGGACCCACAGTAGAGAAAGGAACCTTACCAAAGGAAGGAAACCAGCTGGGCAGCATGAAAAAAACTTTGCTCAACAGGAGCAACAACCCAGGAAGAACAAATAACCTAGGGATAAAAACATCCCAAACAGCCAAGGGCCCAAAAAAAACAAGGGACCCTAAGGTACTGCCGCACTAAGAACCTTGCGGCCAAAGGAAGCATCTGCCGATGCCTGAACATCCACTTTGTAGAACTTTGAGAAGGTGTGAACGGACGACCAAGTCGCCGCCTTACACACCTGGGCCACAGAAGCCCGATGATGACAGGCCCAAGACGCACTCAGCGATCTGGTAGAGTGCGCCTTCACAGGCATAGGGGGAACCTTTCCCTTCAAAGCATATGCCTGCTCAATAGTCTGTCTGATCCATTTGGCGATGGTAGAAGCCGACGCCGCCAAGCCCTTCCGAGTTCCCTCAGGAAGGACAAAGAGAGAATCCGTCTTGCGAAAAGATTTAGTCGCTGACAGGTAAACCCTGATCGCCCGAACAACATCCAAGGAATGTAAGGCCACCTCCTTCGGATGCTTAGGCTTCGCGCAAAGTGAGGGCAAGACAATATCCTCATTGAGGTGAAATTCCGAGATCCTTTTCGGAAGAAAAGAAGGATTAGGTCGCAAGACCACCTTATCCAAGTGAAGCACCAGATACGGAGACCTGCAGGACAAGGCTGCCAGCTCCGACACTCTGCGAGCCGAAGTGATCGCCACTAAAAAAGCGACCTTCTTAGACAACAGAAGCAATGAGATCTCCCTGATCTTTTCAAAGGGAGCCTGTTGTAACACGGACAGAACAAGGTTCAAGTCCCACGGAGGCAAAGGCTCCCTCCGAGGAGGGACCAGGTGTCGCACCCCTTGAACAAAGGTGCTGACCAAAGAATTAGACGCCACAGGGCGTTGAAAAAAAACGGCCAGCGCAGAAATCTGACCCTTAATCATGGCCAACGCCAAACGATGGCCCACACCCGTTTGAAGGAAAGACAACACCCTAGACACCGAGTATGAGCGGGGGGAATACCCACTGGACTCACACCAGGCGAAATAGGCCTTCCAAGTATGGTAGTAAATCTTCCCCGAAGAGGCCTTTCTAGCGTTGATCAAAGTATGAATGACCTCCGGGGAGAGACCCCTATCCTTCAGGACCTCGGTTTCAACAGCCAGGCCGTCAAAGCCAGCGACTGTAAAGCAGGATGGAATATCGGTCCTTGAGACAGAAGATCTTCTCGAAGAGGCAGACGTCATGGAGTGTCGACCGCCAGATTCACGAGGTCTGCGTACCAAGACCGGCGGGGCCAGTCTGGCGCCACCAGAATCACCGTGAGCGGTTCTGAGGACAACCTGCGAAGGAACCGGGATAGCAACTGAATTGGTGGGAATGCATACATCAGTCGATACTAATGCCACGGAGCCACTAACGCGTCTGACGCGTCCGCCCGAGGATCGCGCGTCCTTGCCACGAACCTTCCCACCTTGTTGTCAGACGAGACGCGAACAGGTCCACATCTGGGAGACCCCACTTCGCGCACAACATCTGGAAGACATCCGGGTGGAGCGACCATTCCCCCTGGTCCAGAGTCTGGCGACTCAGATAATCCGCTTGCCAGTTCTCCACCCCCGGAATGTGAACTGCCGTTACCCCCAGGACGTGCGTCTCGGCCCAAGACAGAATGTCGGCTACTTCCCGAGCCGCTCGGGCACTCCTGGTGCCCCCTTGGTGATTGATGTAGGCCACCGCTGTGGCATTGTCCGTCTGCACCCGAACCGGATGGCCCCGAAGCTTGTCCGTCCAACGTCGAAGGCAGAGATTTATCGCCGCAATTCCAGAATGTTGATCGGAAGGGAGGACTCCCCCTCCGACCAAGTACCCTGGGCGGACAGAACGCCCAGAACACCACCCCAGCCCGACAGGCTGGCATCTGTGGTGATCACCGTCCACGAAAGCGGACGAAAAGACTTGCCCCCCGACACTGCCGGGGACTGCAGCCACCACAGAAGATACCTTCTGGTGCAAGTACTCAACGAGATCTGAAGATCCATAGATTGTGGTCGCCCGTCCCACCTGGACAGGATCTCTGCCTGGAGACCCCTCGTGTGAAACTGGGCAAAGGGAATCGCCTCGAAGGCCGAGACCATCAAACCTAAACACCTCATGCCCGTCCGGAGGGATGAGCACGGAACGTCCCGAAGGGACCTGACTTCGTCCTGAAGTGTCCTGAGCTTGTCTTCCGGCAGGAAGACCTTCGCCTGAACAGAGTCCAGGATCATTCCCAGGTAAAGAAGACGAACCGATGGGCACAGCGTCGATTTTGGGACGTTTATCGTCCAACCAAACTCCTGCAGAGTCTGCATCGTGACGGACAGGTCCCTCACTAGACCCTGACTGGTTGCAGACCGAACCAGAATGTCGCCCAGATACCCCAGGATAGAGATACCCTGGGCTCTCAACAAGGCCAGAACCGGTGCAAGCACCTTGGTGAACACCCGCGGAGCCGAAGCGAGACCGAAGGGTAACGCCATGAATTGGTAATGATCCTCCGCAATGGCGAATCGAAGGTACCTCTGGTGACCCTCGAAAATGGGGATGTGAAGGTACGCATCCTTCAAGTCGATGGATGCCATGAATTCTCCCGGAACTAGAGCAGCCACCACCGAGCGCAGGGATTCCATGCGGAACTTGCGAACCCGCACAAAGCGGTTTAGAGCTTTTAAGTCCATAATTGGACGTACCTTGCCCTCTTTCCTGGGCACAGTGAACAGATTTGAATAAAACCCCCGAAATCTGTCCCGATGAGGTACCGGAACCACCACTCCCTGAGCCCGCAGGTCTCGCACCGCCAGGTGCAGATCCCGCAAACGCTCCGGAGACAAAGTTGAAGATTTGAGGGAAAAAACCTGTTCGCCGGCCGAGATAGGAACTCGATCTTGTACCCGGACCAGACGATCTCCTGAACCCACCTGTCCCGAATGCGGGCCAGCCAGGGTTGGGAAAAACCGAGCAAACGTCCCCCCACCCCAGAACTGGGTGAGGGCGCCCCTTCAGGCCGCATTGTTATGGGCAGCGGACACGGACTGGCCGGACTTCTGCTTACCTGTCCACGGCTTCTTTTGGGAGCCCTAACCTTTGAAGGGCTTGCCCTTATAGTGCGACCGAAAGGCACGAAAAGACCCCTGAGAGGGCCTAAACGAAGCATGCTTCTTACCTTGAGCACCCTTAGCTTTGTGAGACTGGGGCAAGAGCGTGCTCTTACCCCCAGAGATCCCTTTAATCAGCGTATCCAGGGAGTCGCCAAAAAGGCGAGATCCCGTATAAGGCAGATTAGATAAAGTTTTGCGAGAAGATTGGTCCACAGACCAACATTTCAGCCAAATCAAGCGGCGTGTCAACACCGCCACGCTGTGCACACGTGCAGCCAAAGGAATTACATCTAATTCCGCATCACACAAATACATGACACCCTGATGAATTTGATCCACCATAGCCAAAGTTGTCGGCGGGGCAGAATCAGCCACCAGGACGCGACTGAGCACCTGCGTCCAATCCGCGACAGCCTGGGCTGCCATAAGGGAAGCAAAAATAGCTTCAAGCATGGAACCGGTAACCGAGTAAGTATGGCGGGCAAGAGACTCCAGTCTCCTGTCCGTGGGATCCCGGAACACCGGGGTATCCTCTGCCGGAATCGCAGTGGATTTATTCAAAACCGCCACCGCGTGATCCACCGGAGGCGGCACACACCAGCGTTCATCAGTGGCGGGCGTGAAAGGATAACGCAGCTTAAACCTACTAGGCACAGCAAAAGGCTTCTTTATATTGCGCCATTGTTCACTAACAGCGCGCTGAAAATCCTCAGTGCAAGGGAAAACCTGCGATGATTTGCGTCTCCGCTGTGTCCCATAAGAAGCCAGAACGGCAGGCGGACACGGTTCATCCTGCAAATGCAGTGTTTGTTTGATAGAAGCCACCAATTCATCCATGATTGCAAGCTCTTCAGACGAGCCAGGGGGGGAATCATCAACCCCTTCAACCTCTGCCTCCCCTTCCGACCCTGCAAAGTCCAGGGACGAACAGGACCCCGATAAGGGGACCCCAGCCATAGCAGCCCCATCACCATCGCCCTCTGAATCAGAGGAGATTGAAACTCTGGGCCGTTTTGTGGATTGAGCAGCCACAAGCATTTGTACCTGAGCAGCCAGGTTAGCCACAATGGTAGCCAAATTGCCCCCCTCAGGGGGAACAGCAGCAGCCCCTTGGCCTCCCATTAAAGTGGGAGGAAATTTGCTTTCCTGAGAATCCATGCCCCCAAAAGTTTGCAGGAGAAAAAAAGGGTAACTGCCCCTTTAAAAGTGCGGCGAGCGCAGCCCACCGCACACACACACCAGCACAAGCCGACCCCCACAGGGAAAACTACAAACTTCAGGCAATGAATACAGGAATAAGAGAAGGTAAAACCTGGAGAGATCACTGCTGCTGCTGTATCGATCGGTATGCCCAGGGAAAAGGAAGTGATGAAATAACAGCCGCTCCTATAAAGCCTATGGAAGGCTACAAAAAAATGGCCGCCGGGGGAGGAAGTAAAGGCAGAGATCCTGCAGTGCTAACATGAGGCAGGAGCGATCGCCGCCAAAATGGCGGCGCTTGGCGCCAAAAACGCCGCTCCCCGCATACAGTAAACACCATCACACGCCTGCAGTATAATAAAATAATGGCGGACCGCAGCAGCGGCCGCCGCATGTATGCACAAACATGGTCACAACATGCCCCGCAGCATACAGCATGTCACACAGCAAAAAAAGGCACACAGTCTGAAACACAGAAACAGTGCAGGATGGCCCCCCCTCCTTGCAGCCCACAGAAGCAGCAAAAACAGACAGGGAGTCCAATAGTGTGTACAGAATGCAGGGTTACACAGTCCCAGACTGACACCCACTAAACAGACAGGTCCCCACACAGAGTACACTTACCTTCTGAATGGCGTGGGGAGCCCGCACAAGCGATCAAGCCGCTGCACAGAGGACAGGGAGAGTCACAGCCAGGACGCAGTAGAACTGCGGTGCGAAACCGCATGGCGTCCAGTGAGGTAGCCACCTCACCACAGCATCCCTGCAGTGAACAGCGATGGGTCGTTCACACATGCCAGGAAAAAACCTGAGTGAACGCTCGATGGCAGGCTGGGAAGCCACTGACCCACAACCTGCGACCAGGGGGGCCAGCCCGAGACCCAGCCCGCATGATCCTCTTCATCAGAAGAACTAAACTAATGCTGAAGAAATCCACAGCTAAGTAAAGAGAGAGAAAAAAACTCAAATAAAATCAAAAAGAAGATAAAGGCTGAGACAGAAAGCCCCAGCACAGAAACAGCCAGCTACTCCTAACAGCTAGACAATGAAACTGAGGTATGGATACAGGAAGTAGGAGGGTATAGACTGAGGGGACCACCCCCTGGGGGTGGGATATGCTAAAAGCTTTGATATTAACATATTCTGTTGCCTAGCTACTCCTTCGGAACAAAGTCTAATACCCCATTGTGACGAATATGGAGAGGCGGCGACTGTCGGAGGACGTAAGAGAAATATAGTTTTATAATCATACTTCTGGGGATGAATTAAAGTGGAACTTCAATCCACACTGATCATTATTAACCCTCCCCCTGACCACACTGATCATTATTAACCCTCCCCCTGACCACACTGATCATTATTAACCCTCCCCCTGACCACACTGATCATTATTAACCCTCCCCCTCCCCACACTGATCATTATTAACCCTCCCCCTGACCACACTGATCATTATTAACCCTCCCCCTGACCACACTGATCATTATTAACCCTCCCCCTGACCACACTGATCATTATTAACCCTCCCCCTCCCCACACTGATCATTATTAACCCTCCCCCTGACCACACTGATCATTATTAACCCTCCCCCTGACCACACTGATCATTATTAACCCTCCCCCTGACCACACTGATCATTATTAACCCTCCCCCCTGACCACACTGATCATTATTAACCCTCCCCCTCCCCACACTGATCATTATTAACCCTCCCCCTGACCACACTGATCATTATTAACCCTCCCCCTGACCACACTGATCATTATTAACCCTCCCCCTGACCACACTGATCATTATTAACCCTCCCCCTGACCACACTGATCATTATTAACCCTCCCCCTGACCACACTGATCATTATTAACCCTCCCCCTCCCCACACTGATCATTATTAACCCTCCCCCTGACCACACTGATCATTATTAACCCTCCCCCTGACCACACTGATCATTATTAACCCTCCCCCTGACCACACTGATCATTATTAACCCTCCCCCTCCCCACACTGATCATTATTAACCCTCCCCACACTGATCATTATTAACCCTCCCCACACTGATCATTATTAACCCCCTCCCCACACTGATCATTATTAACCCTCCCCCTGACCACACTGATCATTATTAACCCTCCCCCTGACCACACTGATCATTATTAACCCTCCCCACACTGATCATTATTAACCCTCCCCACACTGATCATTATTAACCCTCCCCACACTGATCATTATTAACCCTCCCCACACTGATCATTATTAATCCTCCCCCTCTCATCATCAGTACAGAGGGGAAGGGGATCACCGGCTTTTTTCTGTCACTTCCTGGTTTCTGCCCACAATCATGTCATCCATCCCCGGAGTCTCCAGGAGAGGAGGGGCTTTCTCAGCTAAGCAGACCCTTCTGCATGCCTAAGCTAAGGGCAGATGGATTCTAGGAAATAATTGCTACATGGAAAATCTGCCCTTATTCAAGATGGCCGCAGACAGAAATGCTAGGGGGAGGGGTGTTTTTCAAAGTGATTTCTCAGCAGAAAAAACATGGAGGGATGGATGGAGACATGAATGGATGGATGGAGACATGAATGGATGTAAACATACATGGAGGGGTGGATGGAGACATGAATGGATGGAGACATGGAGGGATGGATGGCTGGATGGAGATATGGATAAAAGACATGGATGGATGGAGACATGGATGGATGGATAGAAGACATGGATGGATGGATGGAGATATGGATAGAAGACATGGATGGATGGATGGAGCTATGGATAGAAGACATGGATGGATGGAGATATGGATAGAAGACATGGATGGATGGATGGATGGATGGATGGAGATATGGATAGAAGACATGGATGGATGGATGGATGGATGGATGGATGGATGGAGATATGGATAGAAGACATGGATGGATGGATGGATAGAAGACATGGATGGAGATATGGATAGAAGACATGGATGGATGGACATGGATGGATGGATGGAGATATGGATAGAAGACATGGATGGATGGATGGATAGAAGACATGGATGGAGATATGGATAGAAGACATGGACAGATGGATGGAGATATGGATAGAAGACATGGATGGATGGATGGAGATATGGATGGATGGATGGAGATATGGATAGAAGACATGGATGGATGGATGGATGGATGGATGGAGATATGGATAGAAGACATGGATGGATGGATGGAGATATGGATAGAAGACATGGATGGATGGATGGATGGATGGATGGAGCTATGGATAGAAGACATGGACAATGTCAAGCGGCAGCTGCCAAAGCCAGCAGAATATTAGCATGCATAAAGAAAGGGATGTATTCCAGAGATAAGACTATAATCCTTCCAGTTTGTAAAACTCTGGTCCGACCGCATCTGGAGTATTCTGTCCAGTTCTGGTCGCCAGTCCTCAGGAGGGATGTGTTGGAGCTGGAGAAAGTCCAGAGAAGGGCAACTAAACTGATTAGGGGATTGGAGGACCTTAATTATGAAGAACGTCTGCAATCGCTCGATTTATTCTCCCTGGAGAAGAGACGCCTGAGAGGGGACATGATAGCAATTTATAAATATCTCAATGGTGATCTCAGCTTAGAAAAAAAGCTGTTCAGTTGCAAGGATTGCATGAGGACTCGAGGGCATACAATGCGATTAGAGGAGAAGCGTTTTAATCTCAGGCAACGTGGGGGGTTCTTTACTGTTAGGGCTACAAGATTGTGGAATTCTCTACCACAAGTGGTGGTTTCTGCGGGAAGTATGGTGACTTTCAAAAGACTCTTAGACTTACATCTCAAGGATCAGAACATTCAGGGGTATGAGAGATGATTACAGCCACACACACCTACACAGGGGGAACTCCGCCCACACACACCTACACAGGGGGAACTCCACCCACACACACCTACACAGGGGGAACTCCACCCACACACACCTACACAGGGGGAACTCCACCCACACACACCTACACAGGGGGAACTCCACCCACACACACCTACACAGGGGGAACTCCACCCACACACACCTACACAGGGGGAACTCCACCCACACACACCTACACAGGGGGAACTCCACCCACACACACCTACACAGGGGGAACTCCGCCCACACACACCTACACAGGGGGAACTCCGCCCACACACACCTACACAGGGGGAACTCCGCCCACACACACCTACACAGGGGGAACTGGATGGACTATTGTCTTTATTCAACCTCAACTACTATGTAACTATGTAACTATGGACGGATGGATGGAGATATGGATAGAAGACATGGATGGATGGAGACATGGACGGATGGATGGAGATATGGATAGAAGACATGGATGGATGGAGACATGGACGGATGGATGGAGATATGGATAGAAGACATGGATGGATGGATGGAGATATGGATAGAAGACATGGAGGGATGGAGACATGAATGGATGGATGGAGATATGGATAGAAGACATGGACAGATGGATGGAGATATGGATAGAAGACATGGATGGATGGATGGAGATATGGATAGAAGACATGGAGGGATGGATGGAGATATGGATAGAAGACATGAATGGATGGATGGAGATATGGATAGAAGACATGAATGGATGGATGGAGATATGGATAGAAGACATGAATGGATGGATGGAGATATGGATAGAAGACATGAATGGATGGATGGAGATATGGATAGAAGACATGGATGGATGGATGGAGATATGGATAGAAGACATGGATGGATGGATGGAGATATGGATAGAAGACATGGATGGATGGATGGAGATATGGATAGAAGACATGGATGGATGGATGGAGATATGGATAGAAGACATGGATGGATGGATGGATGGAGATATGGATAGAAGACATGGAGGGATGGAGACATGAATGGATGGATGGAGATATGGATAGAAGACATGGACAGATGGATGGAGATATGGATAGAAGACATGGAGGGATAGAGACATGAATGGATGGATGGAGATATGGATAGAAGACATGGAGGAATGAATGGATGGATGGAGATATGGATAGAAGACATGGATGGATGGAGACATGGACGGATGGATGGAGATATGGACAGAAGACATGGATGGATGGAGACATGGACGGATGGATGGAGATATGGATAGAAGACATGAATGGATGGATGGAGATATGGATAGAAGACATGGACGGATGGATGGAGATATGGATAGAAGACATGGATGGATGGATGGAGATATGGATAGAAGACATGGAGGGATGGAGACATGAATGGATGGATGGAGATATGGATAGAAGACATGGACAGATGGATGGAGATATGGATAGAAGACATGGATGGATGGATGGAGATATGGATAGAAGACATGGATGGATGGATGGAGATATGGATAGAAGACATGGACAGATGGATGGAGATATGGATAGAAGACATGAATGGATGGATGGAGATATGGATAGAAGACATGGACAGATGGATGGAGATATGGATAGAAGACATGAATGGATGGATGGAGATATGGATAGAAGACATGGAGGGATGGAGACATGAATGGATGGATGGAGATATGGATAGAAGACATGGACAGATGGATGGAGATATGGATAGAAGACATGGATGGATGGATGGAGATATGGATAGAAGACATGGAGGGATGGATGGAGATATGGATAGAAGACATGAATGGATGGATGGAGATATGGATAGAAGACATGGATGGATGGATGGAGATATGGATAGAAGACATGGAGGGATGGAGACATGGATGGATGGATGGAGATATGGATAGAAGACATGGATGGATGGATGGAGATATGGATAGAAGACATGGATGGATGGATGGAGATATGGATAGAAGACATGGATGGATGGATGGATGGAGATATGGATAGAAGACATGGATGGATGGATGGATGGAGATATGGATAGAAGACATGGAGGGATGGAGACATGAATGGATGGATGGAGATATGGATAGAAGACATGGACAGATGGATGGAGATATGGATAGAAGACATGGAGGGATAGAGACATGAATGGATGGATGGAGATATGGATAGAAGACATGGAGGAATGAATGGATGGATGGAGATATGGATAGAAGACATGGACGGATGGATGGAGATATGGATAGAAGACATGGATGGATGGATGGAGATATGGATAGAAGACATGGAGGGATGGAGACATGAATGGATGGATGGAGATATGGATAGAAGACATGGACAGATGGATGGAGATATGGATAGAAGACATGGATGGATGGATGGAGATATGGATAGAAGACATGGAGGGATGGAGACATGAATGGATGGATGGAGATATGGATAGAAGACATGGACAGATGGATGGAGATATGGATAGAAGACATGGAGGGATGGAGACATGAATGGATGGATGGAGATATGGATAGAAGACATGGAGGGATGGAGACATGAATGGATGGATGGAGATATGGATAGAAGACATGGATGGATGGAGACATGAATGGATGGATGGAGATATGGATAGAAGACATGGAGGGATGGATGGAGATATGGATAGAAGACATGGAGGGATGGAGACATGAATGGATGGATGGAGATATGGATAGAAGACATGGAGGGATGGATGGAGATATGGATAGAAGACATGGAGGGATGGATGGAGATATGGATAGAAGACATGGAGGGATGGAGACATGAATGGATGGATGGAGATATGGATAGAAGACATGGATGGATGGATGGAGATATGGATAGAAGACATGGAGGGATGGATGGAGATATGGATAGAAGACATGGAGGGATGGAGACATGAATGGATGGATGGAGATATGGATAGAAGACATGGAGGGATGGAGACATGAATGGATGGATGGAGATATGGATAGAAGACATGGATGGATGGATGGAGATATGGATAGAAGACATGGAGGGATGGATGGAGATATGGATAGAAGACATGGAGGGATGGATGGAGATATGGATAGAAGACATGGATGGATGGATGGAGATATGGATAGAAGACATGGAGGGATGGAGACATGAATGGATGGATGGAGATATGGATAGAAGACATGGACAGATGGATGGAGATATGGATAGAAGACATGGAGGGATGGATGGAGATATGGATAGAAGACATGGAGGGATGGAGACATGAATGGATGGATGGAGATATGGATAGAAGACATGGATGGATGGAGACATGAATGGATGGATGGAGATATGGATAGAAGACATGGAGGGATGGATGGAGATATGGATAGAAGACATGGAGGGATGGAGACATGAATGGATGGATGGAGATATGGATAGAAGACATGGAGGGATGGATGGAGATATGGATAGAAGACATGGAGGGATGGATGGAGATATGGATAGAAGACATGGAGGGATGGAGACATGAATGGATGGATGGAGATATGGATAGAAGACATGGAGGGATGGATGGAGATATGGATAGAAGACATGGAGGGATGGAGACATGAATGGATGGATGGAGATATGGATAGAAGACATGGAGGGATGGATGGAGATATGGATAGAAGACATGGAGGGATGGATGGAGATATGGATAGAAGACATGGAGGGATGGAGACATGAATGGATGGATGGAGATATGGATAGAAGACATGGATGGATGGATGGAGATATGGATAGAAGACATGGAGGGATGGATGGAGATATGGATAGAAGACATGGAGGGATGGAGACATGAATGGATGGATGGAGATATGGATAGAAGACATGGAGGGATGGAGACATGAATGGATGGATGGAGATATGGATAGAAGACATGGATGGATGGATGGAGATATGGATAGAAGACATGGAGGGATGGATGGAGATATGGATAGAAGACATGGATGGATGGATGGAGATATGGATAGAAGACATGGAGGGATGGAGACATGAATGGATGGATGGAGATATGGATAGAAGACATGAATGGATGAATCGATGTGCCAGAAAGAGGCATCAGAATCGTCGCTGTCCTCACTTTCCGTAACTGATGACCAATTTTCCCACCAATCGCTATCGCTCAGTTCTCCGTTTCGCTGTCGCTGTTTTCCAGTTCGTCTAAAAGCGCTTTTGCGCAAAGAGAACGCTTTTTGAATGCCATGGTCGTTCTCTATTTTCCAGGCACAAAGCACTGGAAAAGCACAGGCAGGGCACTGGAAAAGTCACCAGGTGAAATCCTGTGGTGAGATGGGATGATACAGTGTAATCCAATCACAGCTTTCTATCATCTCATTTGGTGTATTTACACTTTTGAGATTGCCACCGGTTTCACCCCCCTGCGTCACAAGGATCGCAGGGAAGAGAACCGGAAGACAGGTGCCGGCATCGGCCTAGCACATAGCGGGAGGACGGCAGGGGGGAAGATGGTGGGGGAGGACAGCGGGGGGGGGGAAGAGTGGGGGAGGATGGGGGGGAGGATGGCGGGGCAGGACGGTGGGGGAGGACAGCGGGAGGATTGGTGGGGCAGGACGGCGGGGGAGGACAGTGGGAGGACAGTGGGAGGACGGTGGGGAGGACAGCAGGGGAGACAGCGGGAGGACAGAGGGGGAGGATGGCGGGGAGGACGGCGGGGAGGATGGCGGGGGAAGATGGCAGGGAAGGATGACGGGGGGGGGGCGGTGGGAAGGGGGGTGGCGGGGAAAGACGGCGGGGGATTGCAGGGGAAGGCGAGTTTTAAAATGTAAAACAGATTTCCATGCAAAACAATGTACCGCTTTTAGCACAGAAATCCTGACATCATCAGACCGCCAGGGAGGTTAAAGCCGCTGTGACTTTAAGTCGCACAGATATGAACGGTACCCATTAGGAAGCATGGGGTGCGACTTGTCATGTGACTTTGGGATCCAAAATGGCATGAAAAGTCACTCAAGTGTGAATGGGGCCTTAAAGGAAAAGTACAGATAAAGCTCTGTTGGTCATAATTCTGGGGGTCACAAGGGGTCACCCTGGATTCTGCTGACATTGGGCTAAAGTTCACTGATGTCACAGAGCTGGTCCAGGCTCTGCAGGAATCCTAGCAATAATGTCGGGATCCCCACAGATGCCTGACTGGTAGCTGGCTCAGCCTTTCAGCATGCTGCTTAGCACCTATTTCAGCTCCTGCTACCCCCTCCAGAGTCCAGTGCACCAGTGAGAGCTAGAGGGGTGGAGCTTAGAGTGGTGACTGCGATCAGCGGTCATGTGATCAGCGGTGTTTGACTGCTCAGTTCTCGGGGTACAGCCCGCGGGGGATGATGCTCCATCGGATTGAACCATCTCGGTGAGTTTACATTCTCGCACTTCTCTTTTACCATTTAAATTAGACGGAAGGAGAGTTACAGGTGGAGAGTAAATTGAGTGGAAAAAGAAAACTTAACTTGAAGGAATAGAAGGAAATAATGATTGGGTTGCCCAAACGTTTGTCTAAGGGCATCAAAGGAGATTAGAGCGCCATCTACACACACACGTGTTCAATCGTTTTGACGCCTTTAGAAGCCCATAACACCGGATCTGGGATAGAAAAAAATTCAGTGAATAACGGGCTGATCGATAGGAGGGTGGAAAGGACCGACTCTGCATTTCTTCCTGATGCTCACAGACCTGCACTTGCCACGCCCAAATCACCGCTTTCATAGAGAGATTGAGGTGAAATGGAGCCTGGAGACCCCTATAGAACGCATTCCTCAATGACTCATATGACCCAAGAAATCCAGGACCACCGAGGCATCTGAATCATCGGAGATCACCCAGGTATCAGCATGGGAGAGTAGGGCTGCCTAGTAGTATTTTTGGAGATGTGGACAGGCCAGTCCCCATTTGTGTCCATGGCCTTTAGAGGATCATATTGCTACACCTGGGAGTGGTGGATCTCCATAAAAGGAAGAGACAATGGTGTCAAATTGCTTAAAAAAGGTGTTTGGTATCCAGGTTGGAGCATGCTGAATAACATCGGAAAACAAGGAGAATTTTCATTTTTAGTAAATGTATTCTGCCAATAAGTGATGACGGGAGATTATCTCTCAGTTTAGATTTGAGGATCAGGAGGAGGGGAGGGGGTATGGGTTTACCTTGACATAATCCAGCACATTAGAGGTAGGGATGATCCTCAGGAAGAACATTGAGGAGGCCCAGGACAGGGGGGTGAGGAGTCAGGACAGAGGGGGTAAGGGGTCAGGACAGAGGGGGTGAGGGGTCAGGACAGAAGGGGTGAGGGGTCAGGACAGAAGGGGTGAGGGGTCAGGACAGAGGGGGAAGGGGGCTCAGAACAGAGGGGGTGAGGGCTCAGAACAGAGGGGGATGAGGGCTCAGAACAGAGGGGGATGAGGGCTCAGAACAGAGGGGGTGAGGGGTCATGACAGAGGGGGAAGAGGGCTCAGGACAGAGGGGGAAGAGGGCTCAGGACAGAGGGGGAAGAGGGCTCAGGACAGAGGGGGGGTGAGGGGTCAGGACAGAGGGGGGGGGGTGAGGGGTCAGGACAGAGGGGGTGAGGGCTCAGGACAGAGGGGGAAGAGGGCTCAGGACAGAGGGGGAAGAGGGCTCAGGACAGAGGGGGGTGAGGGTTCAGGACAGAGGGGGGGGGTGAGGGGTCAGGACAGAGGGGGGGTGAGGGCTCAGGACAGAGGGGGAAGAGGGCTCAGGACAGAGGGGGAAGAGGGCTCAGGACAGAGGGGGAAGAGGGCTCAGGACAGAGGGGGATGAGGGGTCAGGACAGAGGGGGGTGAGGGGTCAGGACAGAGGGGGGTGAGGGGTCAGGACAGAGGGGGGTGAGGGGTCAGGACAGAGGGGGAAGAGGGCTCAGGACAGAGGGGGAAGAGGGCTCAGAACAGAGGGGGAAGAGGGCTCAGGACAGAGGGGGATGAGGGCTCAGGACAGAGGGGGGTGAGGGCTCAGGACAGAGGGGGGTGAGGGGTCAGGACAGAGGGGGGTGAGGGGTCAGGACAGAGGGGGGTGAGGGGTCAGGACAGAGGGGGGGGTGAGGGGTCAGGACAGAGGGGGATGAGGGCTCAGGACAGAGGGGGGTGAGGGCTCAGGACAGAGGGGGGTGAGGTTCAGGACAGAGGGGGAAGAGGGCTCAGGACAGAGGGGGAAGAGGGCTCAGGACAGAGGGGGATGAGGGCTCAGGACAGAGGGGGATGAGGGCTCAGGACAGAGGGGGGTGAGGGCTCAGGACAGAGGGGGGTGAGGGTCAGGACAGAGGGGGAAGAGGGCTTAGGACAGAGGGGGAAAAGGGCTCAGGACAGAGGGGGAAGAGGACTCAGGACAGAGGGGGATGAGGGCTCAGGACAGAGGGGGGTGAGGTTCAGGACAGAGGGGGAAGAGGGCTCAGGACAGAGGGGGAAGAGGGCTCAGGACAGAGGGGGATGAGGGCTCAGGACAGAGGGGGATGAGGGCTCAGGACAGAGGGGGGTGAGGGCTCAGGACAGAGGGGGGTGAGGGCTCAGGACAGAGGGGGGTGAGGGATCAGGACAGAGGGGGGTGAGGGATCAGGACAGAGGGGGGTGAGGGGTCAGGACAGAGGGGGGTGAGGGGTCAGGGCAGAGGGGGGTGAGGGGTCAGGACAGAGGGGGGTGAGGGGTCAGGACAGAGGGGGGTGAAGGGTCAGGACAGAGGGGGGTGAGGGGTCAGGACAGAGGGGGGTGAGGGGTCAGATATCTGATAACCCTGAGAATCAATGGGTAGCATTTGTGATTTCTCCCGGATGACCTTCAGACTGGACAAAAGTGAACCGGGAGAAGATATGGAGAGCTTCACCGAATGAGGATCCGGGGTCATTGAGGAAAAACATCAGATCATTGGCATATACAGTGCCTGGAAAAAGTATTCACACCCCCGGAAATTCTCCACATTTTCTCATCTTACACCCAGAAATGTATTTTATTGGGATTTTCTGTGATAGACGACACAAAGTGGCCATAATTGTGAAGTGGAAGGAAAATGATAAATGATACAAATAAATCTGTGAAAAGTGTGGCTGCATTTGTAACAAAAAAGATATTGGGGGGCACACCCTAAAACGCACAATTCTCAGGTTGGTGCTGTTAAAAGACCAATATACAGATTGAACAATATAATAGTGCACATATACACAGAAAAAAATAGTTTTTCAGACTTATGGGCGGAGCACCCCACTCTCCCACATCAAAGCCTCATTAGACTGGTCCACCTGTGAGTAGTTCCAGGAGGGGTCCCTTCATTGCAGCTCTAGCAGAGGAGTCTGCAGCCTGCAAACTTTTCCCATGAAAGGAGTGAGTATTGCCCTATGGTTTTGAGAAATGGGATTATCTTCTCTATGAATAGTGTAGGGCCCACTGAAAATGGGGTACTTTGACGTAGTGGTGGGCTTAAGCACAGTATGGCCATATGGTGGGACCAAATCCCCATATTTACTTCATAAGAGTTTTTAAATAGCCTTGCAAGATTTGAAAAACAATTTTTTTTCTGTGTATGTGCGCTATTATATTGTTCAATTTGGCTGCATTTGTATTCACCCCCCGGAGTCAATACTTTGTAGCTCCGCCTTTCCCTGCAATTACAGCTGGGAGTCTTTTTGGGGATGTCTCTACCAGCTTTGCACATCTAGAGAGGACATTTCTGCCCATTCTTCTTTGCAGAATATCTCATCTCTGTCAGATTGGATGGAGAGCGTCTGTGAACAGCAATTTTCAAGTCTTGCCACAGATTCTCAATGTGATTTAGGTCTGGACTGTGACTGGGCCATTCTAACACATGAAACCATTCCATTGTAGCTCTGGCTGGATGTTTCGGGTCGTTGTCCTGCAAACAGGAATGGAGAGAGCACAACTCCTCCCGGTTCCTCCCTGTATTGGAAAAGGATCAGAAAGCTTGCCCTCGAGTTTAATTTGTGCATCCGGGGATTTATATAATAAATGAACCCACTTGCAGAAATAAGGACCAAACCCAAAGACCTGCAGTACTGACACCATATAACTCCAAATCACCGTGCCTAAAGCTTTCCTGATATCTTAGGCTACCAACAGTGGAGTGTGGAATGAGAAGGTGGGGGTTGTAGGTGAGTCAAGTCCCTTAGGTTGATCTCCGTAGATTTCCCTGGCAGGAATCCAATCTGATCTATATTGACCAGTGACAGCAGAATCTTGACTAGCTTGGTGGCAAGAACCTGTCAGGGCTGGGCTAGCAGCAGCTCTCTTCTCTGTGCTCAGGCTGCTCAGCTGTCGGTTAATTGTCAGCTCTCATTCTTTCCTCAGTGGCCCACCTGGATATCATTATCTGCTCCTCAGTCCCACCTACAGCCAGCCCCTTCTGGCTATTTAAGCTGCCTTGTTCATTCCTTTACTGACTTCAACTGGTCAACATATCTGGAGTGTCTCTGCTGTGTTCCTGTGAAAAACTTTCCCCGGCTGACGTCCCTTCTGGTTTCTGATCCCGACCTTCTGTTTCCAAATACCCTGATTTCTGGCTCGTCTGACTTCCGAACCCTGG
Organism: Pelophylax lessonae; assembly: GCF_965119305.1. Classification (NCBI taxonomy): domain Eukaryota; kingdom Metazoa; phylum Chordata; class Amphibia; order Anura; family Ranidae; genus Pelophylax; species Pelophylax lessonae. The sequence goes on from NC_138775.1 coordinate 301,366,541, forward strand.
CTTATGTTTTGACCACGTTTTGGCTTAAGAACCCTGGCTTATGTTTTGACCACGTTTTGGCTTACGAACCCTGGCTTCTGAACCCTGGCTTATGTTTTGACCACGTTTTGGCTTCTGAACCCTGGTTTATGTTTTGACCACGTTTTGGCTTCTGAACCCTGGCTTATGTTTTCACCACGTTTTGGCTTCCGAAACCCTGGCTTATGTTTTGACCACGTTTTGGCTTACGAACCCTGGCTTATGTTTTGACCACGTTTTGGCTTCCGAACCCTGGCTTATGTTTTGACCACGTTTTGGCTTACGAACCCTGGCTTATGTTTTGACCACGTTTTGGCTTACGAACCCTGGCTTATGTTTTGACCACGTTTTGGCTTCTGATCCCTGGCTTATGTTTTGACCACGTTTGCTGTTCTGTACTATTTTTTTCCATTACATTAAAGATGTGATTTTGCTGCATTTTCTGTCTCAGTCTGATCATGGTTCCTGACAGAAGCTTAGTCAATATTTTTAGGTCGTTGTTGAAAAGAGAGACAGTCCTGTATGAGGCACAGATTTTGGGTCTTTTCCCAGTTGGGGGATGAGGATTATATGAGCTTGGTTCATTGTGGGACGATTCAGGACAATGTTAGTATAGATTCTGCAGTTGAGTTTTTCTACTATAAGTTGGAGACCCCGGTCAAACGCACTGCGATCAGATCAACAGGGGATCTGTCTACTGATTGGAGCAGAGCGGGGTGATGACAGGTCCATGTACACTCAGATTCTGCAGAGACATAGACCCCACTCTGCTCTATGGGGGGATGGGTGTATGCAGACTCCGCTGTCTATTTACACCCGACTACCTCCAACCCACCTAGACAGAGGGGGCGGATCTTCTTCCATTTCTTTGTAGTGGATTGGATTAGAGGTGGGAGGGTGCAAACATACACAAGTCCATTTATACCCCCCCAGTCCATAGTGATACATGAACAATCTGATAGACAGCTGGACCTGATCAGATCACCTGTGTGAAAGGGGCCTAAACCAATCTCCCTGGAACCAGCGATGTGTAAAGTAAGAGGGTATCGGGGGGTTCAGCTCACCTCTTTATAGAGAGAATAGAGGAAGGCGATCGTCTGCAAGGTCTTTCCCAATCCCATCTCATCGGCCAGGATGGTGTTTGTTCCCGTTGCCCAGGAAAGTCTCAGCCAGTTGAGTCCTTGCATCTGGTATGGGTAAAGAGTGCACCTGGTGGCAGCGATGTATTCCGGCTGCTTCTCCAACCTCACCACCGGCTGAAAGAAAGAAACCTCACCATGTTACCAAGCAATTTTTCTTTAAAGGGGGGGGGGCATAACTCCCACTGAGCAATTCTTCATCACAAGGGGGGCATAACTCACACCGAGCAATTCTTCATCAGAAGGGGGGAGGGCGCACATAACTACCACCGAGCAATTCTACATCAGAAGTGAGGGGGGGGCATGACTCCCACCGAGCAATTCTTCATCAGAAGTGAGGGGGGGGGGGGACATGACTCCCACCGAGCAATTCTTCATCAGAAGTGAGGGGGGGGGGACATTACTCCCACCGAGCAATTCTTCATCAGAAGTGAAGGGGGGGGGGGGGCATGACTCCCACCGAGCAATTCTTCATCAGAAGTGATGGGGGGGGACATGACTCCCACCGAGAAGTTGGGGGGGGACATAACTACCACCAAGCAATTCTTCATCAGAAGTGAGGGGGGGGGGAACATGACTCCCACCGAGAAGTTGGGGGGGGGGACAGAACTACCACCAAGCAATTCTTCATCAGAAGTGAGGGGGGGGGGGGAACATGACTCCCACCGAGAAGTTGGGGGGGGGACATAACTACCACCAAGCAATTCTTCATCAGAACTGAGGGGGGGGGGGGAACATGACTCCCACCGAGAAGTTGGGGGGGGGGACATAACTACCACCAAGCAATTCTTCATCAGAAGTGGGGGGGGGGGGGGCGGCATTGTTCTCTCCTCATCACCCTCCAGCATTACACTATTGGTCTCTGTATTAATCTCTGGGCCATTGGCTGCATTGGAGTGACTTCATCTACATCATTAATCACTCGCCGATCGTCTAACGTACTTTTACTGCGGCAAGTCGGCTCTCCTTTGTGAAATCACGTACCTGTATTTAATTTTGTGCAGGGGCTCCAGGGGGTCCCGTAGAGCCGATGTCCGCCGGTCACCCGCGATCGTTCCCGAGAGACACAGAATGGCGGACTGCCGACGTAGACAAGGTAGATCACCGTTCTGACAGGGAAGAAGACAGAGATCTTGTGACTCTGCTAAGCAGGAACACAGATCTCTGTCTTCCTCCAGTCAGGCCCCTCCCCCACACAGTTAGAAAGCACTCCCAGGGAACACACTTAACTCTTGTGATTGCCCCTGATGTTAACCCTTTCCCTGCCAGTGTCATTAGTACAGTGACAGTGCATATTTTTTTGTATTGATCGCTGTATTAGTGTCACTGGTTCCCAAAAAAGTGTCAGTTAGTGTCAGAATTGTCCACCGCAATATCGCAGTCCCGCTATAAGTCGCAGATCGCCGCCATTACTAGTGAAAAAAAAAAATTCCATAAACCTATCCCATAGTTTGTAGACGCAATAACCTTTGAGAAAACCAATCAATATATGTTTATTGGAATTTATAGCAGAATACAGATTGGAATAAATTGATGAAGAAATTTGATTTTTTACATGTTTTGTATTGAAAATGTTTTATAACAGAAAGTAAAAAATATTTTTTTCAGAATTGTCGCTTTTTTTGTTTATAGCACAAAAAATAAAAATCAGACAGGTGATGAAATACCACCAAAAGAAATCTCTGTTTGTGGGAAAAAAAGACATCAATTTTATTTGGGTACAGCATCGCACGACCGCGCAATTGCCCATTAAAGTATCGCAGTGCCGAATCGCAAACAATGGCCTGGTCATTAAGGGGGGTAAATCTTCCAGGGCTGAAGAGGTTAACCACGCGCCTGCTGGGGCAATTGTGTAATTTTTTGCACACGTTAAAATCTTCCTTTGCTAGAAATGACTGCAAACTCGACACAAAGTATTTCTATTCTGGAAGCAGAGACCCTGGAGAATAAAATGGTGGAGGTTGTAATATTTTAATGTCACACAATATTTGCCCAGCTATTTATCAAACACGTATTACACAAAAATGAACTTCAGTGCAAAAAAAAAAACAATATATTATCCAATTTTTTGGTAAAATATAAAAGATTGGGCTGCAGAGTGAGGAGATAGTAAATATGTGTCCCACCTGAAGGCCTCATACACACGGGGCGTTCACCGCTGCTTTTACCAGCGTCAGCTTGAAAACCCCTCCATGTTATTCTATGGCCTCATGCACACAGGCTTTTAGGAGCTGGAAGAGTCGAAGGCTTTTTTAAGCTGCAAAGCAAAACCCGGTTCCAGCGTGTTCAGAGGAGCGGCGTTACAGCTGTGAAAACGTCTGACGCTGCTAAAGCCTAACGCCGCACACAGCATGAAGCCGCATCAAGAGGTTTTTTATTTTCCATATCAAAATCAAGTGTTCCCTATGAGAGCCCATTGATTTGAATGGAAGTCGCATCCAAGTCGGATCATGAAGCTCTGAGGATCCTGAAGGGGAACCCCATGCAAAAAAAAAACGTGAGGGGTCCCCCCCCCCCCAAGTTCCATACCAGGCCACAGCCAAAAGGAAAATTGACCGCACTCAGGAATTGATTAATTCTTCATAGGAGATAAATACAGACAGTGCATCACAGGACCATGCAACAGGTTGACGCATTTCACGATACAGAAGATCGCTTACTCATAACCACATAACCAGAATGTTTCACCTCACCTGAGCGGCTTTTCTTTGTCAGTATCAATGTTTCTCCATACCAGGCCCCTTGGTATGGATGGAGGTGTGTCCCTGGCACTATCAGACCTTGTTTTATTTTTTGGATTGAACCCAGGTGGAAGACACCTACTTGCCCATTATGGTCTGACGGCCTTATTTTCAATCAATACCAATAATTGATGTCCATATATTTATCATGTATCCATTATCATTGTGGCTTAGTCCAGGGATTCCCAAACTACGGCCCTCCAGTTGTTCAGGAACTACAATTCCCATCATGCCTAGTCCTGTCTGTGAATGTCAGAGTTTTACAATGCCTCATGGGACATGTAGTTCTACAACAGCTGGAGGGCCGTAGTTTGGGAATCTGTTCATCATAGTTACATAGTTACATAGTAGGTGAGGTTGAATAAAGACAATAGTCCATCCAGTTCAACCTGTGTAGGTGTGTGTGACTGTAATCATCTAACATAGCCCTCAATCTCCTGATCCTTGAGATGTAAGTCTAAGAGTCTTTTGAAAGTCACCATACTACCCGCAGAAACCACCTCTTGTGGTAGACAATTCCACAATCTTGTAGCCCTAACAGTAAAGAACCCCCCACGTTGCCTGAGGTTAAAACGCTTCTCCTCTAATCGCATTGTATGTCCTCGAGTCCTCATGCAATTCCTTCGAATGAACAGCTTTTCTTCTAAGCTGAGATCCCCATTAAGATATTTATAAATTGCTATCATGTCCCCTCTCAGACGTCTTTTCTCCAGGGAAAATAAATCGAGCGATTGCAGCCGCTCTTCATAGGTAAGGTCCTCCAACCCCCTAATCAGTTTAGTTGCCCTTCTCTGGACTTTCTCCAGCTCCAACACATCCCTCCTGAGGACTGGCGACCAGAACTGGACAGAATACTCCAGATGCGGTCGGACCAGAGTTTTATAAAGTGGAAGGATTATAGTCTTATCTCTGGAATACATCCCTTTCTTTATGCATGCTAATATTCTGTTGGCTTTGGAAGCTGCCGCTTGGCATTGCATGCTGTTGCCTAATCTATCATCAACTAAGACTCCCAGATCTTTCTCCATTTTTGATTCCCCCAAGGGTTCCCCTCCTAACGTGTATTGTGTTTTTATGTTTTTGGTCCCCAAGTGCAAAACCTTACACTTCTCCACATTAAACCTCATTTGCCATGTCGTTGCCCACTCCGTAATTTTGTCCAGGTCATTCTGTAGGATATCTGCTTCATGCTGTGCAGTTATTGCCCTGGCCAATTTTGTGTCATCTGAAAAAACTGATAACGAACTACTGATCCCTTCCTCAATGCTGTTTATGAATAAATTGAACAAGGTTGGTCCCAGGACTGAGCCCTGGGGCACCCCGCTTACTACCTCAGACCAGTCTGAGTATGCGCTGTTTATTACTACCCTTTGGACACGGCCTTTTAGCCAATTCCGTCACCAAGAGCAAACCCTGCTGTCGATACCTGCAGACCTTATTTTATAAATTAAGCGCTTGTGGGGAACTGTATCAAACGCCTTAGCGAAATCCAAGTACACCACATCCACTGGTCTCCCCCTATCTAGCTCACAGCTCACTTCCTCGTAGAATGCTAAGAGATTGGTTTGACAAGAACGCCCATTTGTAAACCCGTGCTGGTTACTACTGATGATGTTGTTGTCTTTAGCATACTCTACGATATAGTCCCTTATCATCCCCTCCAAAAGTTTACATATTATTGATATTATGTCATACATCTTCTATTGCCTGTCCGATGATCGGTGCGCCCTCTGGAGGTGGTCTGGCATGCTCCGGGAGCTGCGATGTGTTATTAGAGGTGGTGCCTCTTCCCCTGCTGTCCCCTCATTTCCTTCGGACGAGCGGGGCCACCTTTACATCAACGCCATGCATTTTAATTTGACGCAGGACGTCTACATCTTGTGACATCACTGCGTCGGCTTTTCACCACGTCACCATTCCATGGCCCTGAGATGCTGGTGCCTTATTTCCGCATGAGGCGGCATGCGCCCGCTCGGCCTCTGCACGCTCTCTTGAGCCAGCATGGCGTTAGGCGTGGAATCAATGATACCTCATCTGGGAGCCCTTGTGCACTATTCGATCCATAAGGGAGCACATTCTACACGATTGTTTCTTCATTTCAGTGATGGTGGGTACACACTCACCCTGGGGTACTTACACACACTTTATTTGGGCTTCGCTTTTTTTATGCCCCTGTGTGACTGATTCTACTTTCTCTTTGTCACAGATATTCGCTGTTTTTGTTCCTGTCTTTATTCTTTTGGTTTCTGGTTTAATTTTCTGTCGCACCACTTCCTTTCTTTTGTCCCTACATTCATGTCTACCCTACGGATCCCTTCTTTACCCTGCTATCATCCACACACGATGCAATCATTTATTCACTATTCCATTATATTTACATGTATATAGTCAACGTTTCTGGACATGAACGGACATCTATCCCCCACTTGTTCCCCATTGTGGTTGTTCTGTGATCTCACGCCTCCAGATCCTGGACCAGGCCCCTCCTTGCCACCGTCCGATGGTGGAACCAGTTTTTTATCCCGGCTCAGCCGACGTGCGAGTATGGATCCCTCATCAGGGTCCTTTATGAGTATATCTCATTGGTTATCATCATGCATACTCTTACGTATATTGATATTATTTTGTATTATCTTTATAGACATTGTGACAGGAAGTCAGGTAAATCTGTGGATGTAGTCACAGACAGGAGATACATTTCCACCTGGGTTAGACAATTCACCAATTACTATAGGGTGTCGGCTGCAGAGGTAGCCAGAACTGTCTAAGGACGTTGAACAGACTGCAGCTATTAAGAATGAGGAAATTAAGGCCTCTATAATTTGTCCAGAGGAAGTCCTATTGATTGCTGCCTCCTGACGCTGTGTGAGCTGGGGAGAGGAGGACAGTCAGATGTGTGCCTCCCGACGCTGTGTGAGCATGGGAGGATTGCTGCCTCCTGACGCTGTGTGAGCTGGGGAGAGGAGGACTGTCAGATGTGTGCCTCCCGACGCTGTGTGAGCATGGGAGAAGGATTGCTGCCTCCTGACGCTGTGTGAGCTGGGGAGAGGAGGACTGTCAGATGTGTGCCTCCCGACGCTGTGTGAGCATGGGAGAAGGATTGCTGCCTCCTGACGTTGTGTGAGCTGGGGAGAGGAGGACAGTCAGATGTGTGCCTCCCGACGCTGTGTGAGCATGGGAGAAGGATTGCTGCCTCCTGACGCTGTGTGAGCTGGGGAGAGGAGGACTGTCAGATGTGTGCCTCCCGACGCTGTGTGAGCATGGGAGAAGGATTGCTGCCTCCTGACGCTGTGTGAGCTGGGGAGAGGAGGACAGTCAGATGTGTGCCTCCCGACGCTGTGTGAGCATGGGAGAAGGATTGCTGCCTCCTGACGCTGTGTGAGCTGGGGAGAGGAGGACAGTCAGATGTGTGCCTCCCGATGCTGTGTGAGCATGGGAGAAGGATTGCTGCCTCCTGACGCTGTGTGAGCTGGGGAGAGGAGGACAGTCAGATGTGTGCCTCCCGACGCTGTGTGAGCATGGGAGAAGGAATGCCCCCTGAAGCTGTGTGAGCATAGGGAAGACCTCCTGGAGCGATGTGCGCTGAGGAGGGTAAAAAGGGTGAAGACTTCTCAAGGTGAGAAAATTAACTATTTCTATGTGAAGAGTGTGAAGAGAAAAACCAATGGATGTTTTCTATGTGAAAGGAAAGTCCAATGAACATGTGCTGTGTGAAGAGAAAAGGGACATTCTCGATGTGAAGAGATAATAAATGGACTATTGATAGTCTGCTGTATGATCAGCCAGGTCTGCCCAACAGTAGGTTGGGGACAGACTCCGTAGGTAGGTTCCTGTGTGCGAGAAGGTAGCCGCCCACAGTGGCAAGGATTTATTTTGTGTTTTATTTTATTTTGGATGTTTTGACGCTTGCAGTCTGGTGAAGAAAATTGCATGAATAAACCAACCAAACTGTTGTTTGCAACCACTTCTCGGCTATCTCCCTGTGTAATGAATCCCCCCAAGGGGTCATCCACACCCGCCACCGAGCTAATCTCCCACAACATATATAGGCACATCTACTCCTGAAGAAGTGAACTGCGTCTCACGAAACACGTTGAGTTCTAAGATGCTTTCTTATCATCATGTAACTTCAATAGCTATTTACAGACATGTATACTATCATGTACTCTATGACTGACTGATCTGGCATATGTATATGTATTTTATGATGATTTTATACTCTTAATAAAATTATCACTGGCCATTTGTGCCCTCCTCACTAAAAGTCCCAGGGCGATTTCCTTCCTTTGTATACCAGGCCCCTTAAGTCTGTAATGGATCTTGAAAGAGAACCCCATGCCAAAATGAAAAAAAAAAAAACGGTGTGAGGTCCCCAACAAAATCCATACCAGACCCTTATCTGAGCATGTATTTAACAGAGGGCCCCCTCAGATCCCGGCCCCCTCCTCTATGTGAATGAGTATGAGGTACATTGTACCCCTACATATTCACCCCAAAAAAAGGCAGTGTACTTTAAATAAAGACAAGAGACGGTTTTGAGAAGTTCTTTTTTTAAAAATCTTCCTCCAATCTTCTCCCTCCAGTCTTCTGCCTCCGGTCTTCTCCACCGCCGACCTGGTCCTCCTCCAACACTGTCTCTCGTGGTAATGCTAGCTCCACACTCTTATATAGCCATGGGGCATGGCCATCAGGTGACTTAATCAGGAGACCCGCCCCTTGTGTTGTAATGGTCTCTGGCGCCTTTGAGGTTCCAGTACCTAGAAGTGACATTGCTTCCGGGTTCCTAGACCTGATGAAAGCTGATTGCGGGATTATTCGAGTCTCAAGGCAGCCGGCGGACATGCCCGCTGGTCACTTGGGTCCCACGGCAGGACAGGAGACCCGAGCGGAGCAGTGGAAGGGGGGGACCGTCCGCTCTAAAATCAGTACGAGGGTGATGACTGCAGCCACACATCGTCCCGCTACAACCACTGGAAGAGGAAGGGCGCACATCGTCCCGCTACAACCACTGGAAGCGGAAGGACGCTCATCGTCCCGCTACAACCACTGGAAGCGGAAGGACGCTCATTGTCCCGCTAAAACCACTAGAAGCGGAAGGACGCGCATCGTCCCGCTACAACCACTGGAAGAGGAAGGACGCTCATCGTCCCCGCTACAACCACTGGAAGCGGAAGGACGCGCATCGTCCCGCTACAACCACTGGAAGAGGAAGGACGCTCATCGTCCCGCTACAACCACTGGAAGCGGAAGGAGGCGCATCGTCCCGCTACAACCACTGGAAGCGGAAGGACGCGCATCGTCCCGCTACAATCACTGGAAGAGGAAGGACGCGCATCGTCCCGCTACAACCACTGGAAGAGGAAGGACGCGCATCGTCCCGCTACAACCACTGGAAGAGGAAGGACGCGCATCGTCCCGCTACAACCACTGGAAGAGGAAGGACGCGCATCGTCCCGCTACAACCACTGGAAGCGGAAGGACGCGCAACGTCCCGCTACAACCACTGGAAGCGGAAGACGCGCATCGTCCCGCTACAACCACTGGAAGCTGAAGGACGCGCATCGTCCCGCTACAACCACTGGAAGCGGAAGGACGCACATCGTCCAGCTACAACCACTGGAAGCGGAAGGACGCACATCGTCCAGCTACAACCACTGGAAGCTGAAGGAAGCGCATTGTTTGGCTACAACCACTGGAAGCAGAAGGACGCATGTAACGGGAGTCACTTTGGTTGGGGGGCCTGTGGAACCCAGCTTACCTTAGAGAGGTTGGGAAATCCCTCTCTCAGCCCCCTAGGCCCCTATTATGTGTAAGTCACCCTGTGTATATTAGGGGCACAGGGTGACCAAGGAAATTAAGGACTTAATGGACACAGAATATGGTTTGGATTACTCAAATGGGACAGTAATAATTATCAACAATATATCTCAAAGAATATATGAAGACTGACGGTTTTGCACAGAATGGCCCCAATCCTCTCCTCGGGTCCCCTGCCAGCACTCCTGGCTCCTCCATCCTGCTGGGTGCACCCCCCCCCCCCCACAGTAAGCAGCTTGCTATTGGGGCACCTGAGCCACGCCTCTGCATGTCCATTCATACACAAAGCCAGAGTTAGGCCCCACCCCCTCTGTCTCCTGATTGGCTCACTGGCTGTGATTGACAGCCAATGGCCCCCGCTGCTGCCAGAAGAATATGATTTACATAACTAGCATGTGAATGATAACCTTGTCTAGATGGGATTAGCCATGAGTCAGCTGTACCTCGTTATCTAACCATTGTGTGATGTTTTGGGTAAATATTCGGTCATTGTTCATGTAGTGACTGACATACTTCTCAAGTGTAAAAAAAGTCTGTTTCTTGTTCAATAAAGGAGTTAGTTGTTTTCAGATCCATACAAACTAAGTTGTCGGCTAGTTTTGTATGGGGGCGGCTGGAATATTTATCGATGTTCACAATGGAGGAAGCCGTATACTGACAGAAGTCCACAAACACAGTGTGGGTCGGCGGTTTCCTTACATTGGTGGCAAGCGGTGGGATGCTTTCTGCAGTCTGGGACATCCAAACCTCCACTGGGATCCAAGGTCCAGATAGTAGAAGAGGAGAGGTACAGATATCAGCCACCATGAAAGAGGAATTCGGGAAGGAGGTTGTGAGAGATGCGGATACAGCACAGGGGACCAATGTCAGAGAAGGTTCTGCTAGGATGGTATGATGTAATCCTATTGGAACTCTGGAAAGAAGAAGCGCTAGCCTGTGAGCAGCGACACCAGGGAAAAATCCTCCCCTCCATCCAGGAAAGGTACTGGTCGTAGTATGGATTGTGGGTGCTGGTTTTGGGAGATAAACTGCACAAGGAATGGAAAGCTGAGTTAAGCAGGCTGGTCCAGGAGGAGATACGATTGGACGAGAGCTACAGAGCTCTCCGCTGGTATGTAACCCAAGTGTGCCCATGGACAGCGGGCGACAGCCCAATGGAAGGCTTTGGCTATGGCGGCCTGGGACTGTCATTAGAGAAGTGGTCAGAGGAACCTAACTTTGGGAGCAATTTGGAGTGGCGGTTAGAGGAAATTAAGGATTCCAGAGAAAAGATCCTGAACATCTCGGAAGTGCTCTGGGCACTGGAAGATATGGAGTTTCTGGCCATTCAGGAATGGGAGCTGGAGATCGCCTACAGACGGCTGCTCGACTCTGCTCGGCACCAGCCAGTGTTAACCAGGAGAGGAGATTGTAGGTCCCTCGTCCCAGCAGCAGCCAAAAGCACTGGGGGATGGAGATGGTCGGTCCCACTACCCAGCCCCAGCCATGGATCACAGATTTAATAGACTTTTCATCGGAGGATGATATGGTTGATAAATCACCGGCCAAAGTGTTGGCACTGGGCCCAAGTACCACCAGCCTGTGCCCTGGACTTTCAGCAATTCCAGAGACTGGGGATTTAATAGAATTTTCTGCTGGGGGGAACATCCCAGTGAGATTACAGCAGAGAGCGGAGATCCAGGCATAGTGATGCTAACCTCTGCCTGCAACAATTGGTGACCCAGGAAGATGTGTGCAAGGCCACTGACTTTTCAGTTTACTTCCCTGCAGAACAGCTGGCTTCAGGGCCGAACATCACTGAGCTCTGCCCAACACCAACAGCAGCTTCAGCCTCCCTGAGAGAAGAGGCAGCCGGCCTTTCTCCTACACCACTGACAGGGACATGGGACTTCCTGCCAGCACCATCTGTGGAGTTACAAAAAACTCCGCCACCCTGTCTTCTCTCCAGCGGCTGAAAAGCCTCCCGAGGGAAGGACCAGTCTGAGCTTATCTGCAACGGCAGGTATGTTCTACGAGAGTGGCAGAGGTTGGCTGGGTGAGTAATGGGCCATACACACTATACAACTTTCTTTAGATTTTTTCCTTCAGACTTACCAAAACCATATAATATGAGGTCAAAACTAAACACTTTCAATTTGTATGCAATCAGGCAGGCCCTTGCACTACATAGAAAAGGTAAATCTAAAGGAAATCTGACAACAAAAGTTGTATAGTGTGTATCCAGCTTTAGGGTTCTTTCACATGAACGATCCGATCAGATCCTCATGTCAGTTTTTCAGGCGGACCTGATCGGATCCTCCGTGCATCCCTATGGGGCAGTGGGTGTCAGCAGAGACATCTCTGCTGACACCCGCTGCTATCCGATTCCGATCCTGTCCGTGAAATCCGGACGCATGGAAACCCTATTTTCCATCCGTCCAGCGGATCGGATGAGAACGGACAGGCGGTCTGTTCTCATCCGATTCCCCCATAGAGAGCAGTGGGGATCTGACTGCTCCGTCTCCGCACACAGAGCGGACACGGAGCTGTCACCTGCCTGCTCAGCGGGGATCGGCGGATCGATCCCTCGCTGAGCAGAGAATGGACCGCGCCGGACGGTGCATAATGTGAAAGGAACCTTATGGTGTGTTCCGGACAATTTGTTTGGGGTACTGTGTGGGTACAGACATTGGGGGACGGGAACTATGGACTAACTTTGAAGTCAACCCGTTTGAGGTCTCCTCCTGCATTAGTCTCCATCGGAAAGGGTAGAAATGTGACGGACTCCGGACACCCGACTGGGAATCTCCGCCAAGAAGCTGCTTCTTAAGCTCTGGAACACGAGATCCGCGAATCTGGCTATAATTACCCCAAGAAATAGACAGTACAAGTTTTGGAGTCAACCAGAATGAAAACTGTTTATTCACACACAGGCACAAAAAGATATACACTGTGGGACAACCCCTCCCCCTTAGCAGCCAATCCACATACACATATACATCCCATAATAGGTTGATCTTAAGGCAGACAGAAACAATAGAACAATGGAATACGGGTACTTAACAATGACTAACCCCACCCCCACCTCACTATCTAGCAAGGGTCTATGAGACTCTCCTACAATATTCTAGCAATCTGAAAAGTCATATTGTCTATCTCTATATATCTCCTGAGGGACATTGTCCAGAAATATTATTGTCCCAAGTGGAAGAGCCCCTCCCCCAACACAAACCACACATATAGAACCCAGAATATCCGGGGTCACACAAACCACACATATAGAACCCAGGATAACCGGGGTCACACATATAGAACCCAGGATAACCGGGGTCACACAAACCACACATATAGAACCCAGGATAACCGGGGTCACACAAACCACACATATAGAACCCAGGATAACCGGGGTCACACAAACCACACATATAGAACCCAGGATATCCGGGGTCACACAAACCACACATATAGAACCCAGGATAACCGGGGTCACACAAACCACACATATAGAACCCAGGATAACCGGGGTCACACAAACCACACATAGAGAACCCAGGATAACCGGGGTCACACAAACCACACATATAGAACCCAGGATATCCGGGGTCACACAAACCACACATATAGAACCCAGGATAACCGGGGTCACACAAACCACACATATAGAACCCAGGATAACCGGGGTCACACAAACCACACATAGAGAACCCAGGATAACCGAGGTCACACAAACCACACATATAGAACCCAGGATAACCGGGGTCACACAAACCACACATATAGAACCCAGGATAACCGGGGTCACACAAACCACACATATAGAACCCAGGATATCCGGGGTCACACAAACCACACATATAGAACCCAGGATAACCGGGGTCACACAAACCACACATATAGAACCCAGGATAACCGGGGTCACACAAACCACACATAGAGAACCCAGGATAACCGAGGTCACACAAACCACACATATAGAACCCAGGATAACCGGGGTCACACAAACCACACATAGAGAACCCAGGATAACCGGGGTAACAGGAAATGCTGAGTCCAGTGTGGTTGTACAGCGAGTCTGATTAGTGCAGACCTGACTGGGGTTCTTGGTCACCCCGTGCCCCTAATAGACACAGGGGGACTTACACCTAAGAGGGGCCGGGGAAGCTGGAAAAGGAGTTTCCTGACCTCTCTAAAGTAATCTGGGTTCCACGGACTCCCCAACCAAGGTCACTTCTGTCACAGATGTGACGGGAGTCACTTTGGTTGGGGGGCCTGTGGAACCCAGCTTACCTTAGAGAGGTTGGGGAAATCCCTCTCTCAGGTCCCTAGGCTCCTCTTATGTGTAAGTCACCCTGTGTCTATTAGGGACAGGGTGACCAAGGAAATGATGGACTTCATGGACACAGAATATGGTTTGGATTACTTCTAAAGGGAGAGTAATATTTATCAACAATATATCTCAGTTAATTAGCATGTGAATGATAACCTTGTCTAGATGGGATTAGCCATGAGTCAGCTGTACCTCGTTATCTAACCATTGTGTGATGTTTTGGGTAAATATTCGGGTCATTCTTCATGTAGTGACTGTCATACTTCTCAAGTGTATAAAAAGTCTGTTTCTTGTTCAATAAAGAGTTAGTTATTGTCAGACACATACAAGCTAAGTTGTCGGCTAGTTTTGTATGGGGGGGCGGCTGGAATATCTGATATCGATGTTCAGACTGACAGAAGCCCACAGACGCAGTGCGGGTTGCGGGTGCGTTACAACATACATCATCTGCGTTACGTGGATGTGAAGGAGTTCAATAACAGACCTGTCACACTTACCGGCTCTGTGACGGTTTTGCACAGATTGGCCCCAATCTTCTCCTCGGGTCCCCTGCCAGCACTCCTGGCTCCTCCATCCTGCTGGGTGCCCCAAAGTAAGCAGCTTGCTATGGGGGTGCGTGAGCCACGCCTCTGCATAGTCCATTCATACACAAAGCCAGAGTTAGGCCCCCGCCCCTCTGTCTCCAGATTGGCTCACTGGCTGTGATTGACAGCCAATGGCCCCCGCTGCTGCCTGAAGAATATGAGAAGTGCGAGTCCCCGGAGAGGTAAGGTTCTCATTGGGGGAGGGGCACACAGAAGGTTTTTACCTTCATGCATAGATTGCACCCTCTGCTGGGCGGCGGCCTTATGTAGTAATTGGATTTATAAATGGAAGATAGCAGAGAAAATGCGGCTAATCACATTAACGCCAATGGAAATCACTTCTAAAAGTGCGTTTTTCCACCCGCCTTTTCCTGGCGTCGGTAGCGGCTGTTTTTACCCAACTGTGTGCGCCAGACCTTAATGAGGATTAATAAAGTTTTGTGAAATTTGATGTCACAATAAACACTGGTGACAGGCGCTCTTTATACACCCCCAAGGTCCCCCCCCCATCCTCCAGTGCCGCTATTGGAAGACAGACTGTGCTTGAATAGCTGCATCCTCAAGTAGAGTAGCCGCCGGCAAGGGGGGGTGCATTTTATGAGCGAGGGGGAAGGGGGGCTCTGGAGAGGCGGGGAGGCCTTTGCTGATTGGTGAAGCCGGGAGGGAGCTCTGGATTGAACCCTTTATGACGTTTATGAACCTACCTTAGCAGGCAGGTGGGTAACCTTCGATATGGAATATTGGGGGTCTCAGAACATTCATCACTTACATCCCCCGCAGGTGTCAGGGGAGGGTCCCTCCGTTTCCTGAATCTGTCCGGAATTCCGGCATCTTCTTCCATCATCATTGCCCTGCAACACACAACGCATGACAGACGCATGGAACCCTCCTCACCATGACACCCACCGACCCCCAGACACACCCACCAACCCCCGACACACCCACCGACCCCCAGACACACCCGACCCCCCGACACACCCACCGACCCCCCGACACACCCACCGACCCCCGACAAACCCACCAATCCCCGACACACCCACCCACCAATCCCCGACACACCCACCAATCCCCGACACGCCCACCAATCCCCGACACACCCACCGACCCCCAGACACACCCACCAACCCCCGACACACCCACCAACCCCCGACACACCCACCGACCCCCAGACACACCCACCGACCCCCCGACACACCCACCGACCCCCAGACACACCCACCGACCCCCAGACACACCCACCGACCCCCAGACACACCCACCGACCCCCAACAAACCCACCAATCCCCGACACACACACCCACCAATCCCCGACACGCCCACCAATCCCCGACACGCCCACCCACCAACCCCCGACACACCCACCACCCCCCGACACACCCACCAACTCCCAACACACCCACCAATCCCCGACACGCCCACCAATCCCCGACACGCCCACCAATCCCCGACACGCCCACCCACCAACCCCCGACACACCCACCAACCCCCGACACACCCACCAATCCCCGACACACCCACCAACCCCCGACACACCCACCAATCCCCGACACACCCACCAACCCCCGACACACCCACCCACCAATCCCCAACACACCCACCCACCAATCCCCGACACGCCCACCAATCCCCGACACACCCACCAATCCCCGACATGCCCACCCACCAACCCCCGACACACCCACCAATCCCGACACACCCATCGATCCCCGACACACCCACTCACCAATCCCCGACACACCTACCCACCAATCCCCGACACACCCACCCAACAACCCCCGACACACCCACCAATCCCCGACACACCCACCAACCCCTGACACACCCACCCACCAACCCCCGACACACCCATCAACCCCTGACACACCCACCAATCCCCGACACACCCACCCACCAACCCCCGACACACCCACGATCCCCGACACACCCCACCAATCCCAGACACACCCACCCACCAACCCCCGACACACCCACGATCCCCGACACACCCCACCAATCCCAGACACACCCCACCAATCCCAGACACACCCCACCAATCCCTGACATACCCACCAATCCCAGACACACCCCACCAATCCCAGACACACCCCACCAATCCCAGACACACCCCACCAATCCCAGACACACCCTACCAATCCCAGACACACCCCACCAATCCCAGACACACCCTACCAATCCCAGACACACCCACCAATAGCAGACACACCAACCCATGACACACCCACCAATCACCGACACACCCACAAATCACGACACACCCACAAATCACCGACACCAGTAATAGGCAGAGTCTGAGAAGTGACACCACAAATCATATTCCACATATGTGGGTGCAGAGTGTAAGGGGGGAAGGGGGGTGTAGAGTGTTGAAAGGGGGGCATAATGTAGGGGGGGTTGCAGAGTGAGGGGAAAATAGGGGTGCAGAGTGTAGGGAGGGGGAGTGTAGGGGGGGAAAGAGGAGGTGCAGAGTGTAGGGGGGAATAGAGGTGCAAAGTGTAGGAAGGGAAGGGGGTGCAGAGTGTAGGGGGGAATAGAGGAGCGAAAGGAAGGGGGCGCAGAGTGTAGGGTGGGATGCAGAGTGTCGGAGGGGTGCAGAGTGTAGGGAGGGCTGATGCAGAGTGTAGGGGGGAAAGGGGGTGGGTTTGCAGAGTTCAGGAGGGGGTGCAGAGTGTAGGAGGGGAGAGCGGTGCAGAGTAGAGGGGGGTGCAGAGTGCAGGAGAGGAGGGGGTGCAGAGTGTAGGAGGGGAGAGCGGTGCAGAGTAGAGGGGGGTGCAGAGTGCAGGAGAGGAGGGGGTGCAGAGTGTAGGAGGGGAGAGCGGTGCAGAGTAGAGGGGGGTGCAGAGTGCAGGAGAGGAGGGGGTGCAGAGTGTAGGAGGGGAGAGCGGTGCAGAGTAGAGGGGGGTGCAGAGTGCAGGAGAGGAGGGGGTGCAGAGTGCAGGAGAGGAGGGGGTGCAGAGTAGAGGGGGGTGCAGAGTGCAGGAGAGGAGGGGGTGCAGACTGCAGAGTGTAGGAGGGGGTGCAGACTGCAGAGTCGGAAGGGGGGGGTGCAGAAGAGGAGTACTTCCCCCCCATGGAAGAAGAGTACCCCTCCCCACAAAAAAAGGAGTACCTCCCCCTACAGAAGAAGAGAACCCCCCTCCTCCCCCCACAGTAGAGGAGTACCTGTGCTCCCAGTAAGCCTGTTGGAGGTTCTCATAGTCGGGGAGGTGGGGGTCCTCCCCCTCCCCCTCCCAGGTGCACTCATTGTACGGTAAGTCTTTCCACTTCACCAGATACCGGATCTGCCCGTCCTCCTCCAACCTGCAAAACACAGCAATCCTCATCCCTGCCTCCTCCATTCACAGAAAGACTCCCCCCCCCCACACACAATACAATGTGTTCTATGAATGGAGGAGAAGATATCATATCACATAGGATGGGCGGGAGGGTGAGGGGGGGGGTTTGGAGGATGAGGAGGAAGGAATGAAGGGGGAAGATGAGGGGGAAGGAATGAAGGGGAGCATGAGGGGGGAGGGGATGTGGGTGGGCAAGTGGCATGAAGAGGGGAGGAAAAGTGGGCGGGAGGAAGGTTGGGAGGATGAGAAGCCGGGGGAAGGGGAGGATGAGTGGGCGGGAGGATGAGTGGATGAGGGGGGGGGTGAGCGGGAGGATGGGCGGGCGGATGGGTAGGGAGGATGAGGAAGAGGATGGGGGAATGAGGGGGGGGGAAAGAGGGGGGAGTGATTGAGGGGGAGGATGGGTGGATGAATGGGCGCATGGATGAGTGGATGGGCAGCTGGATGGGCAGGCAAATGAGTGGGAGGATGAGTGGGTGAGTGGGAGGATGGGTGGGAGGATGAGTGGGAGGATGAGTGGGTGGGTGAGTGGGAGGGTGAGTGGGAGGATGAGGATGAGTGGGAGGATGAGTGGGAGGATGAGTGGGAGGATGAGTGGGTGAGTGGGAGGATGGGTGGGAGGATGAGTGGGAGGATGAGTGGGTGGGTGAGTGGGAGGATGAGTGGGTGGGTGGGAGGTTGAGTGGGTGGGTGGGAGGATGAGTGGGTGGGTGAGTGGGAGGGTGAGTGGGAGGGTGAGTGGGAGGGTGAGTGGGAGGGTGAGTGGGAGGGTGGGAGGTTGAGTGGGTGGGAGGATGAGTGGGTGGGAGGATGAGTGGGTGGGTGGGAGGTTGAGTGGGTGGGTGAGTGGGAGGATGAGTGAGTGGGTGGGTGGGAGGTTGAGTGGGTGGGTTGGAGGATGAGTGGGTGGGTTGGAGGATGAGTGGGTGGGTGGGTGAGTGGGAGGATGAGTGGGTGGGTGAGTGGGTGATTGGGAGGATGGGTGGGAGGATGAGTGGGAGGGTGAGTGGGAGGGTGAGTGGGTGGGAGGATGAGTGGGTGGGTGAGTGGGAGGGTGAGTGGGAGGATGAGTGGGTGAGTGGGAGGGTGGGTGGGAGGGTGAGTGGGAGGGTGGGTGGGTGAGTGGGAGGGTGAGTGGGAGGATGAGTGGGTGAGTGGGAGGATGAGTGGGTGAGTGGGAGGATGAGTGGGAGGATGAGTGGGAGGATGAGTGGGAGGGAGGGTGAGTGGGAGGGAGGGTGAGTGGGAGGGAGGGTGAGTGGGAGGATGAGTGGGAGGATGAGTGGGTGAGTGGGAGGATGAGTGGGAGGATGGGTGGGAGGATGAGTGGGAGGATGGGTGGGAGGATGAGTGGGAGGATGGGTGGGAGGATGAGTGGGAGGATGGGTGGGAGGATGAGTGGGTGAGTGGGAGGATGAGTGGGAGGGTGAGTGGGAGGATGGGTGGGAGGATGGGTGGGAGGATGAGTGGGAGGGTGAGTGGGAGGATGAGTGGGAGGGTGAGTGGGTGGGAGGCTGAGTGGGAGGATGAGTGAGTGAGTGGGAGGATGGGTGGGAGGATGAGTGGGAGGGTGAGTGGGAGGGTGAGTGGGTGGGAGGGTGAGTGGGAGGATGAGTGGGTGGGTGAGTGGGTGGGTGAGTGGGTGGGAGGATGGGTTGGAGGATGGGTGGGAGGGTGAGTGGGAGGATGAGTGGGAGGGTGAGTGGGAGGATGAGTGGGAGGATGAGTGGGAGGGTGAGTGGGTGAGTGGGAGGATGAGTGGGAGGGTGAGTGGGTGGGAGGCTGAGTGGGTGGGTGAGTGGGAGGATGAGTGGGAGGATGAGTGGGAGGATGGGTGGGAGGGTGAGTGGGAGGATGGGTGGGAGGATGAGTGGGAGGATGAGTGGGAGGATGAGTGGGTGGGTGAGTGGGAGGATGAGTGGGTGGGTGAGTGGGAGGATGAGTGGGAGGGTGAGTGGGAGGATGAGTGGGAGGATGAGTGGGTGGGAGGGTGAGTGGGAGGGAGGGTGAGTGGGAGGATGAGTGGGAGGATGAGTGGGTGGGTGAGTGGGAGGCTGGGAGGGTGAGTGGGAGGGAGGCTGAGTGGGTGGGTGAGTGGGAGGGTGAGTGGGAGGATGAGTGGGAGGATGGGTGGGAGGATGAGTGGGAGGATGGGTGGGAGGGTGAGTGGGAGGGTGAGTGGGAGGGTGAGTGGGTGAGTGGGAGGATGAGTGGGAGGGTGAGTGGGAGGATGAGTGGGAGGATGAGTGGGAGGGTGAGTGGGTGGGAGGGTGAGTGGGAGGATGAGTGGGTGGGTGAGTGGGAGGATGAGTGGGAGGATGAGTGGGAGGATGAGCGGGTGGGAGGGTGAGTGGGTGGGAGGGTGAGTGGGAGGATGAGTGTGAGGGTGAGTGGGAGGGTGAGTGGGAGGGTGAGTGGGTGGGAGGGTGAGTGGGAGGGTGAGTTGGAGGGTGAGTTGGAGGGTGAGTGGGAGGATGAGTGGGAGGATGAGTGGGTGGGAGGGTGAGTGGGAGGGTGAGTGGGAGGATGGGTGGGAGGATGAGTGGGAGGATGGGTGGGAGGATGGGTGGGAGGATGGGTGGGAGGGTGAGTGGGAGGATGAGTGGGTGAGTGGGAGGGTGAGTGGGAGGGTGAGTGGGAGGATGGGTGGGAGGATGAGTGGGTGGGAGGGTGAGTGGGAGGATGAGTGGGTGGGTGAGTGGGAGGAGGAGTGGGTGAGTGGGAGGGTGAGTGGGAGGATGAGTGGGAGGGTGAGTGGGAGGCTGGGAGGATGAGTGGGTGGGAGGCTGAGTGGGTGGGTGAGTGGGAGGGTGAGTGGGAGGATGAGTGGGTGAGTGGGAGGATGAGTGGGAGGGTGAGTGGGAGGGTGAGTGGGTGAGTGGGAGGATGAGTGGGAGGATGAGTGGGAGGGTGAGTGGGTGGGAGGGTGAGTGGGAGGATGAGTGGGAGGATGAGTGGGTGGGTGAGTGGGTGGGTGAGTGGGAGGGTGAGTGGGTGGGAGGATGGGTGGGAGGGTGAGTGGGAGGATGAGTGGGAGGGTGAGTGGGAGGATGAGTGGGTGGGTGAGTGGGAGGGTGGGTGGGAGGGTGAGTGGGAGGGGGTGAGTGGGAGGATGAGTGGGAGGGTGAGTGGGTGGGAGGCTGAGTGGGTGGGTGAGTGGGAGGATGAGTGGGAGGATGGGTGGGAGGATGGGTGGGAGGATGGGTGGGAGGATGGGAGGGTGAGTGGGAGGATGAGTGGGAGGATGGGTGGGAGGATGAGTGGGAGGATGAGTGGGTGGGTGAGTGGGAGGATGAGTGGGAGGGTGAGTGGGAGGATGAGTGGGAGGGTGAGTGGGAGGGAGGGTGAGTGGGAGGGAGGGTGAGTGGGAGGATGAGTGGGTGGGTGAGTGGGAGGCTGGGAGGGTGAGTGGGAGGGAGGCTGAGTGGGTGGGTGAGTGGGAGGATGAGTGGGAGGATGGGTGGGAGGGTGAGTGGGAGGATGGGTGGGAGGGTGAGTGGGTGGGTGAGTGGGAGGATGAGTGGGTGAGTGGGAGGATGGGTGGGAGGATGGGTGGGAGGATGGGTGGGAGGGTGAGTGGGAGGGTGAGTGGGAGGGTGAGTGGGTGGGTGAGTGGGAGGGTGAGTGGGTGGGAGGGTGAGTGGGAGGATGAGTGGGTGGGTGAGTGGGAGGATGAGTGGGAGGATGAGTGGGTGGGAGGGTGAGTGGGTGGGATGGTGAGTGGGAGGATGAGTGGGAGAATGAGTGGGAGGATGAGTGGGAGGATGAGTGGGTGGGAGGGTGAGTGGGAGGGTGAGTGGGAGGATGAGTGGGAGGGTGAGTGGGAGGATGAGTGGGAGGATGAGTGGGAGGATGAGTGGGAGGGTGAGTGGGAGGGTGAGTGGGAGGATGAGTGGGTGGGAGGGTGAGTGGGAGGGTGAGTGGGTGAGTGGGAGGATGGGTGGGAGGATGAGTGGGAGGATGAGTGGGTGGGAGGATGAGTGGGTGGGTGAGTGGGAGGGTGAGTGGGAGGCTGGGAGGATGAGTGGGTGGGAGGCTGAGTGGGAGGGTGAGTGGGAGGGTGAATGGGAGGATGAGTGGGAGGATGAGTGGGAGGATGAGTGGGAGGATGGGTGGGAGGGTGAGTGGGAGGATGGGTGGGAGGATGAGTGGGAGGATGAGTGGGTGGGTGGGTGAGTGGGAGGATGAGTGGGTGGGTGAGTGGGCGGCACTCTTCACTTTCATGTCACAGTTGGATTTAGTCATGGTAAATCTATGGGGATCAGTTACATTGTAACACATTATTGAAGCGTTTCTTACAATTTCTCATCCAATGATATCCTCCAGGAGATGCGATTATTTCTGCTATCCGGGTCACGCCACAAAAACGTACTTCAGAACTGCGTTTCTGCATGCATGTTTGGTGCGTTTTTTTTCCCTTTTATCTGAGCTCCTCACTGGACACTTCACTAAGGCCATCGCTGAGCTCCTCATTGGACACTTCACTAAGGACATCGCTGAGCTCCTCACTGGACACTTCACTAAGGACATCGCTGAGCTCCTCACTGGACACTTCACTAAGGCCGTCGCTGAGCTCCTCACTGGACACTTCACTAAGGACGTCGCTGAGCTCCTCATTGGACACTTCACTAAGGACGTCGCTGAGCTCCTCACTGGACACTTCACTAAGGCCGTCGCTGAGCTCCTCACTGGACACTTCACTAAGGACATCGCTGAGCTCCTCACTGGACACTTCACTAAGGACGTCGCTGAGCTCCTCACTGGACACTTCACTAAGGACGTCGCTGAGCTCCTCATTGGACACTTCACTAAGGACGTCGCTGAGCTCCTCACTGGACACTTCACTAAGGACGTCGCTGAGCTCCTCACTGGACACTTCACTAAGGACGTCGCTGAGCTCCTCACTGGACACTTCACTAAGGACGTCGCTGAGCTCCTCATTGGACACTTCACTAAGGACGTCGCTGAGCTCCTCACTGGACACTTCACTAAGGACGTCGCTGAGCTCCTCATTGGACACTTCACTAAGGACGTCGCTGAGCTCCTCACTGGACACTTCACTAAGGACATCGCTGAGCTCCTCACTGGACACTTCACTAAGGACGTCGCTGAGTTCCTCACTGGACACTTCACTAAGGACATCGCTGAGCTCCTCACTGGACACTTCACTAAGGACGTCGCTGAGCTCCTCACTGGACACTTCACTAAGGACGTCGCTGAGCTCCTCATTGGACACTTCACTAAGGACGTCGCTGAGTTCCTCACTGGACACTTCACTAAGGACGTCGCTGAGCTCCTCACTGGACACTTCACTAAGGCCGTCGCTGAGCTCCTCATTGGACACTTCACTAAGGACGTCGCTGAGTTCCTCACTGGACACTTCACTAAGGCCGTCGCTGAGCTCCTCACTGGACACTTCACTAAGGACGTCGCTGAGCTCCTCACTGGACACTTCACTAAGGACGTCGCTGAGCTCCTCACTGGACACTTCACTAAGGACGTCGCTGAGCTCCTCACTGGACACTTCACTAAGGACATCGCTGAGCTCCTCACTGGACACTTCACTAAGGCCGTCGCTGAGCACACCAGAAGTTGTGCGGGAAACTGCATGAGGTTCACACCGCATTCCTCTTTAAATTGTATGCGATTCATTTTGTATGGGCGCAAATCGCACCACAAAGTATCGGTACTCGCAGACAAAAAAATTGGTATCAGTGGATCCCTAGTCCTCTGCAAAACACTGATCAGAATGACGGGACCCCCCCCCCCCCGGTCCCCGGCCTCTTACCTGTGATTGATTAGCCGCTGGATCTCCATCCAATCAGGGTTTATCCCGTGGCAGTAAAAGGTTTCCTCCATATCCGCATTCCGCCGCTCCTTTCTCCTTCCACTATTCTTCTTCGGCCGCAGTTCCTTCCAATCGTTCTTTCTATCATAATTGCGGAGCATTGTCCGGTGGTGGAACTTCATCTGAAGGAGCGAACACACCCGATAAATACCCAATAATAAAGGATCCGCCCCCTATACAGGGAGTTACATTCCTTCTCACAGCAATAAAACTGATCAACAGTAGAAAAAAATTAGATTTTTGACTTAGCGTGAAATCCATTTCTCAGATGTTCATTGATGGACACGGCTCCGGATCTTCATACCCATTGGACTTCCCAAAGCAGTGTGAAACACGAGGGGTGAGAACAAGATGAGAACAAAATTCCCAAGACTAAACCGTAGCCAACCAGGTAACAGGAGCCCAAAAAACAACTGGAGACCACCTGAAAACCTTACACCCCCAAAGAGGGACTGGAGCCCACCTGAAAACCTTACACCCCCAAAGAGGAACTGGAGCCCATCTGAAAACCTTACACCCCCAAAGAGGGGAGCCCACCTGAAAACCTTACACCCCCCCAAAGAAGGACTGGAGCCCACCTGAAAACCTTACACCCCCAAAGAGGGACTAGAGCTCACCTGAAAACCTTACACCCCCAAAGAAGGACTGGAGCCCACCTAAAAACCTTACACCCCCAAAGAGGGAACAGGCCCTCTAAACAGCAGCCTGCAAAACTATCCGCCAAAGGAAGCATCCACAGATGCCAACTCATCCACTCTGTAGAACTTAGTGAAAGTGTGCACCGACGACCAAGTGGCCGCCTTGCAAACCTGCGTCACTGACGCCTGATGGTGGAAGGCCCAAGAAGCACTGAGCGCCTGAGTAGAGTGCGCTTTCACAGGGAAAGGAGGAACAGTCACCGTCTGTCTGATCCATCTAGAAATGTCCGCAGAAGTGGACAGTCCTTTCCGAGGCCCATCCGTGAGCACAAATAGTGAGTCTGACTTTTTAAAGGACTCCATTGCGGCCAGGTACACCCCGATTGCCCGAACCGCATCCAGGGCATGCAATGCCAATTCTCTAGGATGTTTCGGCCTGGGACACAGGGAAGGCAACACAATGTCTTCATTCAAATGGAAATCGGTGACAACCTTTGGAACGAACGAGGGACAGGGGCGAAGAACCACCTTATCTCTGTGGACCACCAAGTAAGGTGAACGACAAGATAACGCCGCCAATTCCGACACCCTGTGTGCAATGGTGATTGCCACAAAAAAGGCCACCTTCTGGGACAGCGCAAGCAGGGTAATCTCCCGAATATTTTTAAAGGGAGGCTTCTGGAGAACTGAGAGCAGCAAGTTGAGATCTGCTCAGCCAGAGATTTTGGACACTTGCAGCATGCAGTTTCTGGAGTTTGTCCAGAGGAAGGAACACTGGCTGGAGTAGAGACCAGAGTCAGACCCAGATAGTCCAGCTTTGTGGAAGGAACCAGAGCAGACTTCTGATAATTCAGAAGCCAGACAAACTCCCTCAGAACCAATATAGTGATGTCCACGTTGTCCACCAGAGCAGTAGATGAATCCGCACGCAGAAGATGGTCATCCAGGTAGCCCAGTACTGCGATCCCCCCGCTGGTGACGGACACACGTTAAAATGTGTAGGTAAGAGTCCGTGATGTTGATAGAGGCAAGGAAATCCCCCTGATGCAGGAGTGCCACCACGGTGCGACTGGACTCCATTCTGAACTTCTGTACCCGCACAAAGCAATTCAGTGCCTTGAGGTCCAGGGATGGACGCACCTTGCCCTCTTTATTGGGGACTGTAAACAGGTTTGAATAAAACCCGAAAGGAACCAGGACAATCACCCCTTGAAGTACTAGGTCTTGCACCGCCCCAAGGAGCGTCTGTAAGCGGTCCAGGGAAAGGCGCAAGTTGGAATGAAAGAACCTTTCCGGGTTGTAAGACAGAAACTCGATCTTGTACCCGGACCATAGGACTTTGTGGACCCACTTGTCTTGCACCAAAAAAGTGCACAGGTCCTTGAACCAGTGAAAACGTCCCCCCACCCCAGGTATGGGTGAGGGCGCACCTTCATGCTGAAGGAGCCTTGTCCGCGGGTCTGGAGAATCCTGCTCTCGACTTGCCGGACCAAGGTCACTTGGATCCTCCTGAGGAGGCTTTGAAAGGCTTTGATCCCTTGTCGGCCGACCCTGAGGGACGAAAAAAACTTCTTGTTAGCCGAGAAGGACGGGCCACATCTGCGACGAGGTACTCTTCCCCCCCTGCGAGACTCTTAATGATGTCATCCAGGGTAGCTCCAAATGGGAGATCTCCCTAAAAAGGTAAATCAGTTAAGGCCTTTTTAGAAGTCTGGTCTGCAGACCAACATTTGAGCCAAAAAACACACCTAAGGACCACTGCCAGACAGTCCGGAATTCAGGGGGGCCGCATCCAAAGGGGCATCACAGATAAATTGTAGCCCCCGAACCAACTGGCCTGCCAGCTCAGCAAAGGCAGGGGGGAGCTGTTCTCTCTCCAGGTCACGGCGTAAAAGTTTAGCCCACTCGTCAGAGTTTATGACATTAGGGCAATGGTGAATACTGGCCTAGGTGTCACAGCTTCCACATTCCTGTCAGCCGGATCCTTAAAGGCCGGGGACTCTTCAACTAAAATCATGGTTGCCTTATTCAATCTGGAAACCAAAAGGGTCCACCACCGGTGGAACAATCCACTTTTTAAGAAGGGTCTCTTCAAAGAGGTACCGCATTGCAAATCGCATAGGAACCCCAGGGGGACGTTTTGGACGTTCCCACTCTTTTGAGACAATCCTGTCAAAATAAAAGGTAAAAGGGGAACACCTTTGCCGCTCTAGACGGCTTGTGAGTGCCAACAGGGAACCGGTGCCTCCGTTGCATCTTCAGCTGCGTCCTCCATTTTTAAGGTCTCACGCACGGACACAATGAGTGCGTCCACCAGCGCCTTTTCGTGCGTGACTACAGGTGTGGGGGAATCATCCTCACTATCTGAGAACTCAGAACGCATGGTCGCAGACCCCACAGGGTGAGCCACGTCCGCAGAGGCCAAATCAGATTCAGGGTCTGAGGCGGCAGGGGAAGGCAGGGGGCGCTTCTAGCTAGCCCCTTGCCCAAAAGCCATCTCCATCCGGGACACAAAGGACTCCAGGACCGCCGTCAGAGCATCGATGGATGGTTGGGACCAGAAAGGGCCCCACAGCCTCTGAGAGGGGGTCAGGTGGGGAAACATGCTCCAAGGACTCCATGAGCAAATAGGGGGCCAACCCCACCGTGCTGGCCGCACCACCCGGTTGCCAGCAACAGAGCACCACTCCATCCTGCAGCAGAGAGAGAGGGAACCCCACCAGACTCGCCACCCCACAGAAAAGGCACCAGCAGCACCAGGGTAAACTGCACTCCATGTGCAGCATCCAGGGAAAGAAGAGACCCAGGAGTCAGCACCAGGGGATAAGGAGGGGCTCCCACAGCCGAAATCACCGCTCAGAGAGGCTCCACTGTCATGGCTGCCACTATTTTGAATGCCGGACTAACGCAATTTGGCCTCCAGACTACACAAACATGGCTGCCGTGTATTACAGAATACAGGCCACAACAAAATGGCGGCCCTGCATGGCACCATGAGGCTCTCAGCGACCCAGGAGGGATCCCTAGGCCTCAGGCAAAAATGAAAGGGGGGGGGGTCACGGCCAATCACTCGGTCCCTGGGGGCGCACCCCCCCTCCCACCCCATCACCAGCACAGCACCCTGCCCTAGCCCCAGGAGGTTGGCAGGACCACCACACTACCCCAAGTATAGGTAGAGGGAGGTGGGCGGATGGGGTGCTAGATGACCAACAGGGACCCAGAAGAGGGGGAGGGTGTCTAACCGGAAGGAGGGGAACCTGGGGTCCGACCGTCCCATGGAGGGGCCCATGTCCACCCCAAAATCCTCCAGGGGGAGAGGGGGGACAACTACTCACCATACCAGGAACTAGGCGGGCACCGCTGCAGACAGAACCTATTCTCCATCGAAAAAGGGGGGCTGCCGGCCAGGAGGAACGCTGGGGGATTTACTAAAAGTGGAGGGTGGAAAATCTGCTGTCTCTCTGCATAAGAACCAATCATCTTCCAGGATTTATTGTCAAAGCTTCACTGAGGAAGGTGATTGGTTCCCATGCAGAGCTGCTCCGGATTCTGAGTGCTCCAGCGTTAGAAAAATCTCCTCCATTCAATGGGCTAGATATACTGAAGGCAAATAGACTGAGCACTTTGCAGCTCCTCCAAAGTTTAGTAATTGAGGCGAAGATTCACCTTGAAAAGAATACCCAATCAGGTGCAAGGAAGAAAAAGAAACAGCATCTGTGACGGTACTAGCCGTCACTATGGGTGACGGATCACCCTGTTCCTGGATTGTAAACCCCTTTGTGTCATTTTCTTATGAGTTTGGGACATTGCATTTTATTTTCCCTTTATTGATCCTCTGAACAACTGACTCATGGCATTGAGTTAATGTAATGTAATGTTACAACCCATCCCCCCCCCCTCCTGTTTCTGTGTCTAAGTGTGTGGATTCATGGCAGACAATGGTCTGAGTTGGAGACATCTCTCCGCAGGGGGTGTGTATTAAGACTGCATGTTTCAAATGTACAAATGTTCAGTTCTCATTGCTTGGTCCCTGTTCCCTTCCCCCCCCCCCCCTTCTGTGGAAAGGCTAAGGGGAGTTTCCCTAACTGTATGTAAAACTGTTGTCTTGGAATGTAATAAACAGTTTAAGCTCTGCATGGTTAACCCTCAACACCTGTGTGGATTGTCTCGTGATTGAGGGGTTAAGGGCTGGATATGGCTTCTCCGCAGGCTGTGGGTGCGTTTGGAGGACAGGAGACACCGGTCCGGCGGATGTGCCCAGCTGGGGTACAAAGATCCGTTACATTGGTTGGCAGCGGTGGGATGTCTCCTGCAGTCCAGGACATCCAAACCACCACCAGGATTCAAGATCTGGGCAGCTGCCGAGGAGTGATACGGGGACCAGCCAGCATGAGAGCGGAGTTCGGGAGGAGGCTGCAAGGCATGCGGAAGCACCATCGGGGACCAGCGACAGAGCACACCAGGCTCGGCTGGGAGGATGTGATCCGCCGGCAACTCTGGCATGAGGCGCTAAGCCACGAGCGGCACCATCAGGGGAAGATCCTTCCCTCCTCCACAGAGATGTACCAGATGCAGTACTGTGCGCGAGAGGTGTTCCTGAGGGAACGACCGCGAGATGAAGGGAAGACGGAGCTCGGAAGATTGGTCCAGGAGGAAATGAGGCTGGACGCCAGCTACAGAGCCCTCCGGTGGTTCGCGGCTCAACTGTGGCCAGGTACAGCAGATGGCAGCCCAACAGAAGGCGTTGGCTATGGCGGCGTGGGGCTGCTTCATCAAAAAATGTACGGAGACCCAGACTTTGGGAGCGATGAGGAGTGGCGGCTGGAACACATTCTGGATTTCCGAGATGAGGTGCTGGACCTCCCCGACGAGGCGTGTGACCTGGAGGAATTGGAGTTCCTGGTTAAGCAGGAATGGGAGCTCGAGATTGCCTACAAGCGGCTGTTTGACGGTGATCAGCAGCCTGGCATGGCTCCCGTTGCCTGGGACTGTCCGAGAGAAATAGCAGACAGTCACGAAGATGAGAAGCAAATGGGGCCAGGGGTGACCCTGCGTTTTCCCGTACTAACTGCAATGGAAGAAGCAGCGATGATACAGAGGGCACTGCGAGCGCTAGAATGCCGGAACGCACCGGAGGTCCACCAGGCAGCGAGACAAGCTGATAGCATGAAGGTCTCAGAAGGGGGAGTTGAGACAGGCGCTGGAAGGCTGGGAAATGGTGATCAGCAGCAAGTCCAGAGTATCTCATCTGGTGCCCCAGCAGAAGCATTGGCTACAGGGCAGAGTGCCCCTGGCATCTGCCCAGCATCAGAAAAAGAGTTGGATCCGGAGAGTCTGAGGGAGGATCTGCGTGAGCTGTTTTCCCAACAGCAGATACCCCCACCGGGAGTAGAGGAAGCAATTCTCCCTCCTCAACAATTGGACACTACCCCAGTGTTTATCCCCCCAGCAGAAGCGCTGGCTACGGGGCAGAGTGCCACTGGCCTCTGCCCACCCTCAGAGGTAGATCCAGGGAGTCCGAGGGGTGACCTCAGTGAGCCGTTTCCCCAGCACTTGGACACTACCCCAGTGGTTATCCCCCCAGCAGAAGCGCTGGCTACGGGGCAGAGTGCCGCTGGCCTCTGCCCACCCTCAGAGGTAGATCCAGGGAGTCCGAGGGGTGACCTCAGTGAGCCGTTTCCCCAGCACTTGGACACTACCCCAATGTTTATCCCCCCAGCAGAAGCGCTGGCTACGGGGCAGAGTGCCGCTGGCCTCTGCCCACCCTCAGAGGTAGATCCAGGGAGTCCGAGGGGTGACCTCAGTGAGCACTTTCCCCAGCACTTGGACACTACCCCAGTGGTTATCCCCCCAGCAGAAGCACTGGCTACGGAGCAGAGTGCCACTGGCCTCTGCCCACCCTCAGAGGTAGATCCAGGGAGTCCGTGGGGGGTGACCTCAGTGAGCCCTTTCCCCAGCACTTGGACACTACCCCAGTGTTTATCCCCCCAGCAGAAGCGCTGGCTACGGGGCAGAGTGCCGCTGGCCTCTGCCCACCCTCAGAGGTAGATCCAGGGAGTCCGAGGGGTGACCTCAGTGAGCCGTTTCCCCAGCACTTGGACACTACCCCAGTGTTTATCGCCCCAGCAGAAGCGCTGGCTACAGGGCAGAGTGCCCCTGGCATCTGCCCAGCATCAGAAAAAGAGTTGGATCCGGAGAGTCTGAGAGAGGATCTGCGTGAGCTGTTTTCCCAACAGCAGATATCCCCACCGGGAGTAGAGGAAGCAATTCTCCCTCCCCAGCAATTGGACACTACCCCAATGTTCATCCCCCCAGCAGAAGCGCTGGCTACAGGACAGAGCGCTGATGGTCTCTGCCCAGCATCAGAACCAGAGATGAAGAATCCGGGAGACAGTCCCTGCAAGATACCTTCTCAGCGGCTCGTAACTACACCAGGAGAAAAGCAAGTACCTTTTTCTCCCCAAATGCATAGCCCTACCAGCCTACATTCCCTACCAGCGGAAGCGCTGGCATCAGGGCAGAGAATTATTCAGCTCCCCCCAATATCTGCAACCCTGCCCTGGATCAGAGGAGTGCAGACAGCTGTTCCCACTCTGCAGCGGCTGTTTTTATTCATGGGAGACCCTATGTGCGGTGTTGCTCCCCAGCGCCAGAGTCGTTCTTTTACTTTTCCTGGTTGCCTGGGGTGGAAGTTTGTGACTAACGCAGGTCCAGACCAGTTGAGGGTCAGGAACCTCGTTAGTCTGGTTTTAAAAGGGGAGAAATGTGACAGAACCCACTGTCACTGTGTGTTTTGGAGGGGACTGTGCGCAAGCCTCCTACCGACCGACTATGGGCCAGAAGCTACTGGAGTTTGGCGCTGCAGCCTTTTGACTTTACCATCCACTACTGCCCTGGGAAGCAATGCCGACGAATTATCCAGGCAAACAGACATTGACTCTTTTTGGGATTTGTTACCTGACTAATTCAGGCACAGACCAGTTGGAGGTCTAGTACCTGGATTAGTCTACCTTTGGGGGGGGGAAGAGATGTAACGGTACTAGCCGTCACTATGGGTGACGGATCACCCTGTTCCTGGATTGTAAACCCCTTTGTGTCATTTTCTTATGAGTTTGGGACATTGCATTTTATTTTCCCTTTATTCATCCTCTGAACAACTGACTCATGGCATTGAGTTAATGTAATGTAATGTTACAACCCATCCCCCCCCCTCCTGTTTCTGTGTCTAAGTGTGTGGATTCATGGCAGACAATGGTCTGAGTTGGAGACATCTCTCCACAGGGGGTGTGTATTAAGACTGCATGTTTCAAATGTACAAATGTTCAGTTCTCATTGGTTGGTTCCCTTCCCCACCTTCTGTGGAAAGGCTAAGGGGAGTTTCCCTAACTGTATGTAAAACTGTGTCTTGGAATGTAATAAACAGTTTAAGCTCTGCATGGCTAACCCTCAACACCTGTGTGGATTGTCTCGTGATTGAGGGGTTACGGGCTGGATATGGCTTCTCTGCAGGCTGTGGGTGCGTTTGGAGGACAGGAGACACAGTTCCGGCGGATGTGCCCAGCTGGGGTACAAAGATCCATTACATTGGTTGGCAGCGGTGGGATGTCTCCTGCAGTCCAGGACATCCAAACCACCACCAGGATTCAAGATCTGGGCAGCTGCCGAGGAGTGATACGGGGACCAGCCAGCATGAGAGCGGAGTTCGGGAGGAGGCTGCAAGGCATGCGGAAGCACCATCGGGGACCAGCGACAGAGCACACCAGGCTCGGCTGGGAGGATGTGATCCGCCGGCAACTCTGGCATGAGGCGCTAAGCCACGAGCAGCACCATCAGGGGAAGATCCTTCCCTCCTCCACAGAGATGTACCAGATGCAGTACTGTGCGCGAGAGGTGTTCCTGAGGGAACGACCGCGAGATGAAGGGAAGACGGAGCTCGGAAGATTGGTCCAGGAGGAAATGAGGCTGGACGCCAGCTACAGAGCCCTCCGGTGGTTCGCGGCTCAACTGTGGCCAGGTACAGCAGATGGCAGCCCAACAGAAGGCGTTGGCTATGGCGGCGTGGGGCTGCTTCATCAAAAAATGTACGGAGAACCAGACTTTGGGAGCGATGAGGAGTGGCGGCTGGAACACATTCTGGATTTCCGAGATGAGGTGCTGGACCTCCCCGACGAGGCGTGTGACCTGGAGGAATTGGAGTTCCTGGTTAAGCAGGAATGGGAGCTCGAGATTGCCTACAAGCGGCTGTTTGACGGTGATCAGCAGCCTGGCATGGCTCCCGTTGCCTGGGACTGTCCGAGAGAAATAGCAGACAGTCACGAAGATGAGAAGCAAATGGGGCCAGGGGTGACCCTGCGTTTTCCCGTACTAACTGCAATTGAAGAAGCAGCGATGATACAGAGGGCACTGCGAGCGCTAGAATGCCGGAACGCACCGGAGGTCCACCAGGCAGCGAGACAAGCTGATAGCATGAAGGTCTCAGAAGGGGGAGTTGAGACAGGCGCCGGAAGGCTGGGAAAGGGTGATCAGCAGCAAGTCCAGAGTATCTCATCTGGTGCCCCAGCAGAAGCATTGGCTACAGGGCAGATTGCCCCTGGCATCTGCCCAGCATCAGAAAAAGAGTTGGATCCGGAGAGTCTGAGAGAGGATCTGCGTGAGCTGTTTTCCCAACAGCAGATACCCCCACCGGGAGTAGAGGAAGCAATTCTCCCTCCCCAACAATTGGACACTACCCCAGTGTTTATCCCCCCAGCAGAAGCGCTGGCTACGGGGCAGAGTGCCGCTGGCCTCTGCCCACCCTCAGAGGTAGATCCAGGGAGTCCGAGGGGTGACCTCAGTGAGCCGTTTCCCCAGCACTTGGACACTACCCCAGTGTTTATCCCTCCAGCAGAAGCGCTGGCTACAGGACCGAGTGCTGATGGTCTCTGCCCAGCATCAGAACCAGAGATGAAGAATCCAGGAGACAGTCCCTGCAAGATACCTTCTTAGCGGCTCGTAACTACACCAGGAGAAAAGCAAGTACCTTTTTCTCCCCAAATGCATAGCCCTACCAGCCTACATTCCCTACCAGCGGAAGCGCTGGCATCAGGGCAGAGAATTATTCAGCTCCCCCCAATATCTGCAACCCTGCCCTGGATCAGAGGAGTGCAGACAGCTGTTCCCACTCTGCAGCGGCTGTTTTTATTCATGGGAGACCCTATGTGCGGTGTTGCTCCCCAGCGCCAGAGTAGTTCTTTTAGTTTTCCTGGTTGCCTGGGGTGGAAGTTTGTGACTAACACAGGTCCAGACCATTTGAGGGTCAGGAACCTCGTTAGTCTGTTTTTAAAAGGGGAGAAATGTGACAGAACCCACTGTCACTGTGTGTTTTGGAGGGGACTGTGCGCAAGCCTCCTACCGACAGACTATGCGCCAGAAGATACTGGAGTTTGGCGCTGCAGCCTTTTGACTTTACCATCCACTACTGCCCTGGGAAGCAAAACGGCAACGCCGACAAATTATCCAGGCAAACAGACATTGACTCTTTGGGATTTGTTACCCGACTAATTCAGGCACAGACCAGTTGGAGGTCTAGTACCTGGATTAGTCTACCTTTGGGGGAAGAGATGTGACGGTACTAGCCGTCACTATGGGTGACGGATCACCCTGTCCCTGGATTGTAAACCCCTTTGTGTCATTTTCTTATGAGTTTGGGACATTTTATTTTCCCTTTATTCATCCTCTGAACAACTGACTCATGGCATTGAGTTAATGTAATGTAATGTTACAACCCATCCCCCCCCCCCTCCTGTTTCTGTGTCTAAGTGTGTGGATTCATGGCAGACAATGGTCTGAGTTGGAGACATCTCTCCGCAGGGGGTGTGTATTAAGACTGCATGTTTCAAATGTACAAATGTTCAGTTCTCATTGCTTGGTCCCTGTTCCCTTCCCCCCCCCCCCCCTTCTGTGGAAAGGCTAAGGGGAGTTTCCCTAACTGTATGTAAAACTGTTGTCTTGGAATGTAATAAACAGTTTAAGCTCTGCATGTTTAACCCTCAACACCTGTGTGGATTGTCTCGTGATTGAGGGGTTACGGGCTGGATATGGCTTCTCTGCAGGCTGTGGGTGCGTTTGGAGGACAGGAGACACAGATCCGGCGGATGTGCCCAGCTGGGGTACAAAGATCCGTTACAGCATCCAATCACATGATAGGATGATGGAAGTCAGCAGAGCTCCTCCCTATTTACTAATCTCTGCAGCATTTGCCCCTTCACAGTGCTCAGTCTATGTGCCTTTAGCAAACCCACCCCAAAGTGGTCTGTGATTGGACAGGAGGAGGGGGGAGGGGAGGGGCAGAGGACAGAAAGTCCAGTGTGGGAGTGCTGAAACTATAGCAAAAGCTCCATAAATACATACACAGTAAATGAATAAGAGAGGTCCACAAGGGGGCGTTCCTGTGTCCCCCCCCCACGGGGCGTTCTTGTGCCCCCCTCCCAGGGCGTTCCTGTGTCCCCCCCCCCGGGGCGTTCCTGTGTCCCCCCCCTTGGGGTGTTCCTGTGTGTCCCCCTCCCAGGTTGTTCCTGTGTCCCCCCGGGCCTTCCTGTGCCCCCCCCGGGGCGTTCCTGTGTCCCCCCCTTTGGGCGTTTCTGTGTCCCCCCCCCATTGGACATGACCTACCTAAGTGGCTGAATTCCCACAGCTTTTATATTCTGTTCCCAGGCCGGGGACTTTTCATTACAGAGAGACTCACCTGTGATTCCTCCACCCACGAGCAGTTCCAATAGGACAGCCCCGCCCACTTGACGAAGAACTCCCGCCCCTCCTCAGGATTTCTCCGTCTCCAGTCCAATATTTTCTGAACTTTGCCCTTTAAGAAAAAAAAAAAAAAAAAAGATGTTACAATCAGGAGGATGAATTCATTCTGCGAGTCCGGAGAATCTGCGATTTTTGGGGTAGATGCCAACAAGGGAGACGGGATTGCTGATGCGGTTGTCATGGTAATATGTAAGTGACTGTACTGCCACACCCATTACTATGGCAAGTCACATCCCCACTCTGCACGCCCCTCACAGCTGGGCTGTGCCTGCACTGCAAGGGTTAATCGCCCAAAAAACGGGAGAATTACCCCTCAGCATCTCCTCCCCCACACTTCCCCAGTCTAGGGTTCTGATGTCATCCAGACCAAAGCTGGGCCATTAACTCCGTATTAGACATGATGACAGCGAGGGCCAATCCACCGCCAAGTATATTTGTACTTGTTTATGAAAAATACAATAAAATGAATTTTAGCACAAATAAACAAAATATTATCATGTTTTATGGTGAAATATAAAAGTTGGGATCACATCAAGTACAGTCAAGTCCATAAATATCGGGACATGGACACAATTCTAATCTTTTTTGCTCTATACACCACCACAATGGATTTGAAATGAAACAAACAAGATGTGCTTTACCTGCAGAATTTCAGCTTTAATTTGAGGGAATTTACATCCAAATCAGGTGAACGGTGTAGGAATTACAACAGTTTGTATATGTGCCTCCCACTTTTTAAGGGACCAAAAGTAATGGGACAATTGGCTGCTCAGCTGTTTCATGGCCAGGTGTGTGTTATTCCCTCATTATCCCATTTACAAGGAGCAGATGAAAGGTCCAGAGTTCATTTCAAGTGTGTTATTTGCATTTGGAATCTGTTGCTGTCAACTCTCAATATGAGATCCAAAGAGCTGTCACTATCAGTGAAGCAAGCCATCATTAGGCTGAAAAAACAAAACAAACCCATCAGAGAGATAG
The DNA here is from genome assembly GCF_965119305.1 of Pelophylax lessonae. NCBI lineage: Eukaryota > Metazoa > Chordata > Amphibia > Anura > Ranidae > Pelophylax > Pelophylax lessonae. The sequence goes on from NC_138775.1 coordinate 301,402,730, forward strand.
CAAAAACATTGGGTGTGGCCAAATCAACTGTTTGGAACATCCTTAAAGCGGAGTTCCAGCCATTTCACTCACCTGTCCAACGGTCCAGCGATGCGGCCGCCCGAAGCCTCGATCCTCTCCCTCGGCGCCGGCATCAATGCTGTGGGCACCCGGCTGTGACAATTTGTGGCTTCACAGCCGGGTACCCACTGCGCATGCGCGAGTCGCGCTGCGCGTCTTGATTGGCCGGCAATCTTCTGGGACCTTTGACATGTCCCAGAAGATTGCAGGGAGGGAGGGGGAGAGGAGAACTTCCGTTCAGGGCGCCGCGCCGCTCCGAGCGGAAGTGGGAGTGGGTATCTGTCAAAACTAGGTACCCGCTCCCCCCCCAAACAAATGACATGCCAAATGTGGCATGTCAGGGGGGTAGAATACCTAAAGCGGAAGTTCCACTTTTGGGTGGAACTCTGCATTAAAAAGAAAGAACGCACCGGTGAGCTCAGCAAGACCAAAAGACCCGGAAGACCACGGAAAACAACTGTGGTAAATGACCGAAGAATTCTTTCCCTGGTGAAGAAAACACCCTTCACAACAGTTGGCCAGATCAAGATCACTCTCCAGGAGGTAGGTATATGTGTGTCAGATCAAGAACACTCTCCAGGAGGAAGGTGTATGTGTGTCACCTTCACAACAGTTGGCCAGATCAAGATCACTCTCCAGGAGGTAGGTGTATGTGTGTCAGATCAAGAACACTCTCTAGGAGGTAGGTGTATGTGTGTCACCTTCACAACAGTTGGCCAGATCAAGATCACTCTCCAGGAGGTAGGTGTATGTGTGTCAGATCAAGAACACTCTCTAGGAGGAAGGTGTATGTGTGTCACCTTCACAACAGTTGGCCAGATCAAGATCACTCTCCAGGAGGTAGGTGTATGTGTGTCAGATCAAGAACACTCTCCAGGAGGTAGGTGTATGTGTGTCAAAGTCAACAATCAAGAGAAGACTTCACCAGAGTGAATACAGAGGGTTCACCACAAGATATAAACCATTGGTGAGCCTCAAAACCAGGAAGGCCAGATTAGAGTTTGCCAAACAACATCTAAAAAACCCTTCACAGTTGTGGAACATCCTATGGACAGATGAGACCAAGATCAACTTGTAGCAGAGTGATGGGAAGAGAAGAGTATGGAGAAGGAAAGGAACTGCTCATGATCCAAAGCATACCACCTCATCAGTGAAGCATGGTGGTGGTAGTGTCATGGCGTGGGCATGTATGGCTGCCAATGGAACTGGTTCTCTTGTATTTATTGATGATGTGACTGCTGACAGAAGCAGCAGGATGAATTCTGAAGTGTTTCGGGGAATATTATCTGCTCATATTCAGCCGAATGCTTCAGAACTCATTGGACAGCGCTTCACAGTGCAGATGGACAATGACCCGAAGCATACTGCGAAAGCAACCAAAGAGTTTTTTAAGGGAAAGAAGTGGAATGTTATGCAATGGCCAAGTCAATCACCTGACCTGAATCCGATTGAGCATGCATTTCACTTGCTGAAGACAAAACTGAAGTGAAAATGCCCCAAGAACAAGCAGGAACTGAAGACAGTTGCAGTAGAGGCCTGGCAGAGCATCACCAGGGATGAAACCCAGCGTCTGGTGATGTCTATGCGTTCCAGACTTCAGGCTGTAATTGACTGCAAAGGATTTGCAACCAAGTATTAAAAAGTGAAAGTTTGATTTATGATTGTTAATCTGTCCCATTACTTTTGGACCCTTAAAAAGTGTGAGGCACATATACAAACTGTTGTAATTCCTACACCGTTCACCTGATTTGGATGTAAATTCCCTCAAATTAAAGCTGAAAGTCTGCAGTTAAAGCACATCTTGTTTGTTTCATTTCACATCCATTATGGTGGTGTATAGGGCCAAAAAGATTAGAATTGTGTCCATGTCCCAATATTTATGGACCTGACTGTAAATAGATATCAAACATGTCAAGTTTAAAAAACGTCAGTACCTCCAATTCTCCATAGGGGGCGCTTTACAGGTCATCAGTTTAGAGTTAGCGGTGAATTAGGGTCCTGGAATAATTCCTCTCACTCTATCTTACAGTGTGTATTAGGGCTGGGGAATATAATCGAAAGATCGATGCATCGCGATTCGACCCTTCGCGATTCTGCATCGATGCGGGCTGCCGGCATAATCGATTATACGAGGTGACGTCATCAGCCGCGGCCACGCCCTATCGCGCAAGGGAAAAAAAAAATCACAAGATCGCAGGATCGGCAGCTGATTGGTGGGTTAGTGGTGGGAGCTTAATAAAAAGGCTCCGCCCCTCCCCTTCCGCCTCTTTGACCCGGGCCGAGGCGCAGCAAGACATCCCCCGCGTGTATCGGCGTCCCACCTGCGGCCTAGAAGCCAGCCAGCCATCCAAGCCAGAAGCCGCCAGTCCAGTGAGTCCACACACAGGAGCGAGGAGCCCCAAGTGCGTCCCCATCGCAGCCAGCCAGCGCCACCAGCCTCACCTCACCGTAGCCGACAGGCCCTGGAGGCCCAGCCGCCACGCCACGCCACTGCCAGTGACGCCAGCTGCCCGCCACAGAGCCCAGAGAGCAGCACAGCACCTGTCCTCCTCTGCAATGCAGTGCACAACAACCCACACAGTCACACAGCAGGTATGTCCGAACAAATAATTGTGTTATCATTCATGGGGGTCTCTCGTCTGTATCTCTGGGGGATGTCTGTGATGGGGGGGGCCTGGGACAGGGGACGGTCGGTCGGGGCCCGGGGGTACTGTTCTGCTGTGGCAGTCTGGCAGCCAGCGGGGTCAGTCAGTGGGGGCCTGGGGGTCTCTGTCAGTGTCAGTCAGCTATGGGGGTCTGGGCAAGGGGGGGACTCACTCTCACTCAAGTGTTTGTCAGTGCTGTGGGGGATTGGTGAAGGTGTGGGACTTCCAGGTCTCTGTCAGTGTGGGGGTCTGGGCAAGGGGGGGACTCACTCACTCTCAGTGTTTGTCAGTGCTGTGGGGGATTGGGGAAGGTGTGGGACATCCACCGAGGTTTCTGTCAGTGTGTCAGGCTGCAGTCAGCTCAGCTGTGGGGGGAAGGGGGTCTCTGTCAGTGTCACTGTCACAGGCAGCTATGGGGTAAGGGGGGGCCCTGGGGGTTTTGGCTCAGTGCATGCAAGGAAGGGAGTCTGACAGACAGACAGACAGTCATATTTTATGAAAGATGTTGCTTGGTTGATTTGTTGCGGCTTAGTTTACAAGTTTTTTTTTTTTAAACACTGACAGAGTTTGGCAACTTACGTCATCCGTCTCCGTCACATACGTGGTAGTATGGTGGTAATGGCAGAAGGAGAAAAAGATCGAGAGATAAAAAATGCACCTAGCGTTTTAAGAGCAAACATCTGGGCACATTTCGGATTTTACGAACACACAGGGAAGCGTGAGTTGGACAAGACACACGCCGTATGTAAAGCCTGTCACACAAAAAATTAAATACCTAGGGAATACTACGAACTTGAGAAACCATGTTAGCCGTTTTCACTCTGAGTTAGTAACACCTGTCGCCACCAGCAGTGCCACCACTGCCAAGGAAAGACTGCTAGACCCAGATCAGCCAAGAATTGATGCCATACTGTCAAATTATCCGCCCAACTCAGAAAAAGGGAAGAAACTAACCAAAGCTGTGGCAGCTTTCATCGCCAAGGACCTACGGCCTTACTCAGTTGTGGACAACGCCGGGTTTCGCTACCTTGTGAAGACGCTAGAGCCACGTTATAAGATCCCATCACGCAGGCACTTTACAGAAAACGTTATACCTGCACTCTACCACGACACCAAAGCTCAGGTACTTGCGTCAATGAACCAAGCCAGTCGAGTCGCAATAACGCGTGATTCATGGACGTCAGTCACAACGGAGTCCTATGTTACAATAACAGCACATTACGTTACTAAGGACTGGCAGGTCTTGTCACATGTGTTGCAAACAAAAGCCATTTATGAGTCTCACACAGGTGCTCATCTGGCAGAGCTACTGTCTCATGTTGTGGAAGAATGGCAGCTGTCTGATAAATCTGTAGTGCTTGTGACCGACAACGCGGCGAACATGATAGTTGCAGCTCAAGTTGGTAAATTTCCTCATGTTAAATGTTTTGCCCATACACTCAATCTTGCATGTCAGCGGGCACTGAAAGGGGCCACGCTCTCCAGGCTTCTCGCCAGAGTGCGACGAATATCCACATTCTTCCATCGCAGCACTAGAGCAAGCCACTGTCTAAAGAGAAACAGAAATGTCTGGGCCTGAAGAATCATAAGCTAATAACTGATGTGCCAACAAGATGGAACAGCGCATATGACATGGTCGAGAGGTTCTTAGAACAACAACCTGCAGTTTGTGCCACCTTGCTGTCTCCAGAAGTCAGAAAAGGAGAGTCTGATCTCTGCACTCTCAATGAAACAGATGTGTCAAATGCAGAGGACGCTGTGAGTGCATTAAAGCCAATGAAGGATGCAACCTTGCTGATGTCAGAAGAGCGCAACCCAACAGTGTCTCTCATTGCCCCTCTAAATGCACAACTGCTCCAGAGCATGACAGACACCATGGGAGACACAGCCATGACCCATGAGATCAAGAATGCAATCAAAACAGATCTCCTGAAGAGGTACAGCAGTGAGGCAGAGAAGAAGATCCTTCATACAGCCTCTGCTCTGGATCCTCGCTTTAAAGGACTGCCTTTTATTCTCACAGAGGAGGAGAGATCGGAGATATACAAAGGAGTGACTGAGGAGGCTGCATCTTTGGAGGTAATTAGAATTTCATCATGTTTCCTGCCAGACAGCTAGAAGCTCAGCTACATTGTGTTGTGTAATAACATGCCCTGATTCACTGATGCGGTGTGGGAAGTGGAACTGTATGGTATGGATTACCGTGCAGTTTCCCACACCTCATCAATGAATCACACTCTTAGTCAGTTCAGTTCTTCTTATACGATTATCTTTTGTTCAAACACACAGATTACATCTAATAGAAGGACAAATGTGGATGAAGTGCCTAGGGAAAAAGCAACTGTGGAAGAAGAAACAGAAACAACACCCATTGAGGACAGCCATTCTCCTCCCAAAAAAAAGGCCACAACATCGCTGCTCATGACTTTGCTGGGGCAGTCTTTCACTGATGGTGCAATAGAACCTAAGACCCCCTATGCCAAGGCAGAAGACGAAATGGAAAAATATTGTAAAGCCCCACCTCTGCCTCTCACTGAGGACCCTTTAAAATGGTGGCGTGAGCATGAGGTCATATTCCCCCTCCTCTTTCAGCTGTCAAAGCAATACTTGTGTATCCCAGGTACAAGTGTATCTGCAGAGCGGGTTTTCTCTACTGCAGGAGATGTTATAACAGCGAAAAGAAGCAGTCTTAAACCTGAGCATGTGGATCATCTAGTGTTCTTACAGAAAAACCTACATGTTCCCAAATGCTAAGCACTGAAATAATTACTAATTCATGTTTTTAATGAATTAGTAATTACTAATTCAGTCTGCCGCCAGTCACCAGTCAGTCACATCACCAGTCTTGTTTTATAGCTTTATAGCACTGATGGTTTGTTTTTGAAGATTGTCCTGTCCAATGTGTCCATTTCCAATCCATAATCCGTTCCGTTGCTTCACACTAAAAGTGTCTAGGCAAGTAGGCAGGGGTTCATTTAAACCTCAACCAAATAAATAATATTAAAGTGTATTTTCTTCTAGACAACTGACACCAAGCCAGCCATGGTGCAGCATTATAGGAAGGAAAATCATTGAGAGAAATAACTTGTACATTTGAAGCTTAACCTCGAGTAAATCTTATCTTATTGGATCACAAATAAATACACCAATTGTGGATTCTTGTGTAATATACTATATTTGTGAGTTTGTGAATGTGACCCCCATAGGATTTCCTCAAGGTTAAGCTTCAGTTTACAATTTATTCTCTCAAGGATTTTCCTTCCTCTAATGGTGGCTTGTTGGCTAGCTTGGCTTCAGTTACAGATGTAATCGACATGGTAGAGTGCTGCTCAGTGCAGTGCAGGTAAAGTTTTCTTTCTGTAACGTGACTGACTGACTGTCGTGACAACTCAAGAGCTTATAACGCAGCTCTAGCATTAACTCCACACACACACAGTGTGTGTGTGTGTGTGTGTTGAGTTGATGCTGAGGCTGCGTATAAGCTTTTGAGTTGTCACGAGTCACGACACACACACACTGTTTAGTTGACTGGCAATGGCAGGGGCAAACACAATCGCAGTGAACCTGGAACATTTTATATTTTTTACAGCTTTTCTGGCACTGGAGAGATGGAGAATGGCTTGTTTTCAAAAATGGTCCATTTACATAAGTGAATTGATAATTATTTAAGCTTAAGCTTATATTTGTATAACTCCCCTCTAGCAGCCATCAACTCACTTCACTTGAGTTGACTGGCAGTTGCAGGGGGAAACAAACATCACGGTGAACATGGAAGTTATGCAGCAGTGCACTATTGCCAGGTTCACCTTTGATATTTGCTACTAGTCAGGAAGTGCTCTGTTTTGTAGAGGACAGGTTATGGCACACACCTGGAAATTATTGCAACGCATGTCTGTCTGCTGGTCTGTTGTACTCTGTAGCAATAGCAAGTGTAGGGGGTTCCCTCAACCAAACAAATACTAAAGGTAAAAGTGTATCTAGACAACTGAAGGCAAGCCAGGCAGCCACGGTACAGGAAAGGACATCCTTGAAAGATTAAATCAATCATACATTGAAGCGTAAAACCTTGATTAAATCTTTACTGGATCACAAATACACACAAACCTGACCTAACCTATATGCCTTGAGTTGTACCAGTGTGCCAATGCCAAACCTTTCTTCAGTTCTCATGATTCTGATGCAGACAATCGTGTTGTGTGTTTTTTTGTGATCCCATGAAGATTTACGCAAGGTTTAAGCTTCAGTTGATGATTTACTCTGTCAAGGGTTTTCCTTCCTCTAATGGTGGCTTTGGCTTGGCTTCAGTTGGGTTTAATCGTGGTAGAGACAGAGACTGTCTGCAGGACAGGTAACGTTTTCTGTAAAGTAAGTGACATAAAAGTGACATAAGTGAATTGATAAGCTTAAAGCTTATATTTGTAACTCCCCTCTAGCAGCCAATCCATCAACTCACTTGAGTTGACTGGCAGTTGCAGAGGGAAACAAACATCACGGTGAACATGGAAGTTATGCAGCAGTGCACTATTGCCAGGTTCACCCTTGGTGTTTGCTACTAGTCAGGAAGTGCTCTGTTTTGTAGAGGACAGGTTATGGCACACCTGGAATTTATTGCAATGCATATTCACATAAAAGGATTTATATATAATGTTTTGTGGGAATTTATGATGACCATTTTCACAAGAATATTAGCTTGGCTGGCTGGCTTCTTCTATCTTGGCTTGCCTTTAAAGTACAACTATAGGCAAAACTTTATCCAAAATCAAAAAAGTTTTGCCTTTAGTTGTACTTTAAATGGTGGTAGACCTGCTGGCTTATATTAATATTTTCTTTTATGAAGCAGTAAACTGCACTACTACAATTTTTTACTAATTTTACTGTTACTTCTAGTAAAATACTAGTGTTATTGTCTGTCTCTGCTATGCTGTTTGCATTTTCAGACCTTCCTATATGTTTGCAGTGCAAGTGCACTAAAGTATGCAGGGCTTGCAGGCCATGACAGGGTCCAGGAAAGTGTCCTTTGAAGCAAATGAAAATAAAAAGGATTCTTTTATTTGTGACAGCTTGTTTGTTTTTTTGGATAAAGTTTTGAAAACCATTGGGCAGTGGGCTGGGCATGGGCAGTAATCGTGATGCATCGTGATGCATCGCGGAATCGAATTGTATCGAATCGCGACCCTAATAATCGTAATCGCATCGAATCGTGAGGTAAGTGAAGATGCACAGCCCTAGTGTGTATGGGGGGTGACGGGGGGGGGGGGGGGGGGGGGGGCTTAAAAATGTTTCTTTAATCACCTTTTTACATTTTTTACTTTTATCACAATGAGAAAATCAAGCCTCTGTGTGACGGGCGGGTGACCACTGCCCCCCCAGGTCAGCTACCCAACCACAAATAACGGGGGACACTGACCAACGAATGACAGCAGAGACCCAGGAAGGGACATAATCCACCTTCCCCCGCTACTTCCCGGGGGACCCCCTGCTACAGGGGCGCTCTATGAGAGCACCAACTGTACCCCCCAATTATGTACCCCCCAATTCTGTACCCTACCAATATCAACCATACCCCCCAAATCTGTACCCGACCAATACCAACTGTACCCCCCCCACCAACTCTGTACCCGACCAATACCAACTGTACCCCCCAATTCTGTACCCGCCCAATACCAACTGTACCCCCCAATTCTGTACCCGCCCAATACCAACTGTACCCCCCAATTCTGTACCTGCCCAATACCAACTGTACCCCCCAATTCTGTACCCGACCAATACCAACTGTACCTCCCCCAACTCTGTACCCGACCAATGCCAACTGTACCCCCCAATTCTGTACCCGACCAATTCCAACTGTACCCCCCGATTCTGTACCCGACCAATACCAACTGTACCCCCCGATTCTGTACCCGACCACTAACAAGTGTACCCCTCATAATGACATGTATATGACCTTTTCCTGACCTGTATTTAAAAGAGAAATGCAGGGTTTCTCTTTTCACCCCATTTATACTTCCCTGGGTGGAGCTGCATTTGCCCCCCCCCCCCCCCCGGCGCCTCTACACTGAGAACCGAGCGATCAAACATCGCCGATCACTCCCTTCTGACAGCTCCCTGAGCTGATGACTGTTATCCCCCGCTGTCTGCTCTGCCCCCTTCCTGAGCTGCTGACTGTCATCCCCCGCTGTCTGCTCTGCCCCCTCCCTGAGCTGCTGACTGTCATCCCCCGCTGTCTGCTCTGCCCCCTCCCTGAGCTGTTGACTGTCATCTCCCGCTGTCTGCTCTGCCCCCTCCCTGAGCTGTTGACTGTCATCCCCTGCTGTCTGCTCTGCCCCCTCCCTGAGCTGCTGTCACCCCCCGCTGTCTGCTCTGCCCCCTCCCTGAGCTGCTGACTGTCATCCCCTGCTGTCTGCTCTGCCCCCTCCCTGAGCTGCTGACTGCCATCCCCTGCTGTCTGCTCTGCCCCCTCCCTGAGCTGCTGTCACCCCCCGCTGTCTGCTCTGCCCCCTCCCTGAGCTGCTGTCACCCCCCGCTGTCTGCTCTGCCCCCTCCCTGAGCTGCTGACTGTCATCCCCCGCTGTCTGCTCTGCCCCCTCCCCGAGCTGCTGTCATCCCCCGCTGTCTGCTCTGCCCCCTCCCTGAGCTGATGACTGTCATCCCCCGCTGTCTGCTCTGCCCCCTCCCTGAGCTGCTAACTGTCACCCCCCGCTGTCTGCTCTGCCCCCTCCCTGAGCTGATGACTGTTATCCCCCGCTGTCTGCTCTGCCCCCTCCCTGAGCTGCTGACTGTCATCCCCCGCTGTCTGCTCTGCCCCCTCCCTGATGACTGTCATCCCCCGCTGTCTGTTCTGCCCCCTCCCTGAGCTGCTAACTGTCATCCCCCGCTGTCTGCTCTGCCCCCTCCCTGAGCTGTTGACTGTCATCCCCTGCTGTCTGCTCTGCCCCCTCCCTGAGCTGCTGTCACCCCCCGCTGTCTGCTCTGCCCCCTCCCTGAGCTGCTGACTGTCATCCCCTGCTGTCTGCTCTGCCCCCTCCCTGAGCTGCTGACTGCCATCCCCTGCTGTCTGCTCTGCCCCCTCCCTGAGCTGCTGTCACCCCCCCGCTGTCTGCTCTGCCCCCTCCCTGAGCTGCTGTCACCCCCCGCTGTCTGCTCTGCCCCCTCCCTGAGCTGCTGACTGTCATCCCCCGCTGTCTGCTCTGCCCCCTCCCCGAGCTGCTGTCATCCCCCCGCTGTCTGCTCTGCCCCCTCCCTGAGCTGATGACTGTCATCCCCCGCTGTCTGCTCTGCCCCCTCCCCGAGCTGCTGTCATCCCCCGCTGTCTGCTCTGCCCCCTCCCTGAGCTGATGACTGTCATCCCCCGCTGTCTGCTCTGCCCCCTCCCTGAGCTGCTAACTGTCACCCCCCGCTGTCTGCTCTGCCCCCTCCCTGAGCTGATGACTGTTATCCCCCGCTGTCTGCTCTGCCCCCTCCCTGAGCTGCTGACTGTCATCCCCCGCTGTCTGCTCTGCCCCCTCCCTGATGACTGTCATCCCCCGCTGTCTGCTCTGCCCACTCCCTGAGCTGATGACTGTCATCCCCCGCTGTCTGCTCTGCCCCCTCCCTGATGACTGTCATCCCCCGCTGTCTGCTCTGCCCCCTCCCTGAGCTGCTAACTCATCCCCCGCTGTCTGCTCTGCCCCCTCCCTGAGCTGATGACTGTTATCCCCTGCTGTCTGCTCTGCCCCCTCCCTGAGCTGATGACTGTCATCCCCCGCTGTCTGCTCTGCCCCCTCCCTGAGCTGCTGACTGTCATCCCCAGCTGTCTGCTCTGCCCCCTCCCTGAGCTGCTGTCATCCCCCGCTGTCTGCTCTGCCCCCTCCCTGAGCTGCTAACTGTCATCCCCCGCTGTCTGCTCTGCCCCCTCCCTGAGCTGATGACTGTTATCCCCCGCTGTCTGCTCTGCCCCCTCCCTGAGCTGCTGACTGTCATCCCCCGCTGTCTGCTCTGCCCCCTCCCTGATGACTGTCATCCCCCGCTGTCTGCTCTGCCCCCTCCCTGAGCTGCTAACTGTCATCCCCCGCTGTCTGCTCTGCCCCCTCCCTGAGCTGATGACTGTTATCCCCCGCTGTCTGCTCTGCCCCCCCCCCTGAGCTGATGACTGTCATCCCCCGCTGTCTGCTCTGCCCCCTCCCTGATGACTGTCATCCCCCGCTGTCTGCTCTGCCCCCTCCCTGAGCTGCTAACTGTCATCCCCCCGCTGTCTGCTCTGCCCCCTCCCTGAGCTGATGACTGTTATCCCCCGCTGTCTGCTCTGCCCCCTCCCTGAGCTGATGACTGTCATCCCCCGCTGTCTGCTCTGCCCCCTCCCTGCTCACTGGAGCGCTGGGCTGTGGAGGCGGCTGGCTGAGAGGGGTGTCGGTCCAGGAGGATCCCAACTCCGTGACATAATGACCCGTGCCTGGACCAGCTCTGTGACATCAGCAGACAGCGGACTTCCGCCCACTGCCAGCTAAAAACAGGTCACAGGAGTGCAGAACAAACTACAACCCTGTGATCCATAGAAGATGTACCGCCAAACCACCTTCCCCCGGACTTCCCTTTTAAGCTTTTCCTGACCCATATGTAACCTTCTCCTGACCTCTATGTAACCTTTTCCTGACCCGTATGTAACCTTTTACTGACCTCTGTGTAACCTTTTCCTGACCCGTATGTAACCTTTTCCTGACCTGTATGTAACATTTCCCTGACCTCTATGTAACCTTTTCCTAACCCGTATGTAACCTTTTCCTGACTCGTATGTAACCTTTTACTGACCTCTGTGTAACCTTTTCCTAACCTGTATGTAACCTTTTCCTGACTTGTATGTAACCTTTTCCTGACCTCTGTGTAACCTTTTCCTAACCCGTATGTAACCTTTTCCTGACTTGTATGTAACCTTTTCCTGACCTCTGTGTAACCTTTTCCTAACCCGTATGTAACCTTTTCCTGACTTGTATGTAACCTTTTCCTAACCCGTATGTAACCTTTTCCTGACTTGTATGTAACCTTTTCCTGACTTGTATGTAACCTTTCCCTGACCTCTATGTAACCTTTTCCCGACCCGTATGTAACCTTTTCCTGACCCGTATGTAACCTTTTCCTGACCCGTATGTAACCTTTTCCTGACTCGTATGTAACCTTTTCCTGACTCGTATGTAACCTTTTCCCGACCCGTATGTAACCTTTTCTTGACCCGTATGTAACCTTTTCCTGACTCGTATGTAACCTTTTACTGACCTCTGCGTAACCTTTTCCTCACTCGTATGTAACCTTTCCTGACCCGTATGTAACCTTTTCCTGACCCGTATGTAACCTTTCCTGACCTCTATGTAACCTTTTGCTGACCTCTATGCAACCTTTTCCTAACCCGTATGTAACCTTTTCCTGACCCGTATGTAACCTTTTCCTGACCTCTATGTAACCTTTTCCTGACCTGTATGTAACCTTTTGTTGACCTCTATGTAACCTTTTCCTGACCTCTATGTAACCTTTTGCTGACCTCTATGTAACCTTTTCCTGACCCGTATGTAACCTTCTCCTGACTCGTATGTAACCTTTTCCTGACCCGTATGTAACCTTTTCCTGACTCGTATGTAACCTTTTCCTGACTCGTATGTAACCTTTTCCTAACCCGTATGTAACCTTTTCCTGACCCGTATGTAACCTTTTCCTGACTCGTATGTAACCTTTTACTGACCTCTGCGTAACCTTTTCCTCACTCGTATGTAACCTTTCCTGACCCGTATGTAACCTTTTCCTGACCCGTATGTAACCTTTCCTGACCTCTATGTAACCTTTTGCTGACCTCTATGCAACCTTTTCCTAACCCGTATGTAACCTTTTCCTGACCCGTATGTAACCTTTTCCTGACCTCTATGTAACCTTTTCCTGACCTGTATGTAACCTTTTGTTGACCTCTATGTAACCTTTTCCTGACCTCTATGTAACCTTTTGCTGACCTCTATGTAACCTTTTCCTGACCCGTATGTAACCTTCTCCTGACTCGTATGTAACCTTTTCCTGACCCGTATGTAACCTTTTCCTGACCCGTATGTAACCTTTTCCTGACTCGTATGTAACCTTTTCCTGACCCGTATGTAACCTTTTCCTGACCCGTATGTAACCTTTTCCTGACCTCTATGTAACCTTTCCCTGACCTCTATGTAACCTTTTCCTGACCCGTATGTAACCTTTTCCTGACTCGTATGTAACCTTTTCCTCACTCGTATGTAACATTTTCCTGACCTGTATGTAACCTTTTCCTGACCCGTATGTAACCTTTTCCTGACCCGTATGTAACCTTTTCCTGACCCGTATGTAACCTTTTCCTGACCTCTATGTAACCTTTTCCTGACCTCTATGTAACCTTTTGCTGACCTCTATGTAACCTTTTGCTGACCTCTATGTAACCTTTTGCTGACCCGTATGTAACCTTTTCCTGACCCGTATGTAACCTTTTCCTGACCCGTATGTAACCTTTTCCTAACCCGTATGTAACCTTTTGTTGACCTCTATGTAACCTTCTCCTGACTCGTATGTAACCTTTTCCTGACCTCTATGTAACCTTTTGCTGACCTCTATGTAACCTTTTCCTGACCCGTATGTAACCTTTTCCTGAACCGTATGTAACCTTTTCCTGACCTCTATGTAACCTTTTGCTGACCTCTATGTAACCTTTTCCTGACCCGTATGTAACCTTTTCCTGAACCGTATGTAACCTTTTCCTGACCTCTATGTAACCTTCTCCTGACTCGTATGTAACCTTTTCCTGACCTCTATGTAACCTTTTCCTGACCCGTATGTAACCTTTTCCTGACCCGTATGTAACCTTTTGTTGACCTCTATGTAACCTTTTCCTGACCTCTATGTAACCTTTTCCTGACCTCTATGTAACCTTTTCCTGACCCGTATGTAACCTTCTCCTGACCCGTATGTAACCTTCTCCTGACTCGTATGTAACCTTTTCCTGACCTCTATGTAACCTTTTCCTGACCTCTATGTAACCTTCTCCTGACTCGTATGTAACCTTTTCCTGACTCGTATGTAACCTTTTCCTGACCCGTATGTAACCTTTTCCTGACCTCTATGTAACCTTTTCCTGACCTCTATGTAACCTTTTCCTAACCCGTATGTAACCTTTTCCTGACCCGTATGTAACCTTCTCCTGACCCGTATGTAACCTTTCCCTGACCTCTATGTAACCTTTCCCTGACCTCTATGTAACCTTTTCCTGACCCATATGTAACCTTTTCCTGACTGGCTTCAAGGGGGTTTTGCATTCTCTTAGTGATTCCCAGGCCAATGTTCCCCAGAGATTCAGGTATTTGGGGTATAAGAAGTAACCTTGGAACCCCCTAAACCACCCCCCCCCCCCCCACTGTGACAGCAGGCAAGGGATCTTCTCCCCACACCCACTATCATAATTTAAATAGAGCTGTACAGGGCTCCTCCCACACAACTGCGACCACCAATTACCACCAATCAGCAAAAACTATCCGACTTGCTGGAATTGGTGGGCAGGAATCCCGCTGAACTTCACCCAATCACGTGACAGGGAACCCTACGTAACCACAAGGAACGCCTGCACTTCTAGTGCGTTTGTTCAGTACAAATGCGGTAAGAAAGGGAACTGAGGAAGAGTTACATAATCACCACTCTGCCTTTCACCTCAGATCGCTTTTCAGAGGAGTGGTGGGTGGAGACACAAAACTAAACCCGATCTACAGAACAAAAACTTCTTATCTGTAATGTGAAATCCTGCGTTGAGCCGTGAGCTGAACCCCGTTCCCTCCAATGAGGAGACAGGAGGAGGGAAACCCCGCCCAATGAGAGCAAGATGTGTGACCTAATACCTTCATACATCCTTCCTCCTCCTCCTCTTCATCCTTCTCATCCTCCTCCTCTTCATCCTTCTCATCCTCCTCTTCATCCTTCTTATCCTCTTTCTTCCTGCGCTTCTCTCTTTTCTCCTTCCTATTGCTGGGGGTGGAGTCACTTCCTTCGCTCCCTGCCTTCTCATCTTCACCGTCACCGCACTGCAAAAAACCCGCCCCCCCGAGTGTCATGGCGCGGCTCCAATGTACATTGCAGAAAGCATGGGTAAAACATACAGAATACACGGACATGACACGCATCAGAATGAATAAACACACGCACGCACATACGTGTGCAAAGAGACTCCACAAATTACTTAAAGAGTGGAAGTTTCCTACTCTACAAGTGAGACAAACAAATCCCACAATGCAATGCGGGACCGCACATGCGTGGTGATGTCACAACTTCCAGTTCCACCCTACGTACGTTTCGTCAAAAATGACATTTTTAGGAGCCCAATGATGGGACACTATCCCTCCCACTGACACCAATGATGGGACACTATCCCTCCCACTGACACCAATGATGGGGCACTATTCCTCCCACTGACACCAATGATGGGACACTATTCCTCCCACTGACACCAATGATGGGACACTATTCCTCCCACTGACACCAATGATGGGGCACTATTCCTCCCACTGACTCCAATGATGGGGCACTATTCCTCCCACTGACACCAATGATGGGACACTATTCCTCCCACTGACACCAATGATGGGACACTATTCCTCCCACTGACACCAATGATGGGACACTATTCCTCCCACTGACACCAATGATGGGACACTATTCCTCCCACTGACACCAATGATGGGACACTATTCCTCCCACTGACACCAATGATGGGACACTATTCCTCCCACTGACACCAATGATGGGACACTATTCCTCCCACTGACACCAATGATGGGGCACTATTCCTCCCACTGACACCAATGATGGGACACTATTCCTCCCACTGACACCAATGATGGGACACTATTCCTCCCACTGACACCAATGATGGGACACTATTCCTCCCACTGACACCAATGATGGGACACTATTCCTCCCACTGACACCAATGATGGGGCACTATTCCTCCCACTGACACCAATGATGGGACACTATTCCTCCCACTGACACCAATGATGGGACACTATTCCTCCCACTGACACCAATGATGGGACACTATTCCTCCCACTGACACCAATGATGGGACACTATTCCTCCCACTGATACCAATGATGGGACACTATTCCTCCCACTGACACCAATGATGGGACACTATTCCTCCCACTGATACCAATGATGGGACACTATTCCTCCCACTGACACCAATGATGGGACACTATTCCTCCCACTGACACCAATGATGGGGCACTATTCCTCCCACTGACTCCAATGATGGGACACTATTCCTCCCACTGACACCAATGATGGGGCACTATTCCTCCCACTGACTCCAATGATGGGACACTATTCCTCCCACTGACACCAATGATGGGACACTATTCCTCCCACTGACACCAATGATGGGGCACTATTCCTCCCACTGACACCAATGATGGGACACTATTCCTCCCACTGACACCAATGATGGGACACTATTCCTCCCACTGACACCAATGATGGGACACTATTCCTCCCACTGACACCAATGATGGGACACTATTCCTCCCACTGACACCAATGATGGGACACTATTCCTCCCACTGACACCAATGATGGGACACTATTCCTCCCACTGACACCAATGATGGGACACTATTCCTCCCACTGACACCAATGATGGGACACTATTCCTCCCACTGACACCAATGATGGGACACTATTCCTCCCACTGACACCAATGATGGGACACTATTCCTCCCACTGACACCAATGATGGGACACTATTCCTCCCACTGACACCAATGATGGGACACTATTCCTCCCACTGACACCAATGATGGGACACTATTCCTCCCACTGACACCAATGATGGGGCACTATTCCTCCCACTGACACCAATGATGGGACACTATTCCTCCCACTGACACCAATGATGGGACACTATTCCTCCCACTGACACCAATGATGGGACACTATTCCTCCCACTGATACCAATGATGGGACACTATTCCTCCCACTGACACCAATGATGGGACACTATTCCTCCCACTGACACCAATGATGGGACACTATTCCTCCCACTGACACCAATGATGGGACACTATTCCTCCCACTGACACCAATGATGGGGCACTATTCCTCCCACTGACTCCAATGATGGGACACTATTCCTCCCACTGACACCAATGATGGGGCACTATTCCTCCCACTGACTCCAATGATGGGACACTATTCCTCCCACTGACACCAATGATGGGACACTATTCCTCCCACTGACACCAATGATGGGGCACTATTCCTCCCACTGACACCAATGATGGGACACTATTCCTCCCACTGACACCAATGATGGGACACTATTCCTCCCACTGACACCAATGATGGGACACTATTCCTCCCACTGACACCAATGATGGGACACTATTCCTCCCACTGACACCAATGATGGGACACTATCCCTCCCACTGACACCAATGATGGGACACTATTCCTCCCACTGACACCAATGATGGGGCACTATTCCTACCACTAACACCAATGATGGGCCACTATTCCTCCCACTGACACCAATGAATAGAAGCACACCTGGAAAAAGGTCAGACAGGTTGGGATCCTGATTGCTGATTGTTAGGTGAAGCCGTGGTATCTCTTCCTGTGGAGTGTTTGGATGATTGGGGGTAGCAGGGCTGGTATTGGCTTTCGGGTGGCTAGGAAAAGTTTGGAGGGCAGGAGGTGGAAGGAAGCACCTAATCGGGGTGCCAAGCGGTACCATCACATCTAAGTCTGTGAGTCCATGAGGTACAGGGTGTCATCCGGGGGGGGGGGCAGAGGTGCCCCCAGCTACAGCCCAGAGTCTGAGAGTCCATGAGGGACAGGGTGTCATCTGGGGGAGGGGGGCAGAGGTGCCCCCAGCTACAGCCCAGAGTCAGAGTTCATGAGGGACAGAGTGTCACCTGGGGGGGGGGGGGGGTCAGAGGTGCCCCATGCCAGAGTCTGAGAATCCAGGAGGGACAGGGTGTCACCTGGGGGGGGTCAGAGGTGCCCCATGCCAGAGTCCCGAGTCTGAGAGTCCAGGAGGGACAGGGTGTCACCCGGGGGGGGTCAGAGGTGCCCCAAGCCAGAGTCCTGAGTCTGAAAGTCCATGAGGGACTCTCAGACTCACCTGCATGAATGCTTCACTTTCATTAATTAAAAAGGTCAGGAAAGCCCTGAGAACTCGCTGCCCGGCTGAGCTGAGAACCGCAACGCGTCACACCGACACCACAACTGTACACAATGGATGACATGAAGGGAAGCCATTCATTGTTTACATCAGCTGGGATTGGCTCCAGCGATCACATGGTACTGGCAGCGGGCCAGAACACTGATCTATCCAATGGACACAGTCGGTGACTGATCACGCCGCAGCGTCATATGAATATCCCGCCCACCCGTCATTTGTCTACAGGCTGGGTGGGAAGGGGGTGCGCAGCACAAATCAGACTCTCTCCCTCCCCTCACCTCTCTCCTCCTCCTTGGGGTGGGGACCAGCTTCTCCTCACTCCTCCTCCTCGGGGTGGGGAACAGCTTCTCCTCACTCCTCCTCCTCCTCCTCGGGGTGGGGACTGGCTCCCCTTCTCTCCTCCTCCTTGGGGTGGGGACTGGCTCCCCTTCTCTCCTCCTCCTTGGGGTGGGGACCGGCTCCTCCTCTCTCCTCCGGGTGGGGACCAGCTTCTCCTCGATCCTCCTCCTATGGGTGGGGACCAGCTTCTCTTCTCTCTTCCTCCTCGGGGTAGGGATTGGCTCCTCCTCTCTCTTCCTCCTCGGGGTAGGGACTGGCTCCTCCTCTCTCTTCCTCCTCGGGGTAGGGACTGGCTCCTCCTCTCTCTTCCTCCTCAGGGTAGGGACCGGCTCCTCCTCTCTCTCCTCTCTACTCCTCAGGGTGGGAACCGGCTCCTCCTCTCTCCTCCTTGGGGTGGGGACTGGCTCTCCCTCTCTCTTCTCTCTCCTCCTCTTTGGGGTGGGGAATGGCTCCGCCTCTCTCCTCCTCCTTTTGGTGGGGACTGGCTCCTCCTCCCTCCTCCTCGGGATGGGGACCAGCTTCTCCTCTCTCCTCCTCGGGATGGGGATCGGGTCTGCCTCACTCTTCTCTCTCCTCCTCCTTGGGTTGGAGACTGGCTCTGCCTCTCTCCTTGGGGTGAGGACTGGCTCCTCCTTTCTCCACACGCCCGGGGTGGGGACCGGCTTCGCCTCTCTCCTCCTCCTTGTGGTGGGGACTGGCTCCTCCTCTCTCCTCCTCGGGGTGGGGACCAGCTTCTCCTCTCTCCTCCTCGAGGTGGGGACCGGGTCCGAACCACTGTTCTCTCTCCTCCTCCTTGGGGTGGGGACCGGCTCTGCCTCTCTCCTTGGGGTGAGGACTGGCTCCTCCTTTCTCCTCACCCCAGGGGTGGGGGCCTGCTCCTCCTTTCTCCTCCTCCTCCTCGGGATGGGGACCAGCTCCTCCTCACTCTTCTCTCTCCTCCTCCTTGGGGTGGGGACCGGCTCCTCCTCTCTTCTCCTCCTTGGGATGGGGACAGGCTCCTCCTCACTCTTCTCTCTCCTCCTCCTTGGGGTGGGGACTGGCTCCTCCTCTCGCCTCAGGGTAAGGACCGGCTCCTCCTCTCTCCTCCTACTTGGGGTAGGGACTGGCTCCTCCTCCTCTCTTCTCCTCCTCCTCCTCAGGATGGGGACTGGCTCCTCCTCACTCTTCTCTCTCCTCCTCCTTGGGGTGGGGGCTGGCTCCACACCTCTCATCCTGCTCCTCGGGGTTAGGACCGACTCCTCCTCTCTCCTCCTCCTCGGGGTTAGGACCGGCTCCTCCTCTCTCCTCCTCCTCGGGGTTAGGACCGGCTCCTCCTCCATTCCTTGTCTGTGAATAGATACAAGACAGTAGAGTGTTAGCTTCTCTCCCAATCTACGCTCCGTGTCCCCCCTCCCCCTACATATTAGATGTTTTTAGCAGGGGGAGGGGGAGGAGAGGGTGGATTGTGAATGTATTTTGCTGCTCCTGAAATTTTTGACTAAAATGCCATTTTAGTTTTAGTCATATTTTAGTCTTCTATTGGGATTAGTTACATTGTAACGGATTCTAGAACATTCCATCCTCCGGGAGGAACAATGTAACAAGATGGGATGATTTCCGGGGTGAACGCACCACACACAGACTCAGCCGTTGTTATACAGAACCTCTTTATAAATAAAGTTACATAAACACAAAGATTGCTTTATGACAGAAATGCAACTTTAAAATAAACAATAAAGCTGAACTGCGATTGGCTGCGATCCCATCGCACAGATCACCCCATATAATAGGAAGACGCCCCCTACTGACTCCTATCTGGTAGTGGAAGACGCCCCCTACTGACTCCTATCTGGTAGTGGAAGACGCCCCCTACTGACTCCTATCTGATAGTGGAAGACGCCCTCTACTGCCTCCTATCTGATAGTGGAAGACGCCCCCTACTGACTCCTATCTGGTAGTGGAAGACGCCCCCTACTGACTCCTATCTGGTAGTGGAAGACGCCCCCTACTGACTCCTATCTGGTAGTGGAAGACGCCCCCTACTGACTCCTATCTGATAGTGGAAGACGCCCTCTACTGCCTCCTATCTGATAGTGGAAGACGCCCCCTACTGACTCCTATCTGGTAGTGGAAGACGCCCCCTACTGACTCCTATCTGGTAGTGGAAGACGCCCCCTACTGACTCCTATCTGGTAGTGGAAGACGCCCCCTACTGACTCCTATCTGGTAGTGGAAGACGCCCCCTACTGACTCCTATCTGATAGTGGAAGACGCCCTCTACTGCCTCCTATCTGATAGTGGAAGACGCCCCCTACTGACTCCTATCTGGTAGTGCGCTGTTCATTTTAACATCAAATTTCGTTTTTATTTTTTTATTTCTCGTTATTTTAGTTTTAGTCATATTGTAAACTGAATTGTTGTAGTTTTAGGCTTCATGTACACTAAGCTGCACGTACCACGGGTGCGGGAAAACACAAACATTTCTATCCTGAATGCGATTCTTCCACATTCAGGAGGATGAAGCTCCACTAAAAGCCTCTCCGTACACTGAGACGGGGGGTGGGGGCTCTGCAGGGGCGGTTCCTCCAGAGATTCATAAATGGGGGAGGAGCTCTGCTGAATTCTATCATCCAATCATCTGCAAGCAAAAATGCAGTTTTTTTATTTCCCTTGCCTGTGATTGGGTATTTACAAAGTGAATCTTCACTTCATTTACTGAGCTCTGGAGGAACTGCACAGTGCTGAGTCTATTCTCCTCCCCCCCATAGGATATTATGGGGCAGAGTTTAGGAGCGGCCGCCGTACATGAACCCCACATTCTCCCACAGAATATAAGCGAGAATTTCCCTCCATAGATCGATCGTACGACCTTCATATAATGTGTACACAACTTTCCACAGCCGACAACAAAATCTTCCCGTATGGGAAGACAACGAACGATTCCCCCGAACGTCTTCATACCAGAAATATCCGAAACCTTCGTCCCACGAGAACGTTCCTCCATCACCTCCCATCCCCCGAACGTCTTCATACCAGAAAAATCTGAAACCTTCATCCCACGAGAACGTTCTTCCATCACCTCCCATTCGCTGGAAAATAGTGTGTACCCCACTTTACTCATCAATGAAAAGACCACGGCTGGCTACATGCTGCTTCTATCCAATGACATGAGTTCTCATTATATAATCACTCCTTACAAGAGAGCTAATTCCCCTCCACCCACCAAATTCATTCTGTACCCCCCCCCCATCAAATTCATTCTGTACCCCCCCCCCATCAAATTCATTCTGTACCCCCCCATCCAAATCATTCTGTATTCCTCCCCTCCCCCCCCATCCAATTCATTTGTACTTCTCCCCCCCTGCCCAATTCATTCTGTACTTTCCCCTCCCCATCCAATTTAATTCATCTGTACTTCTCTCCCCCCGCCCGATTCATTCTATACTTCCCCCCCCCCCCGCCCGATTCATTCTGTACCCCACCCCCCCATCCAATTCAATTAATCTGTACTTCTCTCCCCCCCCCCCCACCCGATTCATTCTATACCCCCGCGCCCAATTCGTTCTGTACTCCCCCCCCCCATCCAATTCGTTCTGTACTCCCCCCCCCCCATCCAATTCATTCTGCACTCCCCCCCCCCATCCAATTCATTCTATACTTCTCCCCCCCCATCCAATTCATCTGTACTTCTCCCACCCATCCAATTCATCTGTACTTCTCCCACCCATCCAATTAATTCTGTACTCCCCCCCCCCCTGCCCAATTCATTCTGTACTTCTCCCCCCCCATTCAATTAATCTGTACTTCTGCCCCCCCCCCCCCCCATTCAATTCATCTGTACTTCTCCCCCCGCCCAGTTCTGACACTTCTCTCCTACATGGAAAATTTGCATTTTTACTAGAAAACTACTCAGAAACCCCAAACATGGAATATTATTCAAGCAGAGACCCCGGAGAAGGAAATGGGGGGTGCTGCGGTTTTTTTATGTTACACAGTATTTATGTAGCATTTATTTTTGGGGAAAAAAATGGATTTTTGTACCGTAAAATCCCTTTCTCTGAAGTTCATTAACAGACGCAGCTCCATATCTTCTTAAC
This sequence comes from Pelophylax lessonae, assembly GCF_965119305.1. Classification (NCBI taxonomy): domain Eukaryota; kingdom Metazoa; phylum Chordata; class Amphibia; order Anura; family Ranidae; genus Pelophylax; species Pelophylax lessonae. Next base: position 301,425,052 of record NC_138775.1, read on the forward strand.
CATTGGGTTATGCTGCCCCCTACAGGAGTAGGACACTAGGCAGGAAAAAGCTTTACCACGCCCATGTGGCCGTCCCTGCAGGCACAACCCCACACACTGCTATAGGATTCAGTTTCATTGCAAGCAGTGTTAGAAGAAACCCCCCCCCATCCCACTCATAATTAGAGGGGCGGGTGCTGCGTTTGTCAATGAACTTCAGATAAAAGGATTTTACGGTAAGTCAAAAATCCAGTTCTCTATCGTTCATCAACAGACGCAGCTTCATATTCTTCTTGATCATTGGGATGTCCCAAAGCAGTATTTGCATGAGGGGGTGGGAAAAACAACGCAGAGAAAGAGCGTAACTCCCCAGAGGCTAAACTTAGCCAACCAGGTAACATGGAGCTCAACCAGGAACAGCTGGAGCTCACCTAGAAAAAACACCCTCAGAGAAAAAAATGTCTCTTTTAGACAGCAGCCTGCAAAACCTTGTGGCCAAAAGAGGCATCCGAAGATGACAACACATCAACTTTGTAGAATTTTGTGAACGAACGCACTGATGACCAAGGTGCCGCCTTGCAAACTTGCAGCACTGGACGCCTGATGGTGAAAAGCCCAAGAGGCTCTCATCGCCCTGGCAGAATGCGCCATCACCGGGAAAGGAGGAACCTGACCCTTCAGAAGTAAGCCTGAACTACCGTCTGCCTGATCCATCTGGATATGGTCACAGCAGAGGCAGCCAATCCTCTTCGAGGTCCTTCAATAAGGACAAAAACAGAATCTGATTTCCTGAAAGATTCAGTAACTGCCAGGTAAACTCTAATTGCCCGAACCACAGCCAAAGAATGCAAAACAGTTTCCTTGGGATGCGTGGGCTTAGGACAGAGTGAAGGCAGCACAATGTCTTCATTCAAATGGAAATCAGAATCCACGCAAATGACTGATTAGGTCGGAGTACCACTTTATCCCTGTGTACCACCAGATAAGGTGAGCGGCAAGACAACGCCGCCAATTTAGATACTCTGCGGGCAGAAGTAATAGCCACCAAAAAGGCAGCCGTCTGAGACTAGGCAAGCAGAGGAATCTCTATGTTTTCAAAGGAAGGTTTTTTAAGAACAGACAATACCAAATTCAGCCCCCACGGAGGTAACGAGGATTGCCTCGGAGGAACCATATGGCGAACCCCCTGAATAAAAGTGCGAATCAGGGCATGCGTAGCCAAAGGGGGTTGAAAAACACAGCCAGAGCCGACACTTGGCCTTTGACAGTGCCCAAAGCCAACCGCTGTTCAACCCCTTTTTTTAAGAAAAGTCAAAACCCTAGCCACCGAGAACAAGCGAGGGTGCTCCTTCAATGATTCACACCATGAAATGTACGATTTCCACATATGAAGTAGACTTCCTGGCCTTCAGTAGTGCAGGAATCACATAATCAGAAAGACCCCTATCCTTCAATACCTGGCTTTCAACAGCCACGCCATTAAACCCAGCGACTGTAAAGCAGGATGGAAGATCGGTCCTTGAGACAGCAGATCTTCCCGGAGGGGAAGTCTCCAGGGAGCATCAGCAACCAACCTTATCAGGTCTGCGTACCAAGACCGGCGAGGCCAGTCTGGGGCCACCAGAATGAAAGGAACCCCTTCCACTTCTATCCTACGAAGAAGCCTCGGCAGAATGGAGGGAATGCATAAATCAGCCGATACTGACTCCAAGGAGCCACCAGTGCGTCTGTGGTGTCGGCCAGAGGATCCCGAGACCAGGCTACGAACCTCTGAACCTTGTTGAGTTGAGAAGCAAAACAGGTCGACGTCGGGTGTCCCCAACCGGACACACAGAAGATGAAACACCTCCGGATGCAGAGACCATTCCCCCTGATCCAACACCTGACAACTCAGGTAATCCGCCTGCCAGTTCTCCACACCTGGGATGTGCACAGCAGAGAGGGCTGGAACAAACTTTTCCGTCCAATCCAGAGTCTCGGCCACCTCCCGAGCCACCAAGACACTCTTGGTGCCCCGTTGATGATTGATGTAAGCCACAGCCGGCCGTGGCATTGTCCGATTTAATCCAGACTGGACAATCTTGCAGATGATTTGTCCAGTGGCTCAGGCAAAGCTTTATCTCTCTGAGCTCCAAAATATTTATCGAAAGTTTGGACTCTTTTACTGTCCAGGACCCCTGGGCACAGAACTTCCCCAGCACTCCTCCCCAGCCTGACAGGCTGGCAGCCATGGTTACCACAGTTCAATACAATGGAAGGAAGGACTTGCCCTGGCATAGTACTAACGAGTCACCATAGTAGAGCAGTCTTTGTGTTGTGACTCAATCGAATCAAAGCGTCCTAAGACTTTGGATCTTTGTTCCATTTCACGAGCATATCCCTTAAGGGTCTCGTGTGGAACTGAGCAAACGGAACCACCTTGGACCCAAGGCCCGCATGCAAGTCCGCAGAGAGGACAGATTGCTTGCAAACAGTAAAAGGATCGCCCCCTGCCACTTGTGCAGCTTGTCGGAAGAAAGACCCTCGCAAAGTGGAATCCAGAGTCAGGCCCAGATAATCCAGTCTTAATGAAGGTATCAGGGCAGATTTTTTTTAAATTGATGTTCAAACCAAACTCTTGCAGAATCGGTACAGTGATCGTCAAGTCGCCCAACAGGGCTGAATGAGAGTCCGCCCTCCATAGGAGATCGTCCAGGGATCCCAGTATCAAAATCCCCGTTGGCACAGTAATGCCAACATCAGAGCCAGCACCTTGGTAAAAACCCTGGGGGCGGAGGCGAGACCAAAGGGTAACGCTACAAATTAACCACTTGCCGACCAGTCATGTTGACTGTACTGCGGCAAAGTGGTTCGTTATCGTCTGGCGACGTAGACCTACATCACCAGACATTCCCCTCTCTCGGCGCTGCGTGCGCGCCGCCGGAGGCGCGCTCACGCTGTATTCAGTCACAGCGGGAGTCGGGCCAGGGGAGGAGCGGCGGTGATCACCGCCGCTCTTCCCCGATCGTCGGGGATCGAGTGTGGAGATCCGCCCGCTTGTGTAAACAGAGCGGGCGGATCTCCTAGGTGACAGACAGGGTCAGATTGCAGGGTTCAGCATAGCTCAACCTGCGATCTGTGTCTGTGTCACTCAGTCACCTTCCCCCACACACGTCAGTAAGCACCAGGCATACATTAACCCCTTCCCTGCCAGTGTCATTTTTACAGTAACAATGCATATTTATAGCACTGATTACTCTAGTAATGTCACTGGTACCCCCAAAAGTGTCAAAAATGTCAGTCAAGGGTCCGATCTGTCCGCCGCAATGTCGCAGTCCTGCAAAAAAAAAAAAAAATCGCAGATCGCCATTACGCTTCAAAAAAAAAAACAATAGAAATGACAAAAATCTTTCCCGTAGTTAGTAAACGCAATAACTTTTGTGCAAACCAATCAAAATACGCTTATTGCGATTTTTTTTACCAAAAATATGTAGCAGGAAACAAATTGGCCAAAAATGATAAAAATTGAATTTTACATTTTTTTGGGGGGGAATTTCATATAAAAAAATTTGAAAAATATTGTTATTTTTTTAAAATTGTTGCTCTTTTTTTGTTTATAGTGCAAAAAGTAAAAATCGCACAGGTGATCAAATACCACCAAAAGAAAGCTCTGTTTGTGGGGAAAAAAGGACGTAAATTTCGTTCGGGTACGGTGTTGCATGACCGCGCAATTGTCAGTTAAAGTTGCACAGTGCCGAATCCCAAAAAGTGGCCCAGAAATAAGGCTCCATGTACACGGGACGTTGTTAAAAGTCCCTTTGAATGCTGGAATTTTTAGGACGTTTGAAACGTCCGTTCGGTCGCGTTTGTACCCGCGTTTAGCGGGCATTTGCGTTTAGAACCGTTCCTAGAGGTCAAAAAAATGATTCCCCTTTAAAATGGAAAAAACGCGAACGGTAAACGCGGGTCATCGCGTTCAGACGCGTTCGGTCGCGTTTTTGCGTTTGAAACGCTGGGAAACACACGTTCGAACGCAAATAATTGCGTTCTAAAAAACATCCCTGAACGCAACTGCCTGCAAATGACTGTAAACGACCCGCTGTACATGGACAGATAAGATAAAATATAGATGGGTTCAGGGGCTTCTGAAAAAAACGCCCAACTGCTCCTAAACGGCCATTTCCAGCGTCCCGTGTACATGGACCCTAAGACAGCAAAATCCTCCGGTGGTAAAGTGGTTAATAATGCTCCTCTCCTACAGCGAAGCAAAAAAAATGCTGGTGCCCAGTGTAGATCGGGATGTGTAGTGCCCAGTGTAGATAGGGATGTGTAGTGCCCAGCGTAGATAGGGATGTGTAGTGCCCAGTGTAGATAGGGATGTGTAGTGCCCAGCGTAGATAGGGATGTGTAGTGCCCAGCGTAGATAGGGATGTGTAGTGCCCAGTGTAGATCGGGATGTGTAGTGCCCAGTGTAGATAGGGATGTGTAGTGCCCAGCGTAGATAGGGATGTGTAGTGCCCAGTGTAGATCGGGATGTGTAGTGCCCAGTGTAGATAGGGATGTGTAGTGCCCAGTGTAGATAGGGATGTGTAGTGCCCAGTGTAGATCGGGATGTGTAGTGCCCAGTGTAGATAGGGATGTGTAGTGCCCAGTGTAGATAGGGATGTGTAGTGCCCAGTGTAGATAGGGATGTGTAGTGCCCAGTGTAGATCGGGATGTGTAGTGCCCAGTGTAGATCGGGATGTGTAGTGCCCAGTGTAGATAGGGATGTGTAGTGCCCAGTGTAGATAGGCATGTGTAGTGCCCAGTGTAGATCGGGATGTGTAGTGCCCAGTGTAGATAGGGATGTGTAGTGCCCAGTGTAGATAGGGATGTGTAGTGCCCAGTGTAGATCGGGATGTGTAGTGCCCAGTGTAGATAGGGATGTGTAGTGCCCAGTGTAGATAGGGATGTGTAGTGCCCAGTGTAGATAGGGATGTGTAGTGCCCAGTGTAGATAGGGATGTGTAGTGCCCAGTGTAGATAGGGATGTGTGGTGCCCAGTGTAGATAGGGATGTGTGGTGCCCAGTGTAGATAGGGATGTGTAGTGCCCAGTGTAGATAGGGATGTGTAGTGCCCAGCGTAGATCGGGATGTGTAGTGCCCAGTGTAGATAGGGATGTGTAGTGCCCAGCGTAGATCGGGATGTGTAGTGCCCAGTGTAGATCGGGATGTGTAGTGCCCAGTGTAGATCGGGATGTGTAGTGCCCAGCGTAGATAGGGATGTGTAGTGCCCAGCGTAGATAGGGATGTGTAGTGCCCAGTGTAGATCGGGATGTGTAGTGCCCAGTGTAGATAGGGATGTGTAGTGCCCAGTGTAGATAGGGATGTGTAGTGCCCAGTGTAGATAGGGATGTGTAGTGCCCAGTGTAGATAGGGATGTGTAGTGCCCAGTGTAGATAGGGATGTGTAGTGCCCAGTGTAGATAGGGATGTGTAGTGCCCAGTGTAGATAGGGATGTGTAGTGCCCAGTGTAGATAGGGATGTGTAGTGCCCAGTGTAGATAGGGATGTGTAGTGCCCAGTGTAGATCGGGATGTGTAGTGCCCAGTGTAGATAGGGATTGGTAGATAGGGATTGGTAGATAGGGATTGGTAGATAGGGATTGGTAGATAGGGATGTGTAGATAGGGATGTGTAGATAGGGATTGGTAGATAGGGATGTGTAGATAGGGATTGGTAGATAGGGATTGGTAGACAGGGATTGGTAGATAGGGATTGGTAGATAGGGATGTGTAGATAGGGATGTGTAGATAGGGATTGGTAGATAGGGATTGGTAGATAGGGATTGGTAGATAGGGATTGGTAGATAGGGATTGGTAGATAGGGATTGGTAGATAGGGATTGGTAGATAGGGATTGGTAGATATGCGTTCTTGACATCCATAGAGGCCAAAAAGTCTCCTTGGTGTAGAGACGCCACTAGCGATCGAATGGACTCCATTGAAAACTTCTGTACCCGCACAAAGTGGTTCAGAGCCTTGAGGCCCAGAATTGGACATATTTTGCCTTCTTTTCTGGGCACAGTAAACTGGTTTGAATAGAATCCCTGAGAGGGAACCGGCACAATCACCCCTTTCTCCTGCGTGCCGAAGGTACGAAGGGGCCACCTGTGTGCTGAAAAGTAAGGGCCCCGTCTATTACCCGTCTATTACGCGGTGATTTGTCCTTAGCGGATTCCAACAAAGACCCAAATAGGTGGCCCCCCGTAATAGGAAGATCAGATGGAGCCTTTCCAGAAGCCCGATCCGCAGACCGGCTTTTTAGCCCCACCATGTGTGGTTACCATTATTGCGTTTAGAACAACGTCACTGACGTGCAACAATTTTGTCACAGTAGGCGGGAAAATGGAGTACCTTTGCCGCCTTTAGGGGATCTGCGGGCCCCGAGGGGACCAGCACCCCCCCCCATGTTAAAATTTTCTGCACCCATACAATCAGTGCATCCACCAGCACCCTTGCATGTGCAGTAAAAAAGGAATCATCCTCACTGCAGAGCACCCGAAGTGCGTGGCTGCAGACCCATTAGAGTCACTATATGCTAAGCTCACCCAGGGAGCAGAACAAGCAGGGGAGGTCGCCAACCGCAGTCCCGTAAGTAGACGTCAGCTACATAGGAGGACATAGCCCCCTATAAACGGAAGGGGGGGCCAGCCTTGACGCAGTCGCGCAGGCAGAGTACTCCCACACAACAATATCCCCACGGTACCCCCCGGTTCAAGGGGGGGCGCCAGGTTGTCCATATGTCCACCCCCCTGAGGGAGGGGGGGCGGATGCCCATCTGCTGCTCTATCACCCTGGCTGGTCAGCAGCTCGGTTAGCCAGCCTCGAGTAGGCCTCAAAGCCGCGGCCTAAATTTGGGGCCCGATCCGGTTGCGGGTCCGCCATCAGCTTGATGAGTGGTTCGGACAGCTCAGTTAGGAGCTCGGACGCCTGGTCAGTCACTCAGACAGCCAGCCCCGTCAGTCGCGGCCTCAATTTTTGTCCCAATCCGGCCACGTGAGGTGATCAATTGGCACTCGCCGGACAGCTTGGTCAGGCACTTCGGACAGCTTGGCATGGTAACCAGACAGCTGTGAGTAGGCTTCAAGTCGCGGCCTCAATTTTTGTCCCGATCCGGCCGTGTGAGGCGATCCGTCGGCATCCGCCAGTCAGCTCAGTCAGGCACTTCGGACAGCTTGGCATGGGACTTGGACAGCCGCAAGTAGGCCGCAAGCCGTGGCCTCAATTTTCGACCCGATCCAGCCACGAGGCGCAGACCCTCAGATGAAGAAACAGGGGCTCCCCCTCAAGCCTATAACCGCTGCAGGGAGCCCAAAAGACATCCCTGCCCCAGTCACTAATCCCCAGGGGGGCCGGGAACTTTCTCAAAGACCCCAGTGCATGATCCGGACAGCAACAACCGCATCCATCTCCCCTTACTGGAGCAAGTGGCAAAGCCAGCTCCTACCAAACCCTGGGGGGGGGGGGGGGCGTGTTGGGGTAAGTTGGGGCCAGAAGACCACCGTGACTGTTAGAGGGGCTGAGGGAATGGAAGGGAACCCAGGGGCCAACCATCCCAAGGAGGAGCCCACGTCCACCCCGAGACCGCAAGAGCTATGGGGGGACACTACTCACCGTACCAACAACATCGGGTGGGCAAAACTCCGGACAGACTACCTCTCCACTTGAAGTGGGGGTGCTGACAGTCAAGGGGTACTCGCGGGCCAACCCCCGTCCATTGGGGCTCTGTCGTGGCGAGGCCTAGCGATGGGCTATAACCTGCACACGATCGCTGGCCGAGAGACCTTAAGAATCGAGAATATCCAATCCAATACCCAGCCGGGAACTAGGTCCTCCTACTCCTAAACCAGGCAGAAGTCCCAGCCGGGAACTAGGTCCTCCTACTCCTAAACTAGGCAGAAGTCCCAGCCGGGAACTAGGTCCTCCTACTCCTAAACCAGGCAGAAGTCCCAGCCGGGAACTAGGTCCTCCTACTCCTAAACCAGGCAGAAGTCCCAGCCGGGAACTAGGTCCTCCTACTCCTAAACCAGGCAGAAGTCCCAGCCGGGAACTAGGTCCTCCTACTTCTAAACCAGGCAGAAGTCCCAGCCGGGAACTAGGTCCTCCTACTCCTAAACCAGGCAGAAGTCCCAGCCAGGAACTAGGTCCTCCTACTCCTAAACTAGGCAGAAGTCCCAGCCAGGAACTAGGTCCTCCTACTCCTAAACCAGACAGAAGTCCCAGCCGGGAACTAGGTCCTCCTACTTCTAAACCAGGCAGAAGTCCCAGCCAGGAACTAGGTCCTCCTACTCCTAAACTAGGCAGAAGTCCCAGCCAGGAACTAGGTCCTCCTACTTCTAAACCTGGCAGAAGTCCCAGCCGGGAACTAGGTCCTCCTACTCCTAAACCTGGCAGAAGTCCCAGCCGGGAACTAGGTCCTCCTACTCCTAAACTAGGAAGAAGTCCCAGCCGGGAACTAGGTCCTCCTACTCATAAACTAGGAAGAAGTCCCAGCCAGGAACTAGGTCCTCCTACTCCTAAACCAGGCAGAAGTCCCAGCCAGGAACTAGGTCCTCCTACTCCTAAACCTGGCAGAAGTCCCAGCCGGGAACTAGGTCCTCCTACTCCTAAACTAGGAAGAAGTCCCAGCCAGGAACTAGGTCCTCCTACTCCTAAACTAGGAAGAAGTCCCAGCCGGGAACTAGGTCCTCCTACTCCTAAACCAGGCAGAAGTCCCAGCCGGGAACTAGGTCCTCCTACTCCTAAACCAGACAGAAGTCCCAGCCAGGAACTAGGTCCTCCTACTCCTAAACTAGGAAGAAGTCCCAGCCAGGAACTAGGTCCTCCTACTCCTAAACTAGGCAGAAGTCCCAGCCAGGAACTAGGTCCTCCTACTCCTAAACCAGACAGAAGTCCCAGCCAGGAACTAGGTCCTCCTACTCCTAAACCAGACAGAAGTCCCAGCCAGGAACTAGGTCCTCCTACTCCTAAACTAGGCAGAAGTCCCAGCCAGGAACTAGGTCCTCCTACTCCTAAACCAGACAGAAGTCCCAGCCAGGAACTAGGTCCTCCTACTCCTAAACCAGACAGAAGTCCCAGCCAGGAACTAGGTCCTCCTACTCCTAAACTAGGCAGAAGTCCCAGCCAGGAACTAGGTCCTCCTACTCCTAAACCAGGCAGAAGTCCCAGCCGGGAACTAGGTCCTCCTACTCCTAAACCAGACAGAAGTCCCAGCCAGGAACTAGGTCCTCCTACTCCTAAACTAGGAAGAAGTCCCAGCCAGGAACTAGGTCCTCCTACTCCTAAACTAGGCAGAAGTCCCAGCCAGGAACTAGGTCCTCCTACTCCTAAACCAGACAGAAGTCCCAGCCAGGAACTAGGTCCTCCTACTCCTAAACTAGGCAGAAGTCCCAGCCAGGAACTAGGTCCTCCTACTCCTAAACTAGGCAGAAGTCCCAGCCGGGAACTAGGTCCTCCTACTCCTAAACCAGACAGAAGTCCCAGCCAGGAACTAGGTCCTCCTACTCCTAAACTAGGAAGAAGTCCCAGCCAGGAACTAGGTCCTCCTACTCCTAAACTAGGCAGAAGTCCCAGCCAGGAACTAGGTCCTCCTACTCCTAAACTAGGCAGAAGTCCCAGCCAGGAACTAGGTCCTCCTACTCCTAAACTAGGCAGAAGTCCCAGCCGGGAACTAGGTCCTCCTACTCCTAAACTAGGCAGAAGTCCCAGCCGGGAACTAGGTCCTCCTAGTCCTAAACTAGGAAGAAGTCCCAGCCAGGAACTAGGTCCTCCTACTCCTAAACTAGGCAGAAACAATCTGAAGCCTATAGCAGAGTGGGAGGAGTTATGCCTGTAGGGACGGCCCCATAGGCGTGGTAAAGCTTTTTCCTGCCTCGTGTTCTACTCCTGTAGGGGGCAGCATAACCCAATGGTGAAGAAGATATGGAGCTGCGTCTGTCAATGAACGATAGAGAAATGCGTTGGATGAATTTTGCTCACACAATGTAATCTCCGATTTGTGAAATATAAAATCTGATGATGTGAGGAATAAATCGATACCAGAAGACGTCACACGGCGCCAGGACCTGAGAACCTCCATAGGAGACACTTTACAGGGCTTTCCAGGTGAGCGGTTCAGAGTTCACACAGGAAGTCTGCTGATTGGACCATCGCTCCGATATTCATGGCGATACCTCACCTTATAATGAAGGTGAATATTGACTCACATAAAAGTGCTATAGAACATTAAACACAAGTACCCATAATAATCCATTTATAGAAATAAAAGTCCTTTCAATGGTGAATAAATATACAAATGTCCTTAAAGTGCTCGCTGCAAACCTTGGACTTTGATATGAAGCGCCTTCACCAAACCGTATCCACCCAGTGCTCAGATAAAATACTTCTTACCAGAATGATCCCCTGATGACGTCAGCACGCCTGACGAAACATGCTTCGGGAGCGTGAGACCGTAGAGTTCCTGGTTGTGGTGGAGCGCAGATGCGGAAGCGGCGTACCATCCACCTGAACAGATAAATGTTCTTTTCACCGCTATGGAGTAAGTGCAATTCTTTTCAATTAAACCGGATTTTACATTATTACACTATTGGAGTTTCTTTTATTTTCATTGTGATGTCTGTAGCCCCGGAGCAGCCTCTTGTTAACTGGCTCTCTATACACTGGATGTGGAGACATTACTCGGAGCGTTTGTGGAGACATTACTCAGAGCGTTTGTGGAGACATTGCTCGGAGCGTTTGTGGAGACATTGCTCGGAGCGTTTGTGGAGACATTGCTCGGAGCGTTTGTGGAGACATTGCTCGGAGCGTTTGTGGAGACATTACTCGGAGCGTTTGTGGAGACATTACTCGGAGCGTTTGTGGAGACATTACTCGGAGCGTTTGTGGAGACATTACTCGGAGCGTTTGTGGAGACATTACTCGGAGCGTTTGTGGAGACATTACTCGGAGCGTTTGTGGAGACATTACTCGGAGCGTTTGTGGAGACATTACTCGGAGCGTTTGTGGAGACATTACTCGGAGCGTTTGTGGAGTCTCATGCTGTTTGGGACCCCCTGTAATTAAGGGGTGAACTTCTTCTGGTAAGAAGCACTGGGTGGATACGGTTTGGTGAAGGCGCTTCATATCAAAGTCCAAGGTTTGCAGCGAGCACTTTAAGGACATTTGTATATTTATTCACCATTGAAAGGACTTTTATTTCTATGAATGGATTATTAGGGGTACTTGTGTTTAATGTTCTATAGCACTTTTATGTGAGTCAATATTCACCTTCATTATAATTGCACACGTTTTTACGTTATATTTTGCTGCTCGCAGGTGGAAGAAGTTCCCTTATTGGTTAATAACTGTCTTATAATTCACATTATTTTATTTATTCACTGTCAAATATTCATCCGTTTGCGCAGTTCTGTTTTTTTGGTTTACACCCATTATTATTTCTTCATACCTCACATGTGCTACAATCACCAATAACAAGAGTACAAGACTTGCAAGAAGTGCGGGGGTCAGGGGGGGGGAGGTGTACAGAGTGCGGGGGTCAGGGGGGTGAGGTGTACAGAGTGCGGGGGTCAGGGGGGTGAGGTGTACAGAGTGCGGGGGTCAGGGGGGTGAGGTGTACAGAGTGAGGGGGTCAGGGGGGTGAGGTGTACAGAGTGCGGGGGTCAGGAGGTGAGGTGTACAGAGTGCGGGGGTCAGGAGGTGAGGTGTACAGAGTGCAGGGGTCAGGAAGGTGAGGTGTACAGACTGCGGGGGTCAGGGGGGTGAGGTGTACAGAGTGCGGGGGTCAGGGGGTGAGGTGTACAGAGTGCGGGGGTCAGGGGGGGGGAGGGGTACAGAGTGCGGGGGTCAGGGGGGGGGAGGTGTACAGAGTGCAGGGGTCAGGGAGGTGAGGTGTACAGAGTGAGGGGGTCAGGGGGGTGAGGTGTACAGAGTGCGGGGGTCAGGGGGGGGAGGTGTACAGAGTGCAGGGGTCAGGGAGGTGAGGTGTACAGAGTGCGGGGGTCAGGGGGGTGAGGTGTACAGAGTGCGGGGGTCAGGGGGTGAGGTGTACAGAGTGCAGGGGTCAGGGGGGTGAGGTGTACAGAGTGCGGGGGTCAGGGGGGTGAGGTGTACAGAGTGCGGGGGTCAGGGGGTGAGGTGTACAGAGTGCGGGGGTCAGGGGGGGGGGAGGTGTACAGAGTGCGGGGGTCAGGGGGGGGAGGTGTACAGAGTGCAGGGGTCAGGGAGGTGAGGTGTACAGAGTGAGGGGGTCAGGGGGGTGAGGTGTACAGAGTGCGGGGGTCAGGGGGGGGAGGTGTACAGAGTGCAGGGGTCAGGGAGGTGAGGTGTACAGAGTGCAGGGGTCAGGGGGGTGAGGTGTACAGAGTGCAGGGGTCAGGGGGTGAGGTGTACAGAGTGCGGGGGTCAGGGGGGGGGAGGTGTACAGAGTGCGGGGGTCAGGGGGGGGGAGGTGTACAGAGTGCAGGGGTCAGGGAGGTGAGGTGTACAGAGTGAGGGGGTCAGGGGGGTGAGGTGTACAGAGTGCGGGGGTCAGGGGGGTGAGGTGTACAGAGTGGGGGGTCAGGGAGGTGAGGTGTACAGAGTGCGGGGGTCAGGGGGGGGGAGGTGTACAGAGTGCGGGGGTCAGGGGGGGTGAGGTCTACAGAGTGCGGGGGTCAGGGGGGTGAGGTCTACAGAGTGCGGGGGTCAGGGGGGTGAGGTGTACAGAGTGCGGGGGTCAGGGGGGTGAGGTGTACAGAGTGGGGGGGTCAGGGGAGGGAGGTGTACAGAGTGCAGGGGGTGAGGTGTACAGAGTGCGGGGGTCAGGGGGTGAGGTGTACAGAGTGCGGGGGTCAGGGAGGTGAGGTGTACAGAGTGCGGGGGTCAGGGGGGTGAGGTGTACAGAGTGGGGGGGTGAGGTGTACAGAGTGCGGGGGTCAGGGGGGTGAGGTGTACAGAGTGCGGGGGTCAGGGGGGTGAGGTGTACAGAGTGCGGGGGTCAGGGGGGTGAGGTGTACAGAGTGCGGGGGTCAGGGGGGTGAGGTGTACAGAGTGCAGGGGGTCAGGGGAGTGAGGTGTACAGAGTGCGGGGGTCAGGGGGGGAGGTGTACAGAGTGCGGGGGTCAGGGGGTGAGGTGTACAGAGTGCAGGGGGTCAGGTGTACAGAGTGCGGGGGGTGAGGTGTACAGAGTGCGGGGGTCAGGGTGGTGAGGTGTACAGAGTGCGGGGGGTGAGGTGTACAGAGTGCGGGGGTCAGGGGGGTGAGGTGTACAGAGTGCGGGGGTCAGGAGGGTGAGGTGTACAGAGTGTGGGGGTCAGGGGGGTGAGGAGTACAGAGTGCGGGGGTCAGGGGGGGGGGAGGTGTACAGAGTGCGGGGGTCAGGGGCGGGGAGGTGTACAGAGTGCAGGGGGTCAGGGGGGGGAGGTGTACAGAGTGCAGGGGGTCAGGGGGGTGAGGTGTACAGAGTGCAGGGGGTGAGGTGTACAGAGTGCGGGGGGTGAGGTGTACAGAGTGCGGGGGGTGAGGTGTACAGAGTGCGGGGGGTGAGGTGTACAGAGTGCAGGGGTCAGGGGGGTGAGGTGTACAGAGTGCAGGGGTCAGGGGGGGGGTGTACAGAGTGCGGGGGTCAGGGGGGTGAGGTGTACAGAGTGCGGGGGTCAGGGGGGGGAGGTGTACAGAGTGCAGGGGTCAGGGGGGTGAGGTGTACAGAGTGCGGGGGTCAGGGGGGTGAGGTGTACAGAGTGCGGGGGTCAGGGGGGTGAGGTGTACAGAGTGCGGGGGTCAGGGGGGGGGAAGGTGTACAGAGTGCAGGGGTCAGGGGGGTGAGGTGTACAGAGTGCGGGGGTCAGGGGGGGAGGTGTACAGAGTGCAGGGGTCAGGGGGGTGAGGTGTACAGAGTGCGGGGGTCAGGGGGGGGGAGGTGTACAGAGTGCGGGGGTCAGGGGGGGGAGGTGTACAGAGTGCGGGGGTCAGGTGTACAGAGTGCGGGGAGGTGAGGTGTACAGAGTGCAGGGGTCAGGGGGGGAGGTGTACAGAGTGCAGGGTCAGGGGGGGGGAGGTGTACAGAGTGCGGGGGTCAGGGGGTGAGGTGTATAGAGTGCGGGGGTCAGGGGGGTGAGGTGTACAGAGTGCGGGGTCAGGGGGGTGAGGTGTACAGAGTGCGGGGGTCAGGGGGGTGAGGTGTACAGAGTGCGGGGTCAGGGGGGTGAGGTGTACAGAGTGTGGGGGGTGAGGGGGGTGAGGTGTACAGAGTGCGGGGGTCAGGGGGGGAGGTGTACAGAGTGCGGGGGTCAGGGGGTGAGGTGTACAGAGTGCAGGGGGTCAGGTGTACAGAGTGCGGGGGGTAAGGTGTACAGAGTGCGGGGGTCAGGGTGGTGAGGTGTACAGAGTGCGGGGGGTGAGGTGTACAGAGTGCGGGGGTCAGGGGGGTGAGGTGTACAGAGTGCGGGGGTCAGGAGGGTGAGGTGTACAGAGTGTGGGGGTCAGGGGGGTGAGGAGTACAGAGTGCGGGGGTCAGGGGGGGGGAGGTGTACAGAGTGCGGGGGTCAGGGGGGTGAGGTGTACAGAGTGCAGGGGGTCAGGGGGGGGGAGGTGTACAGAGTGCAGGGGGTCAGGGGGGTGAGGTGTACAGAGTGCGGGGGGTGAGGTGTACAGAGTGCGGGGGGTGAGGTGTACAGAGTGCGGGGGGTGAGGTGTACAGAGTGCGGGGGTCAGGGGGGTGAGGTGTACAGAGTGCAGGGGTCAGGGGGGTGAGGTGTACAGAGTGCAGGGGTCAGGGGGGGGGGGTGTACAGAGTGCGGGGGTCAGGGGGGTGAGGTGTACAGAGTGCGGGGGTCAGGGGGGGGAGGTGTACAGAGTGCAGGGGTCAGGGGGGTGAGGTGTACAGAGTGCGGGGGTCAGGGGGGTGAGGTGTACAGAGTGCGGGGGTCAGGGGGGTGAGGTGTACAGAGTGCGGGGGTCAGGAGGGGGAAGGTGTACAGAGTGCAGGGGTCAGGGGGGTGAGGTGTACAGAGTGCGGGGGTCAGGGGGGGGAGGTGTAAAGAGTGCAGGGGTCAGGGGGGTGAGGTGTACAGAGTGCGGGGGTCAGGGGGGGGAGGTGTACAGAGTGCGGGGGTCAGGGGGGGGAGGAGTACAGAGTGCGGGGGTCAGGGGGGGGAGGTGTACAGAGTGCGGGGGTCAGGGGGTGAGGTGTACAGAGTGCAGGGGGTCAGGGGGGTGAGGTGTACAGAGTGCGGGGAGGTGAGGTGTACAGAGTGCAGGGGTCAGGGGGGGAGGTGTACAGAGTGCAGGGTCAGGGGGGGGGAGGTGTACAGAGTGCGGGGGTCAGGGGGTGAGGTGTACAGAGTGCGGGGGTCAGGGGGGTGAGGTGTACAGAGTGCGGGGTCAGGGGGGTGAGGTGTACAGAGTGCGGGGGTCAGGGGGGTGAGGTGTACAGAGTGCGGGGTCAGGGGGGTGAGGTGTACAGAGTGTGGGGGGTGAGGTGTACAGAGTGCGGGGGTCAGGGGGGTGAGGTGTACAGAGTGCAGGGGGTCAGGGGGTGAGGTGTACAGAGTGCAGGGGGTCAGGGGGTGAGGTGTACAGAGTGCGGGGGTCAGGGGGGTGAGGTGTACAGAGTGCAGGCGGTCAGGGGGGTGAGGTGTACAGAGTGCGGGGGGTAAGGTGTACAGAGTGCGGGGTCAGGGGGGTGAGGTGTACAGAGTGCGGGGGTCAGGGGGGTGAGGTGTACAGAGTGCAGGCGGTCAGGGGGGTGAGGTGTACAGAGTGCGGGGGTCAGGGGGGTGAGGTGTACAGAGTGCGGGGGTCAGGGGGGTGAGGTGTACAGAGTGCGGGGGTCAGGGGGGTGAGGTGTACAGAGTGCGGGGGTCAGGGGGGTGAGGAGTACAGCGTGCGGGGGTCAGGGGGGTCAGGGGGGTGAGGTGTACAGAGTGCGGGGGTCAGGGGGTGAGGTGTACAGAGTGAGAGGGTCAGGGGGGGTGAGGTGTACAGAGTGCGGGGGTCAGGGGGGTGAGGTGTACAGAGTGCAGGGGGTCAGGGGGGTGAGGTGTACAGAGTGCGGGGGTCAGGGGGTGAGGTGTACAGAGTGAGAGGGTCAGGGGGGGGGGAGGTGTACAGAGTGCGGGGGTCAGGGGGGTGAGGTGTACAGAGTGCAGGGGTCAGGGGGTGAGGTGTACAGAGTGCGGGGGTCAGGGGGGTGAGGTGTACAGAGTGCGGGGGTCAGGGGGGGGGAGGTGTACAGAGAGCGGGGGTCAGGGGGGTGAGGTGTACAGAGTGCGGGGGTCAGGGGGGTGAGGTGTACAGAGTGTAGGGGGTCAGGGGGTGAGGTGTACAGAGTGCGGGGGTCAGGGGGTGAGGTGTACAGACTGCGGGGGTCAGGGGGGTGAGGTGTACAGAGTGCGGGGGTCAGGGGGTGAGGTGTACAGAGTGCGGGGGTCAGGGGGGGGGGAGGTGTACAGAGTGCGGGGGTCAGGGGGGGGGGGAGGTGTACAGAGTGCAGGGGTCAGGGAGGTGAGGTGTACAGAGTGAGGGGGTCAGGGGGGTGAGGTGTACAGAGTGCGGGGGTCAGGGGGGGGAGGTGTACAGAGTGCAGGGGTCAGGGAGGTGAGGTGTACAGAGTGCGGGGGTCAGGGGGGTGAGGTGTACAGAGTGCGGGGGTCAGGGGGTGAGGTGTACAGAGTGCGGGGGCCAGGGGGGGGAGGTGTACAGAGTGCGGGGGTCAGGGGGGGGGAGGTGTACAGAGTGCAGGGGTCAGGGAGGTGAGGTGTACAGAGTGAGGGGGTCAGGGGGGTGAGGTGTACAGAGTGCGGGGGTCAGGGGGGTGAGGTGTACAGAGTGGGGGGTCAGGGAGGTGAGGTGTACAGAGTGCGGGGGTCAGGGGGGGGAGGTGTACAGAGTGCGGGGGTCAGGGGGGGTGAGGTGTACAGAGTGCGGGGGTCAGGGGGGTGAGGTGTACAGAGTGCGGGGGTCAGGGGGGTCAGGAGTACAGAGTGCGGGGGTCAGGGGGGTGAGGAGTACAGAGTGCGGGGGTCAGGGGGGTGAGGTGTACAGAGTGCGGGGGTCAGGGGGTGAGGTGTACAGAGTGAGAGGGTCAGGGGGGGTGAGGTGTACAGAGTGCGGGGGTCAGGGGGGTGAGGTGTACAGAGTGCAGGGGGTCAGGGGGGTGAGGTGTACAGAGTGCGGGGGTCAGGGGGTGAGGTGTACAGAGTGAGAGGGTCAGGGGGGGGAGGTGTACAGAGTGCGGGGGTCAGGGGGGTGAGGTGTACAGAGTGCAGGGGGTGAGGTGTACAGGGTGCGGGGGTCAAGGGGGTGAGGTGTACAGAGTGCGGGGGTCAGGGGGGGGGGAGGTGTACAGAGAGCGGGGGTCAGGGGGGTGAGGTGTACAGAGTGCGGGGGTCAGGGGGGTGAGGTGTACAGAGTGAGGGGGTCAGGGGGTGAGGTGTACAGAGTGTAGGGGGTCAGGGGGTGAGGTGTACAGAGTGCGGGGGTCAGGGGGTGAGGTGTACAGACTGCGGGGGTCAGGGGGGTGAGGTGTACAGAGTGCGGGGGTCAGGGGGTGAGGTGTACAGAGTGCGGGGGTCAGGGGGGGGAGGTGTACAGAGTGCGGGGGTCAGGGGGGGGGGAGGTGTACAGAGTGCGGGGGTCAGGGGGGGGGAGGTGTACAGAGTGCAGGGGTCAGGGAGGTGAGGTGTACAGAGTGAGGGGGTCAGGGGGGTGAGGTGTACAGAGTGCGGGGGTCAGGGGGGGGAGGTGTACAGAGTGCAGGGGTCAGGGAGGTGAGGTGTACAGAGTGCGGGGGTCAGGGGGTGAGGTGTACAGAGTGCGGGGGTCAGGGGGGGGGAGGTGTACAGAGTGCGGGGGTCAGGGGGGGGGGGAGGTGTACAGAGTGCAGGGGTCAGGGAGGTGAGGTGTACAGAGTGAGGGGGTCAGGGGGGTGAGGTGTACAGAGTGCGGGGGTCAGGGGGGTGAGGTGTACAGAGTGGGGGGTCAGGGAGGTGAGGTGTACAGAGTGCGGGGGTCAGGGGGGGGGAGGTGTACAGAGTGCGGGGGTCAGGGGGGGTGAGGTCTACAGAGTGCGGGGGTCAGGGGGGTGAGGTGTACAGAGTGCGGGGGTCAGGGGGGTGAGGTGTACAGAGTGGGGGGGTCAGGGGGGGAGGTGTACAGAGTGCAGGGGGTGAGGTGTACAGAGTGCGGGGGTCAGGGGGTGAGGTGTACAGAGTGCGGGGGTCAGGGGGGTGAGGTGTACAGAGTGGGGGGGTGAGGTGTACAGAGTGCGGGGGTCAGGGGGGTGAGGTGTACAGAGTGCGGGGGTCAGGGGGGTGAGGTGTACAGAGTGCGGGGGTCAGGGGGGGAGGTGTACAGAGTGCAGGGGGTGAGGTGTACAGAGTGCAGGGGGTCAGGGGGTGAGGTGTACAGAGTGCGGGGGTCAGGGGGGGGGGAGGTGTACAGAGTGCGGGGGTCAGGGGGGTGAGGTGTACAGAGTGCGGGGGTCAGGGGGGGGGGTGTACAGAGTGAGGGGGTCAGGGGGGTGAGGTGTACAGAGTGGGGGGGTCAGGGGGGTGAGGTGTACAGAGTGCGGGGGTCAGGGAGGTGAGGTGTACAGAGTGCGGGGGGTCAGGGGGGGGGGTGTACAGAGTGGGGGGGTCAGGGGGGTGAGGTGTACAGAGTGCGGGGGTCAGGGGGTGAGGTGTACAGAGTGCGGGGGTCGGGGGGGGGGTGTACAGAGTGAGGGGGTCAGGGGGGTGAGGTGTACAGAGTGGGGGGGTCAGGGGGGTGAGGTGTACAGAGTGCGGGGGTCAGGGGGGTGAGGTGTACAGAGTGCGGGGGTCAGGAGGGTGAGGTGTACAGAGTGTGGGGGTCAGGGGGGTGAGGTGTACAGAGTGCGGGGGTCAGGGGGTGAGGTGTACAGAGTGCGGGGGTCAGGGGGGGGGGTGTACAGAGTGAGGGGGTCAGGGGGTGAGGTGTACAGAGTGCGGGGGTCAGGGGGTGAGGTGTACAGAGTGCGGGGGTCAGGGGGGGGGGTGTACAGAGTGAGGGGGTCAGGGGGGTGAGGTGTACAGAGTGCGGGGGTCAGGGGGGGGGAGGTGTACAGAGTGCGGGGGTCAGGGGGGGGGGGAGGTGTACAGAGTGCAGGGGTCAGGGAGGTGAGGTGTACAGAGTGAGGGGGTCAGGGGGGTGAGGTGTACAGAGTGCGGGGGTCAGGGGGGTGAGGTGTACAGAGTGGGGGGTCAGGGAGGTGAGGTGTACAGAGTGCGGGGGTCAGGGGGGGGGGAGGTGTACAGAGTGCGGGGGTCAGGGGGGGTGAGGTCTACAGAGTGCGGGGGTCAGGGGGGTGAGGTGTACAGAGTGCGGGGGTCAGGGGGGTGAGGTGTACAGAGTGGGGGGGTCAGGGGGGGAGGTGTACAGAGTGCAGGGGGTGAGGTGTACAGAGTGCGGGGGTCAGGGGGTGAGGTGTACAGAGTGCGGGGGTCAGGGGGGTGAGGTGTACAGAGTGGGGGGTGAGGTGTACAGAGTGCGGGGGTCAGGGGGGTGAGGTGTACAGAGTGCGGGGGTCAGGGGGGTGAGGTGTACAGAGTGGGGGGGTCAGGGGGGTGAGGTGTACAGAGTGCAGGGGGTCAGGGGGTGAGGTGTACAGAGTGCGGGGGTCAGGGGGGGGGAGGTGTACAGAGTGCGGGGGTCAGGGGGGTGAGGTGTACAGAGTGCGGGGGTCAGGGGGGGGGGTGTACAGAGTGAGGGGGTCAGGGGGGTGAGGTGTACAGAGTGCGGGGGTCAGGGAGGTGAGGTGTACAGAGTGCGGGGGGTCAGGGGGGGGGGTGTACAGAGTGGGGGGGTCAGGGGGGTGAGGTGTACAGAGTGCGGGGGTCAGGGGGGGAGGTGTACAGAGTGCAGGGGGTGAGGTGTACAGAGTGCAGGGGGTCAGGGGGTGAGGTGTACAGAGTGCGGGGGTCAGGGGGGGGGGAGGTGTACAGAGTGCGGGGGTCAGGGGGGTGAGGTGTACAGAGTGCGGGGGTCAGGGGGGGGGGGTGTACAGAGTGGGGGGGTCAGGGGGGTGAGGTGTACAGAGTGCGGGGGTCAGGGAGGTGAGGTGTACAGAGTGCGGGGGGTCAGGGGGGGGGGGTGTACAGAGTGGGGGGGTCAGGGGGGTGAGGTGTACAGAGTGCGGGGGTCAGGGGGGGGGTGTACAGAGTGAGGGGGTCAGGGGGGTGAGGTGTACAGAGTGGGGGGGTCAGGGGGGGGGTGTACAGAGTGAGGGGGTCAGGGGGGTGAGGTGTACAGAGTGGGGGGGTCAGGGGGGTGAGGTGTACAGAGTGCGGGGGTCAGGGGGGTGAGGTGTACAGAGTGGGGGGGTCAGGGGGTGAGGTGTACAGAGTGCGGGGGGTCAGGGGGGGGGGGGTGTACAGAGTGGGGGGGTCAGGGGGGTGAGGTGTACAGAGTGCGGGGGTCAGGGGGGGGGGTGTACAGAGTGGGGGGGTCAGGGGGGTGAGGTGTACAGAGTGCGGGGGGTCAGGGGGGGGGGGTGTACAGAGTGGGGGGGTAAGGGGGGTGAGGTGTACAGAGTGCGGGGGTCAGGGGGTGAGGTGTACAGAGTGCGGGGGTCAGGGGGTGAGGTGTACAGAGTGCGGGGGTCAGGGGGGGGGGTGTACAGAGTGAGGGGGTCAGGGGGGTGAGGTGTACAGAGTGGGGGGGTCAGGGGGGGGGGGTGTACAGAGTGGGGGGGTCAGGGGGGTGAGGTGTACAGAGTGCGGGGGTCAGGGGGTGAGGTGTACAGAGTGAGGGGGTCAGGGGGGTGAGGTGTACAGAGTGGGGGGGTCAGGGGGGGGGGGTGTACAGAGTGGGGGGGTCAGGGGGGGGGGTGTACAGAGTGGGGGGGTCAGGGGGTGAGGTGTACAGAGTGCGGGGGTCAGGGGGGGGGGGTGTACAGAGTGGGGGGGTCAGGGGGGGGAGGTGTACAGAGTGAGGGGGTCAGGGGGGTGAGGTGTACAGAGTGGGGGGGTCAGGGGGGGGGGTGTACAGAGTGGGGGGGTCAGGGGGTGAGGTGTACAGAGTGCGGGGGTCAGGGGGGTGAGGTGTACAGAGTGCGGGGGTCAGGGGGGGGGTGTACAGAGTGAGGGGGTCAGGGGGGTGAGGTGTACAGAGTGGGGGGGTCAGGGGGGGGGTGTACAGAGTGAGGGGGTCAGGGGGGTGAGGTGTACAGAGTGCGGGGGTCAGGGGGGGGGTGTACAGAGTGAGGGGGTCAGGGGGGTGAGGTGTACAGAGTGGGGGGGTCAGGGGGGGGGTGTACAGAGTGGGGGGGTCAGGGGGGTGAGGTGTACAGAGTGCGGGGGTCAGGGGGGGGGTGTACAGAGTGAGGGGGTCAGGGGGGTGAGGTGTACAGAGTGGGGGGGTCAGGGGGGGGGTGTACAGAGTGAGGGGGTCAGGGGGGTGAGGTGTACAGAGTGGGGGGGTCAGGGGGGTGAGGTGTACAGAGTGCGGGGGTCAGGGGGGTGAGGTGTACAGAGTGGGGGGGTCAGGGGGTGAGGTGTACAGAGTGCGGGGGGTCAGGGGGGGGGGGTGTACAGAGTGGGGGGGTCAGGGGGGTGAGGTGTACAGAGTGCGGGGGTCAGGGGGGGGGGGTGTACAGAGTGGGGGGGTCAGGGGGGTGAGGTGTACAGAGTGCGGGGGGTCAGGGGGGGGGGGTGTACAGAGTGGGGGGGTCAGGGGGGTGAGGTGTACAGAGTGCGGGGGTCAGGGGGTGAGGTGTACAGAGTGCGGGGGTCAGGGGGTGAGGTGTACAGAGTGCGGGGGTCAGGGGGGGGGTGTACAGAGTGAGGGGGTCAGGGGGGTGAGGTGTACAGAGTGGGGGGGTCAGGGGGGGGGGGTGTACAGAGTGGGGGGGTCAGGGGGGTGAGGTGTACAGAGTGCGGGGGTCAGGGGGTGAGGTGTACAGAGTGAGGGGGTCAGGGGGGTGAGGTGTACAGAGTGGGGGGGTCAGGGGGGGGGGGTGTACAGAGTGGGGGGGTCAGGGGGGGGGGTGTACAGAGTGGGGGGGTCAGGGGGTGAGGTGTACAGAGTGCGGGGGTCAGGGGGGGGGGGTGTACAGAGTGGGGGGGTCAGGGGGGGGAGGTGTACAGAGTGAGGGGGTCAGGGGGGTGAGGTGTACAGAGTGGGGGGGTCAGGGGGGGGGGTGTACAGAGTGGGGGGGTCAGGGGGTGAGGTGTACAGAGTGCGGGGGTCAGGGGGGTGAGGTGTACAGAGTGCGGGGGTCAGGGGGGGGGTGTACAGAGTGAGGGGGTCAGGGGGGTGAGGTGTACAGAGTGGGGGGGTCAGGGGGGGGGTGTACAGAGTGAGGGGGTCAGGGGGATGAGGTGTACAGAGTGCGGGGGTCAGGGGGGGGGTGTACAGAGTGAGGGGGTCAGGGGGGTGAGGTGTACAGAGTGGGGGGGTCAGGGGGGGGGTGTACAGAGTGGGGGGGTCAGGGGGGTGAGGTGTACAGAGTGCGGGGGTCAGGGGGGGGTGTACAGAGTGAGGGGGTCAGGGGGGTGAGGTGTACAGAGTGGGGGGGTCAGGGGGGGGGTGTACAGAGTGAGGGGGTCAGGGGGGTGAGGTGTACAGAGTGGGGGGGTCAGGGGGGTGAGGTGTACAGAGTGCGGGGGTCAGGGGGGTGAGGTGTACAGAGTGGGGGGGTCAGGGGGTGAGGTGTACAGAGTGCGGGGGGTCAGGGGGGGGGGGTGTACAGAGTGGGGGGGTCAGGGGGGTGAGGTGTACAGAGTGCGGGGGGTCAGGGGGGGGGGGTGTACAGAGTGGGGGGGTCAGGGGGGTGAGGTGTACAGAGTGCGGGGGTCAGGGGGTGAGGTGTACAGAGTGCGGGGGTCAGGGGGTGAGGTGTACAGAGTGCGGGGGTCAGGGGGGGGGTGTACAGAGTGAGGGGGTCAGGGGGGGGGGGTGTACAGAGTGGGGGGGTCAGGGGGGTGAGGTGTACAGAGTGAGGGGGTCAGGGGGGTGAGGTGTACAGAGTGAGGGGGTCAGGGGGGGGGGGTGTACAGAGTGCGGGGGTCAGGGGGGGGAGGTGTACAGAGTGAGGGGGTCAGGGGGGGGAGGTGTACAGAGTGCGGGGGTCAGGGGGGGGGGGGTGTACAGAGTGGGGGGGTCAGGGGGGGGAGGTGTACAGAGTGAGGGGGTCAGGGGGGTGAGGTGTACAGAGTGGGGGGGTCAGGGGGTGAGGTGTACAGAGTGCGGGGGTCAGGGGGGGGGGGTGTACAGAGTGGGGGGGTCAGGGGGGGGAGGTGTACAGAGTGCGGGGGTCAGGGGGGGGAGGTGTACAGAGTGAGGGGGTCAGGGGGGGGAGGTGTACAGAGTGTGGGGGTCAGGGGGGGGAGGTGTACAGAGTGGGGGGGTCAGGGGGGGGAGGAGTACAGAGTGGGGGGGTCAGGGGGTGAGGTGTACAGAGTGCGGGGGTCAGGGGGGGGGGGTGTACAGAGTGGGGGGGTCAGGGGGGGGAGGTGTACAGAGTGGGGGGGTCAGGGGGGGGAGGTGTACAGAGTGAGGGGGTCAGGGGGGGGAGGTGTACAGAGTGTGGGGGTCAGGGGGGGGAGGTGTACAGAGTGGGGGGGTCAGGGGGGGGAGGAGTACAGAGTGGGGGGGTCAGGGGGGGGGAGGTGTACAGAGTGCAGGGGGTCAGGGGGGGGAGGTGTACAGAGTGCGGGGGTCAGGGAGGGGGGGTGGGCGGAGTATAGGGGTCTGAGGGTGGAGTGTTGGGGGAGGGGGGGGTCACATTGTGTTTAGGAATAGCCCCTCCCCTCCCCCCAGGCTCTCCTCACCGTCCTCTCCTCATGAAGATGCGGATAACTCGGGGGGCGGGGCTCTGCATTGAGCGGGAAACTGAACAGACTTTATTTCTGTCAGTGGGCGGAGAATGTAGAATTGTGGGCGGGGTGATTTTAGGAGGTGAGTCACATGATCAGTGATATGAGAAGGGGGCGGGGTTGATTCTATACACACCGGAAGTGGGAGGAGTCTCCGATATTCGCCATTCACCGCAGTGACTCCGATATACACAATCCTCCCAGGTGACACCTCATGAGGAAAATTACAACCAATCTCCTCCCCATAGCAACCAATCTCCTCCCCATAGCAACCAATCTCCTCCCCATAGCAACCAATTTCCTCTCCATAGCAACCAATCTCCTCCCCATAGCAACCAATTTCCTCCCCATAGCAACCAATCTCCTCCCCATAGCAACCAATCTCCTCCCCATAACAACCAGTCTCCTCCCCATAGCAACCAATCTCCTCCCCATAGCAACCAATCTCCTCCCCATAGCAACCAATCTCCTCCCCATAACAACCAGTCTCCTCCCCATAGCAACCAATCTCCTCCCCATAGAAACCAATCTCCTCCCCATAGCAACCAATCTCCTCCCCATAGCAACCAATCTCCCCATAGCAACCAATCTCCTCCACATAGCAACCAAATTCCTCTCCATAGCAACCAATCTCCTCCCCATAACAACCAGTCTCCTCCCCATAGCAACCAATCTCCTCCCCATAACAACCAGTCTCCTCCCCATAGCAACCAATCCCCTCCCCATAGCAACCAATCTCCTCCACATAGCAACCAAATTCCTCTCCATAGCAACCAATCTCCTCCCCATAGCAACCAATCTCCTCCCCATAGCAACCAATCTCCTCCCCATAACAACCAGTCTCCTCCCCATAGCAACCAATCCCCTCCCCATAGCAACCAATCTCCTCCACATAGCAACCAAATTCCTCTCCATAGCAACCAATCTCCTCCCCATAACAACCAATCTCCTCCCCATAGCAACCAATTTCCTCTCCATAGCAACCAATCTCCTCCCCATAGCAACCAATTTCCTCCCCATAGCAACCAATCTCCTCCCCATAGCAACCAATCCCCTCCCCATAGCAACCAATTACCTCCCCATAGCAACCAAATTCCTCTCCATAGCAACCAATCTCCTCCCCATAGCAACCAAATTCCTCTCCATAGCAACCAATCTCCTCCCCATAGCAACCAATTTCCTCTCCATAGCAACCAATCTCCTCCCCATAGCAACCTATTTCCTCCCCATAGCAACCAATCTCCTCCCCATAGCAACCAATCTCCTCCCCATAGCAACCAATCTCCTCCCCATAACAACCAGTCTCCTCCCCATAGCAACCAATCTCCTCCCCATAGAAACCAATCTCCT
The DNA here is from genome assembly GCF_965119305.1 of Pelophylax lessonae. Classification (NCBI taxonomy): domain Eukaryota; kingdom Metazoa; phylum Chordata; class Amphibia; order Anura; family Ranidae; genus Pelophylax; species Pelophylax lessonae. The sequence continues at coordinate 301,450,208 of NC_138775.1, forward strand.
CCCCATAGCAACCAATCTCCTCCCCATAACAACCAGTCTCCTCCCCATAGCAACCAATCTCCTCCACATAGCAACCAAATTCCTCTCCATAGCAACCAATCTCCTCCCCATAACAACCAGTCTCCTCCCCATAGCAACCAATCTCCTCCCCATAGCAACCAATCTCCTCCCCATAGCAACCAATCCCCTCCCCATAGCAACCAATCTCCTCCACATAGCAACCAAATTCCTCTCCATAGCAACCAATCTCCTCCCCATAGCAACCAATCTCCTCCCCATAACAACCAATCTCCTCCCCATAGCAACCAATTTCCTCTCCATAGCAACCAATCTCCTCCCCATAGCAACCAATCTCCTCCCCATAGCAACCAATCTCCTCCCCATAGCAACCAATCTCCTCCCCATAACAACCAGTCTCCTCCCCATAGCAACCAATCTCCTCCCCATAGCAACCAATCTCCTCCACATAGCAACCAAATTCCTCTCCATAGCAACCAATCTCCTCCCCATAACAACCAGTCTCCTCCCCATAGCAACCAATCTCCTCCCCATAGCAACCAATCTCCTCCCCATAGCAACCAATCCCCTCCCCATAGCAACCAATCTCCTCCACATAGCAACCAAATTCCTCTCCATAGCAACCAATCTCCTCCCCATAACAACCAGTCTCCTCCCCATAGCAACCAATCTCCTCCCCATAACAACCAGTCTCCTCCCCATAGCAACCAATCCCCTCCCCATAGCAACCAATCTCCTCCACATAGCAACCAAATTCCTCTCCATAGCAACCAATCTCCTCCCCATAGCAACCAATCTCCTCCCCATAGCAACCAATCTCCTCCCCATAACAACCAGTCTCCTCCCCATAGCAACCAATCCCCTCCCCATAGCAACCAATCTCCTCCACATAGCAACCAAATTCCTCTCCATAGCAACCAATCTCCTCCCCATAACAACCAATCTCCTCCCCATAGCAACCAATTTCCTCTCCATAGCAACCAATCTCCTCCCCATAGCAACCAATTTCCTCCCCATAGCAACCAATCTCCTCCCCATAGCAACCAATCCCCTCCCCATAGCAACCAATCTCCTCCACATAGCAACCAAATTCCTCTCCATAGCAACCAATCTCCTCCCCATAGCAACCAAATTCCTCTCCATAGCAACCAATCTCCTCCCCATAGCAACCAATTTCCTCTCCATAGCAACCAATCTCCTCCCCATAGCAACCTATTTCCTCCCCATAGCAACCAATCTCCTCCCCATAGCAACCAATCTCCTCCCCATAGCAACCAATCTCCTCCCCATAACAACCAGTCTCCTCCCCATAGCAACCAATCTCCTCCCCATAGAAACCAATCTCCTCCCCATAGCAACCAATCTCCTCCCCATAACAACCAGTCTCCTCCCCATAGCAACCAATCTCCTCCACATAGCAACCAAATTCCTCTCCATAGCAACCAATCTCCTCCCCATAACAACCAGTCTCCTCCCCATAGCAACCAATCTCCTCCCCATAGCAACCAATCTCCTCCCCATAGCAACCAATCCCCTCCCCATAGCAACCAATCTCCTCCACATAGCAACCAAATTCCTCTCCATAGCAACCAATCTCCTCCCCATAGCAACCAATCTCCTCCCCATAACAACCAATCTCCTCCCCATAGCAACCAATTTCCTCTCCATAGCAACCAATCTCCTCCCCATAGCAACCAATCTCCTCCCCATAGCAACCAATCTCCTCCCCATAGCAACCAATCTCCTCCCCATAACAACCAGTCTCCTCCCCATAGCAACCAATCTCCTCCCTATAGCAACCAATCTCCTCCACATAGCAACCAAATTCCTCTCCATAGCAACCAATCTCCTCCCCATAACAACCAGTCTCCTCCCCATAGCAACCAATCTCCTCCCCATAGCAACCAATCTCCTCCCCATAGCAACCAATCCCCTCCCCATAGCAACCAATCTCCTCCACATAGCAACCAAATTCCTCTCCATAGCAACCAATCTCCTCCCCATAGCAACCAATCTCCTCCCCATAACAACCAATCTCCTCCCCATAGCAACCAATTTCCTCTCCATAGCAACCAATCTCCTCCCCATAGCAACCAATTTCCTCCCCATAGCAACCAATCTCCTCCCCATAGCAACCAATCTCCTCCCCATAGCAACCAATCTCCTCCACATAGCAACCAATCTCCTCCACATAGCAACCAAATTCCTCTCCATAGCAACCAATCTCCTCCCCATAACAACCAGTCTCCTCCCCATAGCAACCAATCTCCTCCCCATAGCAACCAATCTCCTCCCCATAGCAACCAATCCCCTCCCCATAGCAACCAATCTCCTCCACATAGCAACCAAATTCCTCTCCATAGCAACCAATCTCCTCCCCATAGCAACCAAATTCCTCTCCATAGCAACCAATCTCCTCCCCATAGCAACCAATTTCCTCTCCATAGCAACCAATCTCCTCACCATAGCAACCAATCTCCTCCCCATAACAACCAATCTCCTCCCCATAGCAACCAATTTCCTCCCCATAGCAACCAATCTCCTCCCCATAACAACCAATCTCCTCCCCATAGCAACCAATTTCCTCTCCATAGCAACCAATCTCCTCCACATAGCAACCAATCTCCTCCACATAGCAACCAAATTCCTCTCCATAGCAACCAATCTCCTCCCCATAACAACCAGTCTCCTCCCCATAGCAACCAATCTCCTCCCCATAGCAACCAATCTCCTCCCCATAGCAACCAATCCCCTCCCCATAGCAACCAATCTCCTCCACATAGCAACCAAATTCCTCTCCATAGCAACCAATCTCCTCCCCATAGCAACCAATCTCCTCCCCATAACAACCAATCTCCTCCCCATAGCAACCAATTTCCTCTCCATAGCAACCAATCTCCTCCCCATAGCAACCAATCTCCTCCCCATAGCAACCAATCTCCTCCCCATAGCAACCAATCTCCTCCCCATAACAACCAGTCTCCTCCCCATAGCAACCAATCTCCTCCCCATAGCAACCAATCTCCTCCCCATAACAACCAGTCTCCTCCCCATAGCAACCAATCTCCTCCCCATAGCAACCAATCTCCTCCCCATAGCAACCAATCCCCTCCCCATAGCAACCAATCTCCTCCACATAGCAACCAAATTCCTCTCCATAGCAACCAATCTCCTCCCCATAGCAACCAAATTCCTCTCCATAGCAACCAATCTCCTCCCCATAGCAACCAATTTCCTCTCCATAGCAACCAATCTCCTCCCCATAGCAACCAATCTCCTCCCCATAACAACCAATCTCCTCCCCATAACAACCAATCTCCTCACCATAGCAACCAATTTCCTCTCCATAGCAACCAATCTCCTCCCCATAGCAACCAATTTCCTCCCCATAGCAACCAATCTCCTCCCCATAGCAACCAATCTCCTCCCCATAGCAACCAATCTCCTCCCCATAGCAACCAATCTCCTCCCCATAGCAACCAATCTCCTCCCCATAACAACCAGTCTCCTCCCCATAGCAACCAATCTCCTCCCCATAGCAACCAATCTCCTCCCCATAGAAACCAATCTCCTCCCCATAGCAACCAATCTCCTCCCCATAGCAACCAATCTCCCCATAGCAACCAATCTCCTCCACATAGCAACCAAATTCCTCTCCATAGCAACCAATCTCCTCCCCATAACAACCAGTCTCCTCCCCATAGCAACCAATCTCCTCCCCATAACAACCAGTCTCCTCCCCATAGCAACCAATCCCCTCCCCATAGCAACCAATCTCCTCCACATAGCAACCAAATTCCTCTCCATAGCAACCAATCTCCTCCCCATAGCAACCAATCTCCTCCCCATAGCAACCAATCTCCTCCCCATAACAACCAGTCTCCTCCCCATAGCAACCAATCCCCTCCCCATAGCAACCAATCTCCTCCACATAGCAACCAAATTCCTCTCCATAGCAACCAATCTCCTCCCCATAACAACCAATCTCCTCCCCATAGCAACCAATTTCCTCTCCATAGCAACCAATCTCCTCCCCATAGCAACCAATTTCCTCCCCATAGCAACCAATCTCCTCCCCATAGCAACCAATCCCCTCCCCATAGCAACCAATCTCCTCCACATAGCAACCAAATTCCTCTCCATAGCAACCAATCTCCTCCCCATAGCAACCAAATTCCTCTCCATAGCAACCAATCTCCTCCCCATAGCAACCAATTTCCTCTCCATAGCAACCAATCTCCTCCCCATAGCAACCTATTTCCTCCCCATAGCAACCAATCTCCTCCCCATAGCAACCAATCTCCTCCCCATAGCAACCAATCTCCTCCCCATAACAACCAGTCTCCTCCCCATAGCAACCAATCTCCTCCCCATAGAAACCAATCTCCTCCCCATAGCAACCAATCTCCTCCCCATAACAACCAGTCTCCTCCCCATAGCAACCAATCTCCTCCACATAGCAACCAAATTCCTCTCCATAGCAACCAATCTCCTCCCCATAACAACCAGTCTCCTCCCCATAGCAACCAATCTCCTCCCCATAGCAACCAATCTCCTCCCCATAGCAACCAATCCCCTCCCCATAGCAACCAATCTCCTCCACATAGCAACCAAATTCCTCTCCATAGCAACCAATCTCCTCCCCATAGCAACCAATCTCCTCCCCTTAACAACCAATCTCCTCCCCATAGCAACCAATTTCCTCTCCATAGCAACCAATCTCCTCCCCATAGCAACCAATCTCCTCCCCATAGCAACCAATCTCCTCCCCATAGCAACCAATCTCCTCCCCATAACAACCAGTCTCCTCCCCATAGCAACCAATCTCCTCCCCATAGCAACCAATCTCCTCCACATAGCAACCAAATTCCTCTCCATAGCAACCAATCTCCTCCCCATAACAACCAGTCTCCTCCCCATAGCAACCAATCTCCTCCCCATAGCAACCAATCTCCTCCCCATAGCAACCAATCCCCTCCCCATAGCAACCAATCTCCTCCACATAGCAACCAAATTCCTCTCCATAGCAACCAATCTCCTCCCCATAGCAACCAATCTCCTCCCCATAACAACCAATCTCCTCCCCATAGCAACCAATTTCCTCTCCATAGCAACCAATCTCCTCCCCATAGCAACCAATTTCCTCCCCATAGCAACCAATCTCCTCCCCATAGCAACCAATCTCCTCCCCATAGCAACCAATCTCCTCCCCATAGCAACCAATCTCCTCCACATAGCAACCAATCTCCTCCACATAGCAACCAAATTCCTCTCCATAGCAACCAATCTCCTCCCCATAACAACCAGTCTCCTCCCCATAGCAACCAATCTCCTCCCCATAGCAACCAATCTCCTCCCCATAGCAACCAATCCCCTCCCCATAGCAACCAATCTCCTCCACATAGCAACCAAATTCCTCTCCATAGCAACCAATCTCCTCCCCATAGCAACCAAATTCCTCTCCATAGCAACCAATCTCCTCCCCATAGCAACCAATTTCCTCTCCATAGCAACCAATCTCCTCACCATAGCAACCAATCTCCTCCCCATAACAACCAATCTCCTCCCCATAGCAACCAATTTCCTCTCCATAGCAACCAATCTCCTCCCCATAGCAACCAATCTCCTCCCCATAACAACCAATCTCCTCCCCATAGCAACCAATTTCCTCTCCATAGCAACCAATCTCCTCCACATAGCAACCAATCTCCTCCACATAGCAACCAAATTCCTCTCCATAGCAACCAATCTCCTCCCCATAACAACCAGTCTCCTCCCCATAGCAACCAATCTCCTCCCCATAGCAACCAATCTCCTCCCCATAGCAACCAATCCCCTCCCCATAGCAACCAATCTCCTCCACATAGCAACCAAATTCCTCTCCATAGCAACCAATCTCCTCCCCATAGCAACCAATCTCCTCCCCATAACAACCAATCTCCTCCCCATAGCAACCAATTTCCTCTCCATAGCAACCAATCTCCTCCCCATAGCAACCAATCTCCTCCCCATAGCAACCAATCTCCTCCCCATAGCAACCAATCTCCTCCCCATAGCAACCAATCTCCTCCCCATAACAACCAGTCTCCTCCCCATAGCAACCAATCTCCTCCCCATAGCAACCAATCTCCTCCCCATAGCAACCAATCTCCTCCCCATAACAACCAGTCTCCTCCCCATAGCAACCAATCTCCTCCCCATAGCAACCAATCTCCTCCCCATAGCAACCAATCCCCTCCCCATAGCAACCAATCTCCTCCACATAGCAACCAAATTCCTCTCCATAGCAACCAATCTCCTCCCCATAGCAACCAAATTCCTCTCCATAGCAACCAATCTCCTCCCCATAGCAACCAATTTCCTCTCCATAGCAACCAATCTCCTCCCCATAGCAACCAATCTCCTCCCCATAACAACCAATCTCCTCCCCATAACAACCAATCTCCTCCCCATAGCAACCAATTTCCTCTCCATAGCAACCAATCTCCTCCCCATAGCAACCAATTTCCTCCCCATAGCAACCAATCTCCTCCCCATAGCAACCAATCTCCTCCCCATAACAACCAGTCTCCTCCCCATAGCAACCAATCTCCTCCCCATAGCAACCAATCTCCTCCCCATAGCAACCAATCTCCTCCCCATAACAACCAGTCTCCTCCCCATAGCAACCAATCTCCTCCCCATAGCAACCAATCTCCTCCCCATAGCAACCAATCCCCTCCCCATAGCAACCAATCTCCTCCACATAGCAACCAAATTCCTCTCCATAGCAACCAATCTCCTCCCCATAGCAACCAAATTCCTCTCCATAGCAACCAATCTCCTCCCCATAGCAACCAATTTCCTCTCCATAGCAACCAATCTCCTCCCCATAGCAACCAATCTCCTCCCCATAACAACCAATCTCCTCCCCATAACAACCAATCTCCTCCCCATAGCAACCAATTTCCTCTCCATAGCAACCAATCTCCTCCCCATAGCAACCAATCTCCTCCCCATAAAAACCAATCTCCTCCACATAGCAACCAATTTCCTCTCCATAACAACCAATCTCCTCCCCATAGCAACCAATCTCCTCCCCATAACAACCAATCTCCTCCCCATAGCAACCAATCTCCTCCCCATAACAACCAGTCTCCTCCCCATAGCAACCAATTTCCTCCCCATAGCAACCAATCTCCTCCCCATAGCAACCAATCTCCTCCCCAAAGCAACCAATCTCCTCCCCATAGCAACCAATCCCCTCCCCATAGCAACCAATCTCCTCCCCATAACAACCAGTCTCCTCCCCATAGCAACCAATCTCCTCCCCATAGCAACCAATCTCCTCCCCATAACAACCAATCTCCTCCCCATAGCAACCAATCTCTTCCCCATAACAACCAGTCTCCTCCCCATAGCAACCAATTTCCTCTCCATAGCAACCAATCTCCTCCCCATAGCAACCTCCATCAGCCTTCTTATTGGTCAGGGATCTCTTCTGCCCTCCATCAGCCTCCTCATTGGTCAGGGATCTCCTCTGCCCTCCATCAGCCTCCTCGTTGGTCAGGGATCTCCTCTGCCCTCCATCAGCCTCCTCATTGGTCAGAGATCTCCTCTGCCCTCCATCGGTCTCCTCATTGGTCAGGGATATCTTCTGCCCTCCATCAGCTGCCCTCCATCAGCCTCCTCATTGGTCAGGGATCTCCTCTGCCCTCCATCAGCCTTCTCATTGGTCAGAGATCTCCTCTGCCCTCCATCGGCCTCCTCATTGGTCAGGGATCTCCTCTGCCTTCCATCAGCGTCCTCATTGGTCAGGGATCTCCTCTGCCCTCCATCAGCCTCCTCATTGGTCAGGGATCTCCTCTGCCCTCCATCAGCCTCCTCATTGGTCAGGGATCTCCTCTGCCCTCCATCGGCCTCCTCATTGGTCAGGGATCTCCTCTGCCCTCCATCAGCCTCCTCATTGGTCAGGGATCTCCTCTGCCCTCCATCAGCCTCCTCATTGGTCAGAGATCTCCTCTGCCCTCCATCGGTCTCCTCATTGGACAGGAATCTCCTCTGCCCTCCATCAGCCTCCTCATTGGTCAGGGATTGTCTCTGCCCTCCATCAGCCTCCTCATTGGTCAGGGATCTCCTCTGCCCTCCATCAGCCTCCTCATTGGTCAGGGATCTCCTCTGCCCTCCATTGGCCTCCTCATTAGTCAGGGATCTCCTCTGCCCTCCATCAGCCTCCTCATTGGTCAGGGATCTCCTCTGCCCTCCATCAGCCTCCTCATTGGTCAGGGATCTCCTCTGCCCTCCATCGGCCTCCTCATTGGTCAGGGATCTCCTCTGCTCTCCATCAGCCTCCTCATTGGTCAGGGATCTCCTCTGCCTTCCATCAGCCTTCTCATTGGTCAGGGATCTCCTCTGCTCTCCATCAGCCTCCTCATTGGTCAGGGATTGTCTCTGCCCTCCATCGCCTCCTCTTTGTTCAGGGATCTCCTCTGCCCTCCATCGGCCTCCTCATTGGTCAGGGATCTCCTCTGCTCTCCATCAGCCTCCTCATTGGTCAGGGATCTCCTCTGCCCTCCATCAGCCTCCTCATTGGTCAGGGATCTCCTCTGCCCTCCATCGCCTCCTCATTGGTCAGGGATCTCCTCTGCCCTCCATCAGCCTCCTCATCGGTCAGGGATCTCCTCTGCCCTCCATCAGCCTCCTCATTTGTCAGGGATCTCCTCTGCCCTCCATCAGCCTCCTCATCGGTTAGGGATCTCCTCTGCCCTCCATCAGCCTCCTCATTTGTCAGGGATCTCCTCTGCCCTCCATCAGCCTCCTCATTTGTCAGGGATCTCCTCTGCCTTCCATCAGCCTCTTAATTGGTCAGGGATCTCCTCTGACTTCTTTTAGCCTTCTCATTGGTCAGGGATCTCCTCTGCCCTCCATCACCTCCTCATTGGTCAGGGATCTCCTCTGCCTTCCATCAGCCTCTTCATTGATCAGGGATCTCCTCTGACTTCTATCAGCCTTCTCATTTGTCAGGGATCTCCTCTGCCCTCCATCGGTCTCCTCATTGGTCAGGGATCTCCTCTGCCCTCCATCAGCCTCCTCATTGGTCAGGGATCCCCTCTCTCATCAGCCTCCTCATTGGTCAGGATCTCCTCTCTCCATCAGCCTCCTCAGTGGTCAGGGGTCTCCTGTGCCCCACTTTGGTCTCATCATTGATCAGGGATCTCCACTTCTCTTCATCTGCCTCCTCAATGGTCAGTGTTGGTAGCTGAGACCCCTGGTCTCAATGGTAGTCCCGGACCACCTATGGCTCCTTTGCTCGTTTTGTGTCTGGCAGGCCTGGGAGGCTGGTTTCTGGAAATAACACAGACGGAGACAGATGTATAGTGAAACCAAGCTCTCAGTTTATTATAGGCTCGTTGCGGCTTATATAGTAAAGATAAAGGCATATAATCATAGGTATAGGGCACTTGTTACGTTCTTATTGGTTAAACAGCTTCAGGAGACAAAAAGGTCACCTTGGGGAGTAATACCATATAAGACATATCTCGTGTGACTAGAATCACCTGACACAGCCTTATCGCGAACTGCAGAAACTTTCCATGGTACGTAGACACTTTTCATATCTTGTGTAACTAAGGTCACATACACACACAAACACACAGCTTATAAGACATTAATGCATACAAAATGGGGTAGGGACATACAAAATGGAGGACACATAGAATTTGATATCTCCCCATCTCCCACAATCCCCTCTTAAAATCATTAACCCTTAATTGATTTTCCCTTGTCACCCTGTATATCATTGGAATATATAATTCTTAGGGATATTATCAGGAGTCCTAAACCTCCTAGGAATATAGTACCACGATTGGCAGATTAATTTTCTATATCCCTGCTGCTTGAAAGACCAGATCATATATCATCCTTTAAACAATAAGGTTCTTTTTTTCTTTCTGTTTATACCTCTTAATGTACTCAGTATATTCTTTAGGGTTATTAGTCGAGGAGGTCTGGTAGCCTGGAACTTGGTGGGATAGCATAGAGACATTTTTCACCTTTGGTCGGGAAACTCTAGCAATAATACACATTACGAGTTTGAAGCATGCATATAGGAATAATAAAAAAAGCAAAACCATTACAACAGTCATAGCGATATTTTTCAACCATGAGGATATTCCTCCAAATTCAAAAATTCCCACTACTAAAAGGACTCCATGTCTTAGCAATATTCCTAGCTTCCTGTTGCAACTTGTCTACTTCTTTCCGGTGCTGTGCAATAATATCATAATAATCGGGTATCTCAACAGATGTATTGTGTATCCATGTGCAACATTCATAATCCTCCGTAACTTCACATAACCCAGTAAGAGCAGCACTCATGCTTTCTATGGCTAGGTCATGGAGCTCAAGTTGTTTCTTAATTGCCCTCACTTCTATATTTAATTTGGTAATGTCCCCTGAGTTCTTATCTAGGATGTCATCGAGAATTTTAGAGTAATTATTCAACCTTTTCATCATGTCTATTCCCCATCCGGTCCATGAGGGGAACCAGGCCCATACCATATCCTTTTCAAGGAATAATTCCCTTTTATTGCGGTGTTTGAGGGGGTACCTAGGATACATACTAGCTTCGAGGAGATGTCCTCCTTCGTTGTCTCCCACTACACCCATGATGGGAACTAGGGATGCGAGGTAACACCACCCTTGGGGTTCAATGGGGATCCAAGGGTGACAAATCTTTTCACAACAAATATAAGTACTGTTTCCCAAAGCCAGGGGACGTTTGTGAAGTAGTGCCATTAATTGATCATCATAACTGGACCAAGCTAAATTTGACAACAACTGTCCTATTGGGGAAGAGGAAGTGGAACTGGAGTTAAGAAAGTTCATTAGAGTGGCGTTTAGGGCTGGTTCTGAGGTGTGCCAGAAGGAGCTGTCCATCGAGGTCATTGAGAAATTAATCTTAGTTTGCCGGCACACTTCAGCTCCCTTGGTGGAGTTTCCCAACCTAAAACACCAGTCTGGGGAATGACTCCTACCAATAATTTGGAAAGTGAGGGTATCATTTGAGAGTGTTCTCGTGACATTGGTGAGGACAACAGGAGGTGTACCATTTAGGAAAGGGGTGAAGTTTAAAGGTATCGCTATTAGGGGGATTCTAGCGGTGCTAGGATGGAGTTTACTACATATCCAACATTTTTCATATCCGGACTTCTGGGCATATGCATATTTAAATTGCAACAATGACATTTTATCTGTAAGACTTTTTGAGCTTTCATCTCTCTTTTGTCTGTTATGTGCATTACTCTGTGTTGGGGTGTTGGAAGCTCTGCAAATGGCCTGTAGCCCTACCAGGTCTTCTGGATGATAAATACAGTTAGTGGTAACCCATACTACAGAGAAGACTGAAAATGATACGAGTCCTATAAGTAGCCGAAGTTTTCCAGAATCTGGTGCTATTAGGAATGTCATTTTTCTACAGGGTCAGGGCCGCCTGCCTCTGAAAAACCCCCTTTTCTTGACTATCCTGTTCGAGGTCAGAGTCGTCCACTCCCGTTAGTACCTCTCTTGCTTCTGGACCTTCCTGTTCAAGGTCAGGGCCGTCCGCCCCCGTTAGTACCTCTCTTGGGTCTGGATCTGGACTTGCTTCTGGGGGTGGAGCCTCCTTCACCAATTTTACTCGAGTAGCATGGATCCAGGCTTGTTGGTTCTCCACAAGGACAGCGATTCTGGTCACTGCGACTACCTTTGTCTTTTGGTCCAAAACGAAATCCGGCCTTGGTCTTGTGATGCTACTTCATCTCCTTCCTTCAAGTGATGGGTTGATACCTGTGAAAAGAAAAGAAAGGTGCGAGCAACTTTTTCGTTCCACTTGATTCAAAATTCCAATTTACTTTTTCTCAACTCGTCTTTGATTGTCCTATTTATCCTTTCCACTGTACCTGAATTCTGGGCAATGCAAATAGGAGCACTATTACGGGGTATACACGGTTTCCCCTCTTTGCAAATCAATCCTGTTTCAGGATTCCTTTGCAAAACAGGATAACACCAGTCCTCCAATTCCTCAGCAGTGGCTGAGGCCTGTAGATCTGTGATCAACTGGGCATCATCGGGGAGGATGTGGGTTAGGACAGGCATTTGTTTTAGGGCTCCTAAAGGTAACTGTTGTGCGGCTGCTTTTGCTATTTTGTCTGCTAGTGCGTTGCCCTTGGAGATGTCATCAGTACCTCTGGTATGTGCCCTACAGTGAATGATAGCTAACTCTGAGGGTAACAACATAGCCTGAAGAAGGTTGGTGATGAGCTCTTTCATCATGTCTGCACGGGGTGAAGTGACACTTTCAATAGTTTCTAGGCAGTCATATGGTTCTTGGCCCATATCATCTGCTGAATCCATCTACTATTGACTAAAAGGAACTCTTATTTCTTCCCTGCTTTGGGCCTATATGTAAAAACCTATTTCTAGATGTTCATGTTTGGCATTATGTGTTTGTTTGTGTTGTTCCTAATACAGGTGATGCACCTAGCAACATATGCTTTCACTAATTTAGGCCTGTAAATGCAAAAAAAAACTTCAGTAATACTTCATATGTTCTTTCCCACCCCCTGTGTCCTATTCCATCATACTAGGCAATAGACAGTGGGGCGCTAGCTGCGGGGATACAAGATCTCCCCTTCTTTTAGAAAAAGGCCACTCTCAACTTTTTCTAAACCATCACCTAATTCCTTAAACCTGTTCTGTAGCATGCGTTTGTAGCTCTAATAATGTGTGATCTTTTGGCCTGACTTTCAGCTCTACAACCAGGAACCATCTACAAAAACATCCTCTTCTCCCTCTATGGCTGTCTAGATATATTATGTCTATACAATCATGTTGTTGTGTAACACACCCTTTAATCCCAGTAACCCATTTAAAACTGGGGCCTACCTAGGGCAAAAGATGTGGCCATCCCTATTACCATCTCACAAGATGCTATGTTTGGAGTCACCTCAGGCATGCCTTAGACCTGGACTGCGACCATCTTTGGACAAAAACTATAGGGCAAAATCCATCACCATACTCCTGGGCAAGTACACCTGTCATGGTCTTACAATTGTCCCTTGCATAAACACAAAACATTTTTCCATAATTTGGGAGGCCCAGTGCAGGCGCTACAACCATAGCATTTTTCAGATACATAAACGCATTCAACATTACTTGTGACATTTCTGGACCTGTGGCTTGTCTCAAAATGTTGTCATAAAATAGGAGCAGTCGGATCCATTGCAATCAATGATCCTGGTTTTGTGGGCGGGCAAGACCCACTGTGGGCTGGCAAGACCCACGTGACTGACTCTCCTTTTCCCCCTCTGTGAGAACAAAACCAAGGTAAACAACACTTTCCTGACACCATTGTCATTATTCCTGTGACACTTTGTGTCCACATACATGTACATTTCTCAATGAACTCACTCGCTCTGACTGGCCTCCACAGAGTGACTACATATGTTATCCACATATTGTAGCGGGACTGACTCATGAGCAGGTGTCCATCCCCTCTTGCGTGGTCTGGAGAACTATAGAGCAGACAACTAAAACTGTCTATTTAGCCCTGAGGCATTTCTACACCAGGTCAGTTACCTGGACTGATTATCAAAACAAGAAACAAAGATGGCTGTGTCTCCTCGTCCACTAGGACGGTAAAAAAAACGCATTACTTCAACCAATCACTGTAAAGTGGGTAGCATCGGATGGTATGGCTATCAGTAGAGATGGCACATCAGATACCACTTGCATACTACATACTTCAGTCAGATAAAACTAAAACTTTTTGGCTCTGTGCCAATCTTACTAAAAAAAAAACTTTTTTTATTTTTTTTCTTCTGCCAATCTAACAAAAACCTGTCCAGAGGTTCCCCTCCCTCAATAGAGGACTCCCCTAAAATATCACCCAAAAACTGAAATCAGATAAAAAGTTAATCTGATTTGAAACTTTTGGCTCGGTGCCAATAGGGTCCAATGGTCACACTAATTGCGGTAACCCTTTCTGTCCCAAAATAAATTCCATAACTTATAACAGGAATGAAAATATTTAAATTTGAACCCTTTCTTGGCAAGTAGCCAATTTTCAAAATTTTGCACCAGAGCTCCCTTTTACATTTAGGGACACAAGGGACCCATTTGTAAAATGTAATTTCTCATTATCTATAATTCTATAAAAAATAACCTCAAAATATCTTGCCGACTACGGCGAACTATGTTTTGCCTGATAAAAACTGTATTTGTTCACTATTATTACTCTTCCCAGAGGTTCCTATGCTTTATGCACAAATGTATAAATGGCAAAACTCCAAAAATTCCATAAAAAGATAATTGCATATGTTTGGCAATGCTGGGACGCATAGTCCCACAAGCTGGGACCCATAGTCCCACGAGCTGGAACACATAGTCCTATCAGGCTCCGCACAAGAATTGACCCCCTCCCTAGGAATGTGGGAACCGCCTCTCCCTAGAAATGTACCAACGTCAGGGTCAACGTCGTAGCTTCAAACAATTATGTATATCTAACTTGGAAAATGAATATTCAGAACAACAAAAACAGGGGCGCCATGTTATCTTGTGAGGTAACACTATTTTAAATGTACCTTCGGCCAAGAGTCTGTCTAATGTATGCCTGACTTCATACTCCCTAACAAACTAAGTGGACACCTAGGTATTATTCTGAAACAGTGCCAAATGATTGAGTACTCTCCTGACTCTTCTATAATTGGTAAAGGGGGGGGGGTTTCTAAATGTCTTGGTGGGGATCCCATTGAAGGTTCGGCTTCTAATGTCTCTCCATTCCAGAATTCTTGTGATATGGAACTGCTAATCACTCCACAATCCACGAGAACTAGAAGATTCATGCCATCTACACAAAGTGAAATCATAGGCAGTTGTTGGTAATTGAGAGACACACGGGGAAATGCCGAGTCCCCGCCTTCTGGGCACCATCATTGTTGCGGATATTGGGGCTGCTAGTTAATGTTAAACTTAACTCTAGGCTTCTGTTGCTGTGGCTGGTCAGCTGCAGGTGAATCACTGACACAACGTTCCTCAGAATGGCAGTCCCATTTGAAGTGATTTGAAGTGATTTTGATCCCCACAGCTGAAACAACCATTCCTCTGCAGGGGTCTATTATTAAAAGGGGGCCTATTCTGAGAATGCTCTGCTCTGCCCCTGAATCCCCCCTTGCCTCTTCCACTTTGATAGCGTCCCTGATAGGGTGTCTAAAAATATGTAGCAACGGGCTGTTTCTCTCTGGGGAGATCAAAACATCCCGCCGCATCCTTTTCTGTTGAGGCTTTCTGGAAACCATCCATGTCTTTGTTTGTCCAGTCTGAAACTTGCTGTTTCACAATCACCATGTATTGGGACTTTAAATTATTGATAAATGTCTGAATCATGAGGCTGTGCCGTTCCTTGGTGACACTTAAACCGGCCTCCTGATTCCATACATTTTTAAACCTTGTCCAAAATTCCAGGACGGTTTCACTTGACTTCTGCTTACAGGTGATTGCTGTGGCAAGTGAAGGATATAGACTAGCAATGGGGGCACCAGGGGCATATGAGGGTGGACATCCCGAATGACCCAGATGTGATTTTTCTGTATTTGAGCAGAATCTCTGTTTCTCCACGGCGTGGAGACCTGGAGCTTCTTTGCCTTTCAGGTTACTTTTCGGCCTTTTTGTCCTCTTGTCTGTTTTATTAATCTCTGTCCAGATTGCTAAATTATCGACCCACGGGTCTGTATACGTATATCCACCCGATACCCGGGTGACACACGCTTTGCATGTCTCCCCCCGGTTCAGGTGGGGGGATGTTCTTAGACTGACTTTTCCCCATTCCCAAGGATATCACAAATATCTCTCCCTGACAGAGAATATGTACAGATTACAAAGCTTTCTTTTCTGTGATATACCTGACTCTTAATATCTTCTAGGCTAAAACCTTTAATACATTTCACATAACAATGTATATTAATTCTTAATACTCTAACTTAAGGTAGACCGTTCTTCTACCTTAATTTACTTCCAGGAATATTACTCACCAAATATTCCTGGCCATTTACATAACAAGACAATAAACAAATACCAATATTCTCTCACTCAATAAGACATGTCTCTATGATTTACACATTCACATAATCACTTGTTACCATGGTAACCTTTTATGGTTTCAAAACCCTCCTTCAAGCCACTGATGTATATAAATTAAACCCATATACTTTTGGACTCGGGTGTCCCTTTTAGGACAAAGAAAAAAAACCCTTTCCGAGTCTTGACCAATACCTCCCGGGTACAGTGGCTATCAAGAAAGTTTTCCTACCATTATAGACAAACAATACAAATTATCTTATACTTCTATGCGACAGAGAAGGAAAGCTTAAAGATTTTTCAGACACAAAACGAGCAATTTTCTAACACTTCTTAAGTCTCCCTGAGACTAAATATTTCCCTGAAATATTTCAATTATAGGTATGTTGCGTGTGTTCCCGGAACACACCAACCCCTGTGGTTCAATTGGATATGAGTTTAATCAGGGTCCCCCGGAGCCTCACTACAATCGGTTACATAGAAAAGGATTTTTCTACTTACCGAGTGAGTGGGTGTCCGCGGGGAGTGATTCTCATATCCCAGACGAGCCCCCAAAACTGTTGGTAGCTGAGACCCCTGGTCTCAATGGTAGTCCCGGACCACCTATGGCTCCTTTGCTCGTTTTGTGTCTGGCAGGCCTGGGAGGCTGGTTTCTGGAAATAACACAGACGGAGACAGATGTATAGTGAAACCAAGCTCTCAGTTTATTATAGGCTCGTTGCGGCTTATATAGTAAAGATAAAGGCATATAATCATAGGTATAGGGCACTTGTTACGTTCTTATTGGTTAAACAGCTTCAGGAGACAAAAAGGTCACCTTGGGGAGTAATACCATATAAGACATATCTCGTGTGACTAGAATCACCTGACACAGCCTTATCGCGAACTGCAGAAATTTTCCATGGTACGTAGACACTTTTCATATCTTGTGTAACTAAGGTCACATACACACACAAACACACAGCTTATAAGACATTAATGCATACAAAATGGGGTAGGGACATACAAAATGGAGGACACATAGAATTTGATATCTCCCCATCTCCCACAGTCAGGGATCTCCTCTGCCCTCCATTGGCTCCTTCATTTATCAGGGATCTACTCTGCCTTTCTTCTGCCTCCTCATTGGTCAGGGATCTCCTCTGCCCTCCATTGTCCTCCTTATTGGTCAGGGATCTCCTCTGCCCTGCATCGGCATCTTCATTGGTCAGGGACCTCCTCTGCCTTCCATCAGCCTCTTCATTGGTCAGGGATCACCTCTGCCCTCCATCGCCTCCTCTTTGGTCAGGGATCTCCTCTGCCCTCCATTAGCCTCCTCATTGGTCAGGGGTCTCCTCTGCCCTCCATCAGCCTTCTCATTGGTCAGAGATCTCCTCTGCCCTCCATCGGCCTCCTCATTGGTCAGGGATCTCCTCTGCCTTCCATCAGCGTCCTCATTGGTCAGGGATCTCCTCTGCCCTCCATCAGCCTCCTCATTGGTCAGGGATCTCCTCTGCCCTCCATCAGCCTCCTCATTGGTCAGGGATCTCCTCTGCCCTCCATCGGTCTCCTCATTGGTCAGGGATCTCCTCTGCCCTCCATCAGCCTCCTCATTGGTCAGGGATCTCCTCTGCCCTCCATCAGCCTCCTCATTGGTCAGAGATCTCCTCTGCCCTCCATCGGTCTCCTCATTGGTCAGGAATCTCCTCTGCCCTCCATCAGCCTCCTCATTGGTCAGGGATTGTCTCTGCCCTCCATCAGCCTCCTCATTGGTCAGGGATCTCCTCTGCCCTCCATCAGCCTCCTCATTGGTCAGGGATCTCCTCTGCCCTCCATCGGCCTCCTCATTAGTCAGGGATCTCCTCTGCTCTCCATCAGCCTCCTCATTGGTCAGGGATCTCCTCTGCCTTCCATCAGCCTTCTCATTGGTCAGGGATCTCCTCTGCTCTCCATCAGCCTCCTCATTGGTCAGGGATTGTCTCTGCCCTCCATCGCCTCCTCTTTGTTCAGGGATCTCCTCTGCCCTCCATCGGCCTCCTCATTGGTCAGGGATCTCCTCTGCTCTCCATCAGCCTCCTCATTGGTCAGGGATCTCCTCTGCCCTCCATCAGCCTCCTCATTGGTCAGGGATCTCCTCTGCCCTCCATCGCCTCCTCATTGGTCAGGGATCTCCTCTGCCCTCCATCAGCCTCCTCATCGGTCAGGGATCTCCTCTGCCCTCCATCAGCCTCCTCATTTGTCAGGGATCTCCTCTGCCCTCCATCAGCCTCCTCATCGGTTAGGGATCTCCTCTGCCCTCCATCAGCCTCCTCATTTGTCAGGGATCTCCTCTGCCCTCCATCAGCCTCCTCATTTGTCAGGGATCTCCTCTGCCTTCCATCAGCCTCTTAATTGGTCAGGGATCTCCTCTGACTTCTTTTAGCCTTCTCATTGGTCAGGGATCTCCTCTGCCCTCCATCACCTCCTCATTGGTCAGGGATCTCCTCTGCCTTCCATCAGCCTCTTCATTGATCAGGGATCTCCTCTGACTTCTATCAGCCTTCTCATTTGTCAGGGATCTCCTCTGCCCTCCATCGGTCTCCTCATTGGTCAGGGATCTCCTCTGCCCTCCATCAGCCTCCTCATTGGTCAGGGATCCCCTCTCTCATCAGCCTCCTCATTGGTCAGGATCTCCTCTCTCCATCAGCCTCCTCAGTGGTCAGGGGTCTCCTGTGCCCCACTTTGGTCTCATCATTGATCAGGGATCTCCACTGCTCTTCATCTGCCTCCTCAATGGTCAGGGATCTCCTCTGCCCTCCATTGGCTCCTTCATTTATCAGGGATCTACTCTGCCTTTCTTCTGCCTCCTCATTGGTCAGGGATCTCCTCTGCCCTCCATTGTCCTCCTTATTGGTCAGGGATCTCCTCTGCCCTGCATCGGCATCTTCATTGGTCAGGGACCTCCTCTGCCTTCCATCAGCCTCTTCATTGGTCAGGGATCACCTCTGCCCTCCATCGCCTCCTCTTTGGTCAGGGATCTCCTCTGCCCTCCATTAGCCTCCTCATTGGTCAGGGGTCTCCTCTGCCCTCCATCAGCCTTCTCATTGGTCAGAGATCTCCTCTGCCCTCCATCGGCCTCCTCATTGGTCAGGGATCTCCTCTGCCTTCCATCAGCGTCCTCATTGGTCAGGGATCTCCTCTGCCCTCCATCAGCCTCCTCATTGGTCAGGGATCTCCTCTGCCCTCCATCAGCCTCCTCATTGGTCAGGGATCTCCTCTGCCCTCCATCGGCCTCCTCATTGGTCAGGGATCTCCTCTGCCCCACTTTGGTCTCATCATTGGTCAGGGATCTCCTCTGCCCCCCATCAGCCTCCTCATTGGTCAGGGATCTCCACTGCTCTTCATCAGCCTCCTCATTGATCAGGGATCTCCTTTGCCTTCCATCAGATTCCTCATTGGTCAGAGATCTTCTCTGCCTTTCATCTGCCTCCTCAATGGTCAGGGATCTCCTCTGCCCTCCATTGGCTCCCTCATTGATCAGGGATCTCCTCTGCCTTTCTTCTGACTCCTCATTGGTCAGGGATCTCCTCTGCTCTCCATTGTCCGCCTTATTGATCAGGGATCTCCTCTGCCTTTCTTCTGACTCCTCATTGGTCAGGGATCGCATCTGCTCTCCATTGTCCGCCTTATTGGTCAGGGATCTCCTCTGCCCCTCTCCCCTCCATCGGTCTCCTCATTGGTCAGGGATCTCCTCTGCCCTCCATCGGTCTCCTCATTGGTCAGGGATCTCCTCTGCCCTCGATCCACCTCCTCATTGGTCAGGGATCTCCTCTGCCCCCGATCCACCTCCTCATTGGTCAGGGATCTCCTCTGCCCTCCATCGGTCTCCTCAATGGTCAGGGATCTCCTCTGCCCTCCATCAGCACTCTTATTGGTCAGGGCTCTCCTCTGCCCTCCATCGGACTCCTCATTGGTCAGGGATCTCCACTGCTCTTCATCTGCCTCCTCAATGGTCAGGGATCTCCTCTGCCCTCCATTGGCTCCTTCATTTATCAGGGATCTACTCTGCCTTTCTTCTGCCTCCTCATTGGTCAGGGATCTCCTCTGCTCTCCATTGTCCTCCTTATTGGTCAGGTATCTCCTCTGCCCTGCATTGGCATCTTCATTGGTCAGGGACCTCCTCTGCCCTCCATCAGCCTCCTCATTGGTCAGGGATCCCCTCTCTCATCAGCCTCCTCATTGGTCAGGGATCTCCTCTCTCCATCAGCCTCCTCAGTGGTCAGGGATCTCCTCTGCCCCACTTTGGTCTCATCATTGGTCAAGGATCTCCTCTGCCCTCCATCAGCCTCCTCATTGGTCAGGGATCTCCACTGCTCTTCATCAGCCTCCTCATTGATCAGGGATCTCCTTTGCCTTCCATCAGATTCCTCATTGGTCAGAGATCTTCTCTGCCTTTCATCTGCCTCCTCAATGGTCAGGGATCTCCTCTGCCCTCCATTGGCTCCCTCATTGATCAGGGATCTCCTCTGCCTTTCTTCTGACTCCTCATTGGTCAGGGATCTCCTCTGCTCTCCATTGTCCGCCTTATTGGTCAGGGATCTCCTCTGCCCTCCATCGGTCTCCTCATTGGTCAGGGATCTCCTCTGCCCTCCATCGGTCTCCTCATTGGTCAGGGATCTCCTCTGCCCTCCATCAGCCTCCTCATCGGTCAGGGATCTCCTCTGCCTTCCATCAGCCTCTTCATTGGTCAGGGATCTCCTCTGACTTCTATCAGCCTTCTCATTAGTCAGGGATCTCCTCTGCCCTCCATCGCCTCCTCTTTGGTCAGGGATCTCCTCTGCCCTCGATCCACCTCCTCATTGGTCAGGGATCTCCTCTGCCCCCGATCCACCTCCTCATTGGTCAGGGATCTTCTCTGCCCTCCATCAGAGTCCTCATTGGTCAGGGATCTCCTGGTACTTTTACCAGCCTTCTCATTGGTCAGGGAACTCCTCTGCCCTCCATCGGCACTCTTATTGGTCAGGGATCTCCTTTGCCCTCCATCGGCCTCCTCTTTGGTCAGGGATCTCCTCTGCCCACAATCGGCCTCCTCTCGGTCACGGATCTCCTTTGCCCTCCATCAGCCTCCTCATTGGTCAGGGATCCCCTCTCTCATCAGCCTCCTCAATGGTCAGGGATCTCCTCTGCCCCACTTTGGTCTCATCATTGGTCAGGGATCCCCTCTGTCCCACTTTGGTCTCATCATTGGTCAGGGATCTCCTCTGCCCTCCATCAGCCTCCTCATTGGTCAGGGATCTCCACTGCTCTTCATCAGCCTCCTCATTGATCAGGGATCTCCTTTGCCTTCCATCAGATTCCTCATTGGTCAGAGATCTTCTCTGCCTTTCATCTGCCTCCTAAATGGTCAGGGATCTCCTCTGCCCTCCATTGGCTCCCTCATTGATCAGGGATCTCCTCTGCCTTTCTTCTGCCTCCTCATTGGTCAGGGATCTCCTCTGCTCTCCATTGTCCTCCTTATTGGTCAGCAATCTCCTCTGCCCTGCGTCGGCATCTTCATTGGTCAGGGACCTCCTCGGCCTTCCATCAGCCTCTTCATTGGTCAGGGATCACCTCTGCCCTCCATCGCCTCCTCTTTGGTCAGGGATCTCCTCTGCCCTTGATCCACCTCCTCATTGGTCAGGCATCTCCTCTGCCCTCCATCAGTCTCCTCATCGGTCAGGGATCTCCTCTGCCCTCCATCAGCCTCCTCATTGGTCAGGGATCTCCTCTGCCTTCCATCAGCCTCTTCATTGGTTAGGGATCTCCTCTGACTTCTATCAGCCTTCTCATTGGTCAGGGATCACCTCTGCCCTCCATCGGCACTCTTATTGGTCAGGGATCTCCTCTGCCCTCCATCAGCCTCCTCATTGGTCAGGGATCTTCTCTGATTTTTATCAGCCTCCTCATTGGTCAGGGATCTCCTCTGCCCTCCATCAGCCTCCTCATTGGTCAGGGATCTCCACTGCTCTTCATCAGCCTCCTCATTGATCAGGGATCTCCTTTGCCTTCCATCAGATTCCTCATTGGTCAGAGATCTTCTCTGCCTTTCATCTGCCTCCTCAATGGTCAGGGATCTCCTCTGCCCTCCATTGGCTCCCTCATTGATCAGGGATCTCCTCTGCCTTTCTTCTGCCTCCTCATTGGTCAGGGATCTCCTGTGCTCTCCATTGTCCTCCTTATTGGTCAGCAATCTCCTCTGCCCTGCATCGGCATCTTCATTGGTCAGGGATCTCCTCTGCCTTCCATCAGCCTCTTCATTGGTCAGGGATCACCTCTGCCCTCCATCGGTCTCCTCATTGGTCAGGGATCTCCTCTGCCCTCCATCAGCCTCCTCATCGGTCAGGGATCTCCTCTCCCCTCCATCAGCCTCCTCATTGGTCAGGAATCTCCTCTGCCTTCCATCAGCCTCTTCATTGGTTAGGGATCTCCTCTGACTTCTATCAGCCTCCTCTTTGGTCAGGGATCTCCTCTGCCTTCCATCAGCCTCTTCATTGGTTAGGGATCTCCTCTGACTTCTCTCAGCCTTCTCATTGGTCAGGGATCTCCTCTGCCCTCCATCGCCTCCTCTTTGGTCAGGGATCTCCTCTGCCCTCTATCCACCTCCTCATTGGTCAGGGATCTCCTCTGCCCTCCATCGGTCTCCTCATTGGTCAGGGATCTCCTCTGCCCTTCATCAGCCTCCTCATTGGTCAGGGATCTCCTCTGACTTCTATCAGCCTTCTCATTGGTCAGGGATCACCTCTGCCCTCCATCGCCTCCTCTTTGGTTAGGGATCTCCTCTGCCCTCGATCCACCTCCTCATTGGTCAGGGATCTCCTCTGCCCTCCATCTGTCTCCTCATTGGTCAGAGATCTCCTCTGCCCTTTATCGGTCTCCTCATTGGTTTAGGGATCTCCTCTGCCCTCCATCAGCCTCCTCAACGGTCAGGGATCTCCTCTGCCCTCCATCAGCCTCCTCATTGGTCAGGGATCTCCTCTGCCTTCCATCACCCTCTTCATTGGTTAGGGATCTCCTCTGACTTCTATCAGCCTTCTCATTGGTCAGGGATCTCCTCTGCCCTCCATCGCCTCCTCTTTGGTCAGGGATCTCCTCTGCCCTCGATCCACCTCCTCATTGGTCAGGGATTTCCTCTGCCCTCCATCGGTCTCCTCAATGGTCAGGGATCTCCTCTGCCCTCCATCAGCCTCCTCATTGGTCAGGGATCTTCTCTGATTTTTATCAGCCTTCTCATTGGTCAGGGATCTCCTCTGCCCTCCATCGGCCTCCTCATCGGTCAGGGATCTCACCTGCCCTCAATCGGCCTCCTGTCGGTCACGGATCTCCTTTGCCCTCCATCAGCCTCCTCATTGGTCAGGGATCTCCTCTGCCCTCCATCAGCCTCCTCATTGGTCAGGGATCTCCACTGCTCTTCATCAGCCTCCTCATTGATCAGGGATCTCCTTTGCCTTCCATCAGATTCCTCATTGGTCAGAGATCTTCTCTGCCTTTCATCTGCCTCCTCAATGGTCAGGGATCTCCTCTGCCCTCCATTGGCTCCCTCATTGATCAGGGATCTCCTCTGCCTTTCTTCTGCCTCCTCATTGGTCAGGGATCTCCTGTGCTCTCCATTGTCCTCCTTATTGGTCAGCAATCTCCTCTGCCCTGCATCGGCATCTTCATTGGTCAGGGATCTCCTCTGCCTTCCATCAGCCTCTTCATTGGTCAGGGATCACCTCTGCCCTCCATCGGTCTCCTCATTGGTCAGGGATCTCCTCTGCCCTCCATCAGCCTCCTCATCGGTCAGGGATCTCCTCTCCCCTCCATCAGCCTCCTCATTGGTCAGGAATCTCCTCTGCCTTCCATCAGCCTCTTCATTGGTTAGGGATCTCCTCTGACTTCTATCAGCCTCCTCTTTGGTCAGGGATCTCCTCTGCCTTCCATCAGCCTCTTCATTGGTTAGGGATCTCCTCTGACTTCTCTCAGCCTTCTCATTGGTCAGGGATCTCCTCTGCCCTCCATCGCCTCCTCTTTGGTCAGGGATCTCCTCTGCCCTCTATCCACCTCCTCATTGGTCAGGGATCTCCTCTGCCCTCCATCGGTCTCCTCATTGGTCAGGGATCTCCTCTGCCCTTCATCAGCCTCCTCATTGGTCAGGGATCTCCTCTGACTTCTATCAGCCTTCTCATTGGTCAGGGATCTCCTCTGCCCTCCATCGGCACTCTTATTGGTCAGGGATCTCCTCTGACTTCTATCAGCCTTCTCATTGGTCAGGGATCTCCTCTGCCCTCCATCGGCACTCTTATTGGTCAGGGATCTCCTCTGCCCTCCATCGGCCTCCTCATTGGTCAGGGATCTCACCTGCCCTCAATCGGCCTCCTGTCGGTCACGGATCTCCTTTGCCCTCCATCAGCCTCCTCATTGGTCAGGGATCCCCTCTCTCATCAGCCTCCTCATTGGTCAGGGATCTCCTCTCTCCATCAGCCTCCTCAGCGGTCAGGGATCTCCTCTGCCCCACTTTGGTCTCATCATTGGTCAGTGATCTCCTCTGCTCTTCATCAGCCTCCTCATTGATCAGGGATCTCCTTTGCCTTCCATCAGATTCTTCATTGGTCAGAGATCTTCTCTGCCTTTCATCTGCCTTCTCAATGGTCAGGGATCTCCTCTGCTCTCCAATGGCTCCCTCATTGATCAGTGATCTCCTCTGCCTTTCTTCTGCCTCCTCATTGGTCAGGGATCTCCTCTGCTCTCCATTGTCCTCCTCATTTGTCAGGGAGCTCCTCTGACCTCCATTGGTCTCCTCATTGGTTAGGGATCTCCTCTGCCCTCCATCAGCCTCCTCATTGGTTAGGAATCTCCTCTGCCCTCCATCGGCCTTCTCATTGGTCAAGAATCTCCTCTGCCCTCCATCGACCTCCTCATTGGTCAGGGATCTCCTCTGCCCTCCATCGCCTCCTCTTTGGTCAGGGATCTCCTCTGCCCTCTATCCACCTCCTCATTGGTCAGGGATCTCCTCTGCCCTCCATCGGTCTCCTCATTGGTCAGGGATCTTCTCTGCCCTTCATCAGCCTCCTCATTGGTCAGGGATCTCCTCTGACTTCTATCAGCCTTCTCATTGGTCAGGGATCTCCTCTGCCCTCCATCGGCACTCTTATTGGTCAGGGATCTCCTCTGACTTCTATCAGCCTTCTCATTGGTCAGGGATCTCCTCTGCCCTCCATCGGCACTCTTATTGGTCAGGGATCTCCTCTGCCCTCCATAGGCCTCCTCATTGGTCAGGGATCTCACCTGCCCTCAATCGGCCTCCTGTCGGTCACGGATCTCCTTTGCCCTCCATCAGCCTCCTCATTGGTCAGGGATCCCCTCTCTCATCAGCCTCCTCATTGGTCAGGGATCTCCTCTCTCCATCAGCCTCCTCAGTGGTCAGGGATCTCCTCTGCCCCACTTTGGTCTCATCATTGGTCAGGGATCTCCTCTGCTCTTCATCAGCCTCCTCATTGATCAGGGATCTCCTTTGCCTTCCATCAGATTCTTCATTGGTCAGAGATCTTCTCTGCCTTTCATCTGCCTTCTCAATGGTCAGGGATCTTCTCTGCTCTCCAATGGCTCCCTCATTGATCAGGGATCTCCTCTGCCTTTCTTCTGCCTCCTCATTGGTCAGGGATCTCCTCTGCTCTCCATTGTCCTCCTCATTTGTCAGGGAGCTCCTCTGACCTCCATTGGTCTCCTCATTGGTTAGGGATCTCCTCTGCCCTCCATCAGCCTCCTCATTGGTTAGGAATCTCCTCTGCCCTCCATCGGCCTTCTCATTGGTCAAGAATCTCCTCTGCCCTCCATCGACCTCCTCATTGGTCAGGGATCTCCTCTGCCCTCCATCGGCCTCCTCATTGGTCAGGGATCTCCTCTGCCCTCCATCGGCCTCCTTATTGGTCAGGGATCTCTTCCCTTCATCAGTTTGCACTTTAGCACCTAAAGGCAGTTGTGAAGGTACTCACCGTCACTGGGCATGAAAGACAGACACTATATGTGGGGTCCTTAGAGTAATATTACTTTGGATTCAAGTCCATGTCTGCCCAAAACAGTCAGACTCCTAGCAGATGCAAATATCATCAGCTCAACCACCCATCTTCCACACATCGTTGAATATGCTGATTTACTCACCTGTTATCCTCTGCGGGTTCTGTGTTTACACTTATGATAATGTGTATTGCACTTTAGGAGCTCGAGGACGGCAGTCTGCTAGTTAATTGGCTCTGGTTGATTGAATCATTGTCATCTATTAGTTTATGGTGGGAAAGTAGAATACTGTTTGTGTTGGTTGTTCTTTAGATATGTTAATTATATTTCTGTATACAATTTCATCTGCATATGATAATGTGATCAGGCACCTGACCTGATGGGGTAATCTGATCAGGAGGGGGATGTCCATCCTGTATATATTCGGTGTGAGTTTGTTCAAATAAAGCTTCCAGTTCTCTTCAAGCTAAGTTCTGTCTAATTTTGTATGGGGGGGGGGGGGGTGGTGGTCAGAATATCCGATACCTATGTTTAAGACTGGAGGATGCTGTATAGTGACGGAAAACCACAAACACTTGTGGTGTTCGCAGTTCCGTTACATTGGTGGCAGCGGTGGGATGCTTCCTGCAGTCTGGGACATCCATACCTCCCCTGGAATCCAAGGTCCGGATAGCAGAAGAGGAGAGGTACAGATATCAGCCACCATGGAAGAGGAATTCAGAAGGAGGTTACGAGAGAAGGAGCACAGGGGACCAGTGTCAGAGCAGGTCCTGCTAGGATGGTGTTGTGGAAATTGCATATTACATATTTCCTTATTAATAAAATGGCTCACTGCATTCTAAGCCTCCATGTCCTGGTCAAGAAGCCATATAAGGTCATATGTATAGCTTATATCTTTCTGATGTAGGGCTTGAGGAATGCAGTATGACCAAGCCCACCCTTCCCCCTTAAAAGGTGAAGTCACTGTCCAAACAATAGATAAGCGAGCCCTTTCTACTCAGGATAAAGGCTGTTGGCTTGGGGGATGGTATATTCCTTATACACAAGTCTAAATACCACTGCCCAAGCTGCTAGAGTAATCTCACCCAGAACGTCCATGAAGCAAGTGTCTGATCCTGACTACCTGTGCCATGTTGCATAATAAAAAAACGGGACTCCATGGCGGGAAACATCTTTCTACTACACCACTGCCAGGGACATGGGATTTCCTGCCAGCACCATCTGTGGGGTTATCAGAAACTTCAGCTGAAGAGCTGACAACTGGACAGAGGGTCCAAGACCTCTGCAGCAGATCAGGATCCAGGGGGAGAAGGGAGAGGAGGTTGTCGTCCTCCCTCCCCAACAGTCAATCAGAGCAGATGAAATAGTCACTCCCCAACAGCAGCTACAGAGTTCGGAGAAGAAGGCGGTCATCCTTCCTCCCCAGCGGGAGATCCACAGTCTGGGAGTGGGGGAAGCCGGTCTCCCTCCCCAACAATTAGCCGGAGCGGATTATGTGGAGTCCCCAGCAGATGTGCTGGCAACAGGGCAGAGTGCTACCAACCTCTGCCCAGCACCCGCAACAGTTACAGAGTTCCAGGAAGCTGGGGCAATCGGCCCCCTCTCCCCAGCGACAAACTGATGAAGTGAATCTCCTGCACCCAGCTGAAGCGCTGGCAGCCGGACAGAGAGTCAATGACCTCTGCCCCACACCTACTGAAGACAACCCTTCCCTGCAGCCAAAAATGGAAATCAGGTTGACTACCTATGTGAGTTCACTCTGCCCTCAACTAACAAAAGATGGAGTTCCTGTGGTAGTGGATGTGACTGCGGTCTTCACCTCTATGTCCCAGGGATGCTGGGCAGTTGGCCCAGGTCCCCAAAAGCATGAGGGAGTGAGCCCAGCCACCCTGTCCTCTCTCCAGTGGCTGAAAGGACTCCAGGGAGAAAAGCCAGTTCACCCTTCTCCCCAGAGGTTGGCTTGGTGAGTAATGCTGTGTTCGGGACAATTTGTTTGGGGTACTGTGTGGTTACAGACATTGGGGGGCTGGAACTACAGACTAACTTCGAAGTCATCCTGTTTGGGGTCCCCTCCTGTGTTAGTCTCCTTCTGAAAGAGGAGAGATGTGACGGGAGACACTTTGGTTGGGGGACTCATGGAACCCAGCTTACCTTAGAGAGGTTGGGAAATCCCCCTCTTAGCCCCCCGGCCCCTCTTATGTGTAAGTCACCCTGTGTGTATTAGGGACACAGGGTGACCAAGAAGCCCAGTCTGGCCTTCCCAAACCAGACTTCCACAGACTGATTGGCTATGAGAGCTCCATGCGCCCTGCCAGGACAAACTTACAAACTATGTGGAACTTTGTCAAGGAAGCTTCCATGATGGATTGACTCTTTGGGACTTGTTACCCGACTAACTCAGGCACAGAGCGATTGGAGGTCTGGTACCTGGTTAGTCTACCTTTGTGGGGGAAGATATGTGACGGGACTCACGCTCAATGGGGATAAAAGACACAGACACAGACACTATGGGCCTGATTCATAGTACGGAGAATTGGCGTTTCGGCTGGATTTTGCGAACCGGTGAATTTTTAAGTCTGAAATTGGTATTCAAAGAACGGCGGGCGGAAAATAAAGCCAACTGTGAGATTCATTAAGATCAACTAATGTCAGGACTGGACTTAAAAACAGTCCAGCTAAAAGGTGGACTAATTTTTTCAAAATCACAAAATATGGCAGGAAAAAAATAAAAAATGTGTGGGAAAGATGTGTTATATGATTTTGAGCTAAACTGCTTTTAAACTGTGTGAAAATGTTAAGTAGAAAAAAAGATATTAATAAAAGTGTAAATTGCAAAAATAGCTCCAGAGTCAATTTCTGGCAGATAGCTCATGTGAGCATGCTCCAAACCAAAAACTAGGCTGAAAATAACGTTTTTGAAAACCTTAGTGGGAGTTTTATTGAATTTGGGGCAAATACCGCCGCAAATTCGCGGTAAAACGGCGCTATTCCGGCGCTAATAAATTTTTTTTTTTTTTTTTTTTTTTTAATTTTTTTTTTCTTATTTTTTTTGCACATATCTATGTATGTCTATATATATATATATGAATCACAAAAATAAATATATATATATATATATATATATATATATATATATATAGATATATATGTGTGTGTATATATATATATGTATATATATATATATATATATATATATATATACATATATATATATATATATATATATATAGATACCCAAAAAATAATTATATGTGTATGTATATATATATATATATATATGTTTTTTATTTATTGATTTGCCTATGTGTATGTATGTGTATATATATATATATATATATATATAAAAAGGAACACTAACACGGCTCCTCCCCGAAAATTAAACATTGTATATGTGTGAAATTAATATATTTTTGGGTTGGTTAGATATAGAAAGTAACAATAATATATGTTTTTTTGCATATGTGTATATATATATATATATATATATATATATATATATATATATGCAAAAAACAATATATTATTGTTACTTCCTATATCTAACCAACCCCAAAAATATATTAATTTCACACATATACAATGTTTCATTTTTGGGGAGAAGCCGTATTAGTGTTGCTTGTCATATATAACAACATACAGTTGTAGGTAGTTCAAGGATTCGAACACCCAAATACACTGTTGCAAGGCAGCGGTGCTAACCACTTAAAGTGGAGTTCCACCCTATTTTTATACTTACCTCCATCTTCTCGCTCCGGGTCACCTGAAAAAGAAATGGATAATCGCATATTTTTTTTTTTTTTACTTACCTCGTAGCGAAGAAAATATACTTACCTTACTTCCTTCTTCCTCCTTCCTCGGCCGCGGCCCGTCGTCACTTCCTGGCTCTGCAATGATTCCTGGGAGCTGGACGTCATAGCTCCCAGGAATCATTGCGCCTGCACCGGCCCCGACGTCAGTTCCGGGTCGCGCGTGTCATCCCCTTCTAAACAGCTTCTGGGCATGCCCAGAAGCTGTAGAGGGATGACGCGCGCGACCCGGAAGTGACGTCGGGGCCGGCGCAGAGCATCGTGGGACCAAAGAAGGCGGAAGAAGACGCCGAAGAGGACGCGCTGGCTTCAAGCTGCCCACATCTGAGATGGCAGCGCTGGACAAGACGTTTGCAAGGTAAGTATTTCGTCTTGCAGGTAAGTGCAACCCGGGACAGATCAGAGGCTAGCCATTGTGGAATGCACTAGCCCTGACTGTCCCGGGGTATTTAAAAAAAAAAAAAAAAAATCCAGGGTGGAACTCCGCTTTAACTACCTAAAGCTAATGACATTTTTTTCAAAGCATGTGTGATTTGTACTTTAAAAAAAAAATAATATATATATATATATATATATATATATATATATATATATATATATATATATATATATATTCTATTTAGACCCAATTCAAGCTCAAATAATTTTTATTTATTAAAATTTTTTGATGGACTAATTTAATCAAACTATATTAATTTTTAGAGCCCATTCACATTAGCGCGACTTGTCAGGCGACTTGTCAGCCTGACAAGTCGCGGTATGTCACGGTCCATTGAGTAGTACAGGACCCGTTCTAATAGGAGCGACACAAGTCACTCCGACTTAGAAAAAGGGTCCTGTACTACTTTGGGGCGACCTCGGAGCGACTTGCATAGACTTCCAGTATGTGAAGTCTCTGCAAGTCGCGGTGCACAGCGGTGCACTCGACTTCACAGGTCACCCCCCGAAGTCGTGTCGCCTCAATGTGAATGGGCTCTTAAGGTGCCAGTGCATGTATGCTTGGTATAAAGATAACAAGAAACAAAAAAAAACCTCAGAGACCACAATTCCCAAATAATTAACCTAGTTTAGTAAAACTGTATATAATCAACAATTTTTTTAAAATAATCCTGCATGCTGGAAATTATATATAGGTGTTTAAAACATTTATTTCTGTGAAAAATTAGTATTTTAAACTTAAATTGATAGGCTAAGAAACTATCAGTGGCATATATTATGAAATAAATGTAACAAAGTGATTATGTTTGTGTAAATTGTGTTTTGCAAAAATGTTGCAAATATGTATTGAGCTTGAGCTTGATTAAATAAACTGACCAAAATATCCAAGTGGTTAGCACAGCTGCCTTGCAATAAGGTATTTGGGTGTTCAAATCCCTGAACTACCTACAACTGTCTGTTGTTATATATGACAAGCAACGCCCCAAAAATAAAACATTGTATATGTGTGAAATGATTATATTTGTTGAGTGGGGAGCCATATTACTGTTGCTTCCTATATAGAGCCACATTACACTCTGAAAAATAGCAGTGTTTGAGCTTGCAAATCTGAGAATTTGCAAATTGATTGAACATATGCAGTGCAACCCCAGAACTCAGAATTCAACAACCCAAAAAAA